>NC_050444.1:44251152-44569902 GCF_903995425.1 Onychomys torridus | reverse complement strand
ACCCTTTACAAAGAGCATTTGGATAAATTAGTTGAAAAGTAAGGGAGTGTGTGGCCACCAGCCAGGCTGTGATAGAAGACAGCTCTCATTCCTCCCTGAAAGAAATTGTAAAATTATTTTCTCTCTCAAGTAGATTTGCCTTACAAATGTTTGTTTTCTCTCTCTCGCTGTCTCTCACTTGTCCCCATCGTCTTGACAAAAAACACCCATGTTGAAGACAATTATCTACACAGAACTCCTGTTTCTTTGTTTACCAAGGGCACTTTTTGTTTTTCTTTTTATTAATTAAATATTTTCATTTATTTTACATCCCGACTGCAGTTTATCCCCCCACCTCTCCTCTGCCCCCACCTCTCCTCTGCCCCCCACCTCTCCTCTGCCCCCCACCTCTCCTCCTGCCCCCCACCTCTCCTCTGCCCCCCACCTCTCCTCCTGCCCCCACCTCTCCTCTGCCCCCACCTCTCCTCCTGCCCCCCACCTCTCCCCTGCCCCCCACCTCTCCTCCTGCCCCCCCATCCACTTCTCCTTTGTTTCTGTTCAGAAAGGGACAGGCCTCCCATGGGTGTCAACAAAGCATGGCATATCATGAGGTAGGTCTAAGCTCGAGGCTGGGCAAGGCAACCCAGTATGGGGAATAGGTTCCCAAAAGCCAACTCCAGTGTTAGGGACAGGCTCTGATCCCACTGCTAAGTGTCCCACAAATAGACCAAGCTATACAACTGTAGCACATATGTAGAGGGCCTGGGTCAGTCCCATGCAGGCTCCAACCAAGGGCACTTTTAAGTGGGAAGCCTTCTTAATGCTGAAAATTATGAAATCTTTCATTGCTTTCCTAAATTACATGACATTTGCCCCCAAGAAATACATGTCCAACCATTTCTCTCTGCTTCCATTCTGGAGGTAAAAATGTACTTGAACCAAGTGCTTCTGTGGTTTTTCCACTTTCCCAAACTCCCGCCTCTGCCTAAGGCAACTCAGCAGCAACAAAAGCAGTGGGTTCCTCAAAATCCTCCAGTTCCAGGATCTGGGGTGAAAACTGGCCTAACCTGGGAAGCAACATGGGCAATCTTCAAAGCCTGAAAAGAACTAGAAATGAAGGACTCTAATTGTCACTGCTCTTGACAAGAAGCTGAGAACCTGCCTGTTCCTGCAACTGCCTCTGTAGTGTCCAAGAAACAGGTCAGTTAACTACTGGCTTATTAATAATTCACTAATAATCCACATAAAGCACAATGTGCTTCAAGAATAGTGCACAGTTTAGCATTCTTCCTCTCAAAGTATAACGGAAATGAGAAAGAAAATGAAAAAGAGAAGACAAAATCATGAAAAGAAAGGACACCCTCTGGGTATCTATCGTGGCCAGGAACTTCAGCCCTCCCAGGCCTCCAGTTGTCCTGGATCATTGTCCTCAACAACGCAGGAGGCAACAGAGCTGAGCATGTTATGTAACTTGCGTGTGGTTCAGTCCAATAGCAGCTCCCAAGTTCACTTCTTGAGAATGGTTTCACTGGGTAGCAACTTAATGCATCATAGGTCTTACCCTAATATGCCAATTCTCTTTATAAAGTAAACATCACTCCTACCAATGTCGATCCTAAAGGATAGGCACAGGCCACTAGTGTGACATTATTTCCAGCAGTTTAAAGTCTGAATTGGGGGCCTCACCATCCCTTCAAAAAAGAAGTATCTGGGCTCCCCTCCCCCAGGCCATGGAGTCCAGCAGAACCACATCCCCTAAGGGTTTCCTCAGGCTGAGATCAGGCCCTGGGGCACTATCTTATGACTGTAAGACTCCCCTTCTGTGGTTCAGAGTACCCCGTATTTTTCAGGCTACAACTTGAGCTGGTTCACTACATCCATGGGCCACTGACAGCTGTCAGAGAGACAGGCCACCTTCTTGCTGCTGGCCAATCCTGAGGCTCATGCACAAAGACAGGGACAGAATGCAGACTGACAAGGCTGTTTTGGCTGTTATCGCAAGGTCCTATCTAACTAGATCTGGCTGAAAATAGCCTCTACTGTCACCAGAATATGATGAGGATCGCAGAGTTGACTGACCACAAAGCAGATTCAGGTCTTGTTTTGCTCCCACTAAATAGGGGCTTCGTTTATCTATTAACATCTTCTGAGCTTGCCCCATGTGCTGAAGACTGCAGATGCAGCCCTATGGGATGTTTCCTGCCTAAGTCTTCAGCAACGAAGCATAAAGTGGAAAGGGGAGTTTTGTCATCATCCATCTCTAATTTACTCGCTTATTCAACAACTAGATGCTGAATATCTACAAAGAGCTGTGCTACGCAACGTGGAAAATAAACTCATCAGGTTTTCTACCTTCAGGCAGTGAGACCCTTAAGTAGAATATAAGTCACAGGTGTAACTTTCTCTAAAATGAGGTAAAATACATGAGATGCAGAGCAAAAAGTTCAGGTCAAAGCAAGCAAGAGAGAAAGCTAAGTGTGTATTTGTAACATCATAGAAATTGTCTAGAACTGGGGAACCCCCCAAAGCAGCTCCTGAGATAAAGACATAGATACAAGTAGTTTGAGGGCATAGTAGTTTGAATAAGAATGGCCACAGGCTCATGTATTTGAATGCTTAAGTCATCTGGGAATGGCACTATTAAGAAGAATTAGAATGATTAGGATATGTCGCTTTGCTGAAGGAAGGGTGTCACTTGGGGTGGGCTTTAAGGTTTCAAAAGCCCATGCCAGGCCCAGTGTAGCTGGAGACCTTCTCTCCAGCCCCCACCAAGCCCTGTTGGTCCGACAGCCCACTTATAAAATAAACACATAGACACTTATATTATTTAAACTGTTTGGCCATTAGCTCAGGCCTGCCATTGTCTAGCTCTTACTCTTATATTCAGCCCATTTCTATTAATCTACACTTTGCCACGTGGCTCATGGCTTACTGGTACCTTACATCTTCCTTGTCCTGGCCGCTGGCAGTGACCCCTTCTCCCTTCCTGTTTTCTCAGTTCTCCTCTCTGTTAGTCCTGCCTATATTTCCTGTCTGGCTACTGGCCAATCAGTGTTATATTTATACATAATGATATCCACAGCAGCCCAGTCTCTCTCTCTCTCTCTCTCTCTCTCTCTCTCTCTCTCTCTCTCTCTCTCTCTCTCTCTCTCTCTCTCTCTCTCTCTCTCTCTCTCTGCCAGTAGATCAGGATGTAGCTCTTAGCTGCTGTTCCAGCATTAGGAGTACCACCATGTTCCCACCATGCTCCTCTGCCATGACGATAATGAACTAAACCTCTGAAACTGTAAGCAAGCCCACAATTAAATGCTTTCTTTTCTAAGAATTGACACCAGGTGGTGGTGGTGCACGCCTTTAATCCCAGCACTAGGGAGGTAGAGGCAGGTGGATCTCTGAGGCCAGCCTGGTCTGCAGCGTGAGTTCCAGGATAGCTAAGGAGATGCTGAGAAACCCTGTCTCAAAAAACCAAAAAAAAAAAACAAACAAAAAAGCCTTAGTCATGGTAGTCATGGTGTGTCTTGTCACAGCAACAGAGCAGTGACTGAAACAGAGGGAAAGGAAGGGATCTTAGAACATTCCAGCATGCAGGGAAGACAGAAAAGACAAAGGAAGAAAAGTCCAGTAAAGAATCCTTAAATGAGCAGGTTACTTCTACAGCACTAATATTAATTGGTCTTAATAATGAAAACCCAGAGTCAGATATAGGGGTAAATGCTGAAAGATCAGAGAGACAAAGGAGCAAGCCACAGCCACCTCTTATCTCACCAACTCCTCAGCCTAAAAAGGGGGCTCCTGTCTCCTCCAACCTTATATTCCTCTCTCCATCCAGCCAAATCACTTCCTGTCACCACCTCCCTAGTGCTGGGATTAAAGGTGTGTGCCACCACTGCCTGGCTTCTAGGTTAACTGGTGGCTAGCTACACACTCTGATCTCCAGGCAAGCTTCATTTGTTAGAGCATAAACAAAATATCACCACATACTTCTATGAGAAGTTGGGTTCTCCTATACCAGGCTGACATGAATCAGAATCAGTGAAAGGACAGATGAGGAGGCTGGAGTGTGTACCCCACAACCCCACCCTTCAAAACTGGCCATTGCTCTGTAGCCTTAGTTAACTCTTTATCCAGTAGCCCAGATCCCATGTGTGATTGGAGAATACTCTCCAGAAACAGCAGAAGATCTCCATGTTTAGAGGAATGCCCCTTGAGTTCCCCAGGTTAGACAAAGAATAGACACTGCCAGCATGGTACAAAAGTCTTCCCAGAGAAACAGTACTTGACTAGGCTAAAGAAAGAACAGGCTTGAGTCTTTGGTGGTCAGGGGAATCCAAGTAGAAGAACAGCCTAAACAAATGCACAAAGGCGGGTATAAAGAGGATGAAAAATAATCCAGCATTAATTCATGGAGTGGAGGTTGGCCTTGAGGAAGTCAATCAAACTGACTTCAATTTTGTCTCTAGAATTGTTATCTAAATGGTCACCAATATTGACCATGAAATGTTACCACTGTTAAGGTCCACAAGAAGTCCCATTAAAAAAAAAAAAAAACCACCAGATACCTATGCAGTCAATAAGAGCATTTAATCCTCAAGAGCAAAAATTCCAGTATGCAGGGGTCAAACTATCTGACAAAGTGGCAAAATGGCGACCCTGAGAGAAGCTCATAGGCTCCTTTTAGGCACAGCTAGGGGAATTCCAGCTATGGTTATATATACTTTGAAGTGATTGGGTATAGACCCTTGTTGGTACAGGAATCATTCTGTGATTGGCTCATGACAACTAGTCAGCAACTGTGGTTGTGATGTCAGGGGTCTGTCTGACTGAAAATAGCAAGAGCAGTCCCTGCACGTGGCTGGGTAGGACCGTGATTGGCTACCAGACTGGACAAACTTCCTGAGGGTCTGACTGAAGCCAGACATGAGTCAGCACAGGATGGTGGGGTAATATGGGCAGCGGTCTTAGCAAACTGGCTCCTGGGAAAAAAAAACAAAAAAACAAAAACAAAACACAAAAACGAAAAACAACTAGCCCTGTTAGGGTCAGTCCTGTATAAGAGGGGATGGCTACTTCAACTGCCAGCGGTCTTTTACAAGATGTTTTTCAAATACGTCCATGTGTGACTCTTAATATTGGTAAACAACTTCTGGAAAGAGCAAGTGAAGTGATTAGGGCAGACGGTCTGACGGAACAACCATCCCCTGTCTTGGCTCCTATGGGAATGGTCTTTGAGGGAGGTGTCACTGTTTACCACAGTCTTTCTCTGCCCTGGGTTCCTCTGGGGTTGGAATCTCACCCTGCAGCTCAAGAACCCAGAAGGATATTCAACTCTCCACAGGAAGAGCCCCAAACTGGGAATGGAAGAAGCCAAACACATAACACATGCCAACAATGGTCTACACTATCTATCTCTCTTGTCCTTCCTGTCTCCATAACAAAAATTCCCCGATATGTACAGGGCACACAGGCAGCCTAGAGGCCCTGCAGGCGACTAATGAGGGGAAAAAAAAAAAAACCTTAGAGTTCTGGTCTTGGGAATTTAGGTTTTAGATTCATAGAGAGCCAAGGATGCTTATGATTCTAACAGTTCCCCAAAATGGATGCAAAATTTTTATGGTATTGTATCTGATTTTTTATTCACAACAGGAATTTTCTCTTTAAAGTCATTATTATTCTGTAAAATAAGAAAATGTCTGTAGTATGAATTTTTACCCCTTTTATAACCAAGCCAGAAGCCAAGAACCAGGACACATCCTGGACAGAGAGGTGAATGTGGCTGTCTCTGGGCTGCAGGGAAGCAGGCCCCACCCCATCTCCACTGCATGTTGGAGCAGGTACTGTGCAGTGATCGCAGGGATTCTTAATGCAGTTCTGTCAGAGGGAATCACTGTATGGACTAATAGAAAATTTGAACCCAATTGTTCTTTACAGATCATTCACAAAGGCTATGAAACCTCAGGAATAGGCCCGTATTCGTCTTTTTTCCACTGAACAGCATGGCAGGTGAACAGTCTGTCTATACCTTCTCTCTAAACAAATGCCTTGGTTTCATTTCTTTGTAGGAGTTGCTGCTGCTTCTTGGATTCCATCCACAAGTCACACTTCACTTGCTCTTCAGACAGTGTAGTTAGAGTTTTCCTGCCTGGCCCAGTCAGGACAAATCTCTCTTACCCGCCAGTCCCACAGTCGCTCAGACCCAACGAAGAAAGCACACAGAAACTTACCTTGTTTAGAAACTGTATGGCCGTGGCAGGCTTCTTTTTATCTGCTTCTTCTATCTTAAATTAACCCATTTCTGTTAGTCTATACTTTGCCACATGGCTTGTGGCTTACCAGTGTCTTTACATGTTGCTTTTCATGGCAGCGGCTGGCGGTGTCTCTCTCCAACCTTCTACTTCCCAGAATTCTCTTCTCTCTTGTCCCGCCTATACTTCCTGCCTGGCCACTGGCCAATCAGAACTTTATTTACACAGAGCGATATCCACAGCAAGAGAGCACACTCTCCCCCCCATTCTTTTCTAACCATCTCAGACTTTAATCAAATAAAATAGCTCAAGTGCTTTTATATTTTTTTTAAAAAAGGCCCTTAGAAAAGAAAGAAAGAAATGGAAATATTTTGCTAGCATTCACACTGAAATACCGACTGCCTATGAGCTTGAGCACAGCAGAGCCCTCGGCTGGGACCTCAGACAAGCTTAGCATTGCTCAGTTCTGAACCCAAGCTGGATGAAAGAGACAAGGAAGTACTGTTGTGTGTCTAGTCCAATGTGCACTGTATAGCCTACCTCCCAGAGATAGAGAGCATTAACACTGCGCACAGGCAAAACACCTGGTGATATTGCAAACTGCACAAGAGTCAGCAGTAAAGCCAAGATCAATCCCAGGCTAACACCAAAGCTCAAACTACTTCTACTCTACCCCACAGCCAAGGTTAGACCTTTGCACTGCTTTTACAGTAAGTGTGCACCTTCTATGAACCCCCCACCTGCTAGTAGCCAAGGACTGACTGTCCACAGGGAATCCAGAATCCTCCCACCCAGGGACTCTGCTGGGACACCTCTGTTGACTGCACTGCTGCTGTACCAGGCTATTTCTTTACTCTTCAGAATCTGCTGCACTGGTCAGACCATTCCTCTCCAAGCTTCTGAAGGCTAACTGTGTAAATGGTCTCTTAGTTCCCTTTAGTCTCCCATCTTTCTGTGAATATCCCAGCCAGGATAGCAGAATTCCAGAGAGGAGAGCATTCTGACACAGATGTCCAGTCAGAGGCCACGGAAGAACCATATGCAAGAGGCCAGACAAAAGCTGACTACCCAAAAATTAACAGAGATCTTCTGAGAACTTTCTAGATAGCTAGTCTGAGAAGCCCCAAAACTATTCAATTTTCTCAGACTTTGCTTAGAAATTCTCTTACCAAGGATGACCAAGGCCAAACCATCAATTACAAGAAATGGAGAAGTAAAGCTATTTCCTGAATAGCCCTGGTCCGTGATGCCTCCCTCCCAGATGTTCAGCGCTGCCTGGGTGAAGAGGCACCCACTCATCTCAGGGGGTGAGGAAGCATGTAGATTCTCAATGAAAACCACATGCTGTAGGTTGCTCCCCCAAGTTGGATGACTGTTTCTGCTCTAAACCAGTTCATTCATTCAAAAAGCACTCTGGCCTCCAGTGGTCTTTCTGATACAGCAACAGATGTAAAGTCATCTGTGGAGGTGTAGCAACCTTCAAGGACAGCTCAGAGGCATCAAGCAAGCTGTTTTCTTTTAACAGCTGGAAAACCAGAACACAGTGAAAGCATCCTCCTTCAGCATGATTAGGAATCACTTTTTTTTTATTACATCAAGAAAAACAAAGCCCCTCAACATTCACCTCAACAGTAGTTGACAGATAATCTTCTCAAAGTGGAAGGAAGCGATGAAGGAGATTACATAATAAGGTTGGACTACATGTTTCCCCAAGTACTCAAATGTACCTTGTAACTACAAATACTTGGCAGTCTA
Organism: Onychomys torridus; assembly: GCF_903995425.1. Classification (NCBI taxonomy): domain Eukaryota; kingdom Metazoa; phylum Chordata; class Mammalia; order Rodentia; family Cricetidae; genus Onychomys; species Onychomys torridus. Next base: position 44,561,926 of record NC_050444.1, on the reverse strand, counting down.
AAAATGTTTTTATCTCTTCCCTAATTGCCAGAGTAATACATGTCACAGTAGAAATTAGGAAGGTATACAAAGCTCAAAGGTAGAAAATTTCAACTCAGTTGCAATCTAGAGAAAATTAATATAATGCTTTGGTGAAAAATTTCCAGTGTTCATGTTTGTCTCCCATGCTTTGTTGTTTTGTTTTTCAAATATGGGAGTCCAGTATCAATATTGTTTGTGTACTGCTTATTCCACTTAGTGACACATTCAAAGTTTCCCACAGCATTTGTTTTTCTTTTACAGCATAATATTGCTGTCGGAGTAGGATTTGCCATGGGGGTAACTTTTCAGCCTTTGGCTAAGATCAAGTGCAGAATTTACTACTGGATATATACACAGTTTCTAATTTTCTGCTAGAGGTAACATCAGTAATAAAAGTTCTTGTGCATAAATCACCACATATATCCCTCCTTATCCTTGATACAAACCCAGAGAATGTGTTTTTAAAATGTTGATATTTATTAACAGGTTCCCTGTTGTCTTGGTTACTTCTGTATTGCTGTGCTAAAACTCCATGACCTGGAAACTTATAAAAGGAAAGAATATAATTGGGCTTAGAGTTACAGAGGGTTAGAGTTCATGATTGCAGAGTGAAGGCACGTGACAGGAACAGTGAAGAGCTTGTGCCTCAAACACAAGCAGGAAACAGAGAAGGTGGGCATGGTGGGGTGATTTTGAAATCTCAAGTAAACCCCCAGTGAAACACTTCCTCCAACAGAGCCAAACCTCAAAACATTTCCCAATCATCAACTAACCAGGCACTAGGTAAGCATTAAAATGCCCAAGATTTATGGTGTACATTTTATTCAAGCCACCACACCTATTCAAAGCTGCACATACTTAGAAAAATAGTATTTTAAGTAAATTTTTATTTTAAAAAATCAGAGTTGCCCACATCTGCTCAGTTTGCCATAACCCCTGCACCTTTGCCACCGGTGGGAATTTCCTTGTTTTTAATGAATGGATTAATTGGGGGCCCACTCTTTTAATTGGCATTTCTTTGATTAATAGCAAGACTGAATATTTGTCATGTGCTTTTTAAGTACTTGTTAAATAGTTTAAAACCTTTATTTTATATTGAAGCATTTATCCTTTCTTTATACATTTGTAAGAATTTATCAATGGCCTACCATATCTACTAACAATATAATCCCCCATCCTATCATTGATTTTCAATATTACTTAGGGTAAATTTTTCTTGGTATTATTTCCCATTCATATACCATTTTGAATGCACTCCAAAGTCAGAAGAGAAACTTCCTGTACGTAGAAAGGAGTGGACATCAGTCCTCGTGGTAGCTTGAATGAAAATGACCCTCATATGTGGTGGTATTGTGTTCCCTGAAATGTTGTGTGTTCCCCAAAATAAACTTATCTGGGGGTCAGAGACAGAACAGCCACAATATTAAACTGAGGATAGGCAGTGGTAGCACACACCTTTAATCCTAGCATTCCAGAGACAGAAATACCTATGGATCTCTGAGTTCAAGGCCACATTAGAAATAGCCAGGCATGGTGACACACGCCTTTAATCCCAGAAATCCAGCCTTTAATCCCAGGGAGTGACAGCAGAAAGTAGAAAGATATGTAAGGCATGAAAACCAGAAACCAGAAGCATTTGGCTGGTTAAGCTTTTAGGCTCTGGAGCAACACAGTTCAGCTGAGATTCATTATGGATGAGGACTCAGAAGCTTGCAGACTGAGGAAACAAGACCAGCTGAGGAACTGGAGAGATGAGGAAACTGTGGCTTGTTCTGCTTCTCTGATCTTCCAGCATTCACCCCATAACTGGCCTCAGGTTTGATTTTATTAATAAGACCTGTTAAGATTCCTGGGCTTATAGCAAGTGGCACTATTAGGAGGTGTGACCTCATTGGAGGAAGTGTGTCACTTGGGGTAGACTTAGAGATTTCAGAAGTTCAAGCCAGGCCCAGTATCTCACTTGCCCTTCAGATATGGATCTAGAACTATTGGCTCCTTTTCCAGCACCATGTCTGTCTGCATACCACCATGCTTCCCAAAGTGAGGATAATGGACTGAGTATTGGAAGTGTAAGCAAGCCCCAATTAAATATCTTTTTATGAGAGTTGCTGTGGTCCCAGTGTATCATCACAGCAATAAAACCCTAAGATAATCCAGTGATTGAGCAACACTATTTGCTGTGCACAGATACAGAGAGTGATCCTGGAGACCAAGCACATGTTCCACAAAGATGGAAAAGCAGAAAAATGCAGCTAAAACTCATGACCTTCTACCTGGATAAGCTGACTTCTGATCAGTGATACCAGACAGTGTACAGGAAAGATCTTTGTAAAGAGCTGGAAAGTAAGGATTTTAAGCCCTGAGGAATTAAATCTTGTTCAGCTTTACTCAAGCCTGCCCTGACATCAGGAAAACAGCTGTAGAAAATACATAACATTGGAGAGATTGCTCAGTGTGAAAAGTGTTTGCCTCGTCAGAACAGGTTTGATCCCCAGAACCTACATTTTTAAAGACGCAAGTATAGCTTGTAACCCCAGTACTGGGGAGGCAGAGTCATGTGACCAGCCAGATGAGATTACTTGACTAATTACAGGCTAGTGAGAGACCCTGTCTCAAAAACAAAGTTTGCTGTGAGACTGTGTCTTCTAGTAATGTCAGAAGTTAAACCAAAAAAATCTCACCAACATGAGCTGAAGAAAGACAACAACAATAGATGGTGCTAACATGGATAGGGAAAAGCCTATGAGACCTCAACCCTACACAGAGAACCAGGGGCAACTGAGGAAAGCTGGGAGCAGAAGTGGTCTTCCCCAGGAAAGAGCATGCCAATTAGATATTCAATACTAAATAATCCGCCCTGAAAAATACACATAAGTAACATACAGACTGAACAGGTTACATTTAGGAATATACATGTATTAATACATATGTGCATATCACAACAATTAATGATAAAAGAGACCATGAATTTGAATGAGAGTAAGAAGGTGTGTATGGTAGGGTTTGGAGGGAAGAAAGGGAAAGGGGGAGATGGTGTAGTTACATTATACTCTCAAAAATAAAATAAAAATTTAAAAGGTGAATAGAAGCAGAGGAATGATACCAGAGGTGATGCTCTAGCCTCTATCTGCAAGTCCATGCACATCATCCAAATACTCAGCAACACACATACAAAGAAAGTGTAAACAAGAGCACCATCTAAAAACACTCCAGTTTGAATTCCAGGTACTTTCAATATAGAAAGAAACCGTTTTCTTCTTTTTTTACTTAGTTTGATTTATTTCAAACTTATCAAAATGTGACACACACACCCCCACTTACAAGCTGTATAGAATCAGTTCGAGGCAGAATTTAGCCCATGAGCATTAGCTTGCAAGCTGAAAAGCCCACTCACTGAGTGTTTATCATTCAGGTCAGCTTCAGAAGCCTGAGGAAAGGAATATTCTCCACTTTGTGAGCAGAAAAGACATGTGCCCGGCGGGCAAGATGCTAGAGGATACAGGTGCCTGTCGCCAAGCCTGATGACTTGAGTTCGACCCCCAGAGCTCACATCAGGAAAGGAGAGGATTAACTCCTGCAAGTTGTCCTCTGACCTCCACATACATATCATGGCACACATATTCTCTCTCTCTCTCTCTCTCTCTCTCTCTCTCTCTCTCTCTCTCTCTCTCTCTCTCAAACACACATACACACACACACACACACACACACACACACACACACACACACACAGCAAAAGTAATTTTTTTAAAGATGTATGCCACATCTGAGCAGGGTCCTTAGAAGGTGTGACATGGTTTTACTATCTGTGTCTTATGTCATGTCTATGAATGTCATGACTGGTTAACCTGGATCCCAGAGTGAAGACTCACTGCGAAGCAGGGCTATAGCCAAACCACACTGAAAGGGAAACAAATCACAATGAACTACAAGAGGCGAATGGACTGATACAGCCACCAGCATCTGGGGACCACATCGCCTTACCACCTTCCTTGCATCTGCGAAGGGATTGGCCCCCACAAACAGTGCTACTGTGGCTCGGTCTCAATCCCTTTTGTCCCTGCCCTTGTTTGAGGCTCTGGGATGGATATGTGTTCATTGAATTTTGAGATAGTTCCATTACAGGTTGAAGAGGATTCTGAAATGTTCACTCTGGAATCTGATGTTATATTTCAAATTATTTTATTTCATCTCAGAGTGAAGGCAGCCCAGAGGAGTTAGCTACATAATTGCTCTTTTAACAGTCCTGGCCACCTTTTGCACATTTAATTATTCCATAATTACTCATACTTACCGCCCAGTGTAGAATCTGTGTGTGGATTATCGAACTTTATGATGAATATAAAGAAAAGCAGCCATTGCTCCCCCCAGATGGTCTCTTCCGTCTTGGAATGAGGACGAACAGCTCTCTCCAGGCATTGGGCATGGTGGAGGACAGGCCAGGGATCAAAGGTACCACAAAGGTGAGCCTAGAGACCTCACAAAGGGAAAAGGCACAAAATTCTTCCCAGTTTTTAGTGGTTCTTACTACGAGTCATAAGTGCCCCATGAGATGCCCAGTCACTCACTTGGAAATGTCTTGAGACCCAAGTTGTGAGTCAAAAGCCCTCCAGCATGCTTTCTTGCTCCTGACAGCCCCATTTCAGGGCTCCCTGTCACACTCCAAAGGAAGCTTGAGCCTTAAATGTAGTGAACAACCCATGACTAGACCTGCAGTCCATGCAGGCATTACATAACTTGAATCTTCATGCAGGCTTTTACCTTCTTCTGAATCACAACTCTGCAATTAATGGGAAAAGCAATCAATGGCAATTAATAGGTAAACTCACAATTAAAACCCATATACCATAGGCTTACAGATCCTGAATCCTACAGCAGCCAAAATTATGCCAGCAAAAGAAAGGACAAGTCTCACTCATGGCTGTTGCTGCCATTCATGATGATTGATTTCGTGTTCCTGGCTTCCCATAACTCTGAAGTTTTATTGTGTTTTACAGAACACTTTGAGGAGAGGAGACTTTGTGTAGACCAGTATGTCATAAGTAAAGGAGCCATCTGCTTACATGTAGTGTTAAATCCCAGGCATTAGCCATTCCAAAAGACACCATGAGCATCCCAATTGCCCATGCAGTACTCCACTTATCTCTTTTGTGATGCTCTTTTGAGTCAGAAACTATAAAATAAAGCCCTCAGCCCCTTATTTCTTTAGTGTCTCTGACTGAGGAACTATTGTGCTCATGCATAGCCTGTCCCTCCTGAATTGCCCAGTTGTAGAGAGATGATTAGTTAAGAGAACACACAAGGCTTGAGTGGCAACACAAAACAACTTCAAGGTCATAGGAGCATAAGTAACCGAAGGACAGTTAATACTTCAGAGCAAAAGGAAAATCTTTTTTGGCTATAACAGCATGTTTAATCTATTCTCAGGATTTTATAGACTGGAATGGTCTGGAATGGCCATGTAGATGCCCGGGTAAAAGGTGGGATGGATTTTTTTTAATTTTATGATAAAATGGGAAGCTAACATTCTCAATATGCACCTGCTCAAAGACATCCCTAATGAGATTAGAGTAAAAATGCAAGTTGGAGCAACAGTGAAGGTCTCGGGATGATGTGCTATGGGTTTGAGATGCCTGTCTATGTGTGAGCAACTAGCACAACCTTGTGTTTGTTTCTGTAACAGATACCTGAACCTTGGATCCTCGGTTTTTAAAATGGGAGTAACAATAGTATCTGCCTCGCAGTACTGCTCCTGGAATAAATGGCTGTCTCTATAGACAACTTTAAACAGGGGTTGCAAATAAGTTCCAGGAATGAGTGAATTGGGATTTTATTATTTGGGGTAATATCCCATCATGCTTGCTATGGGGTTTCATGACCTTTGAACATGGCTATGACGGCATGTTTAATTTATCTCTGGATTTTATAGACTAAAATACGCATGATTCCCTTTACTTCCAATAGCTGGAGACCTGGTTCCTGACTGTACTCCTAAGAGAAAGAAGACATGGGGCAGAATAAAAGGCCCTGGATGGGAATCCATGAATCTTCCCCAAGCACAAAGCCGCTTCTTCCACAGCCTCCTCCCAGTACTTGGCTCCCAGAGTCTTCTCCATCGGAGCCCAGAAACAGTGATTGAGATGGACATCATATGAAGCAAATCGGAAACTTTTTCTAAAAGGGAAACGGGCTGAACTTCCACCGTATAAATATTACTAGATGGCCTCGGGCTCAGATGCCATTCACAAACTCTCCTAACTGCACGCTCGTAATTTATGACATTTAACAGAGCCCCTGGAGAGAGCTCCAGTCCTGCCCGCACTCCAGAGCCAAATATTAGCCTCCTTGTATTAATGAGGCCAGGGCAGGGGAGAGGAAGAAGAAAGAGCATTGGAGTGATTCTGCTTGTTAACTTTCAACCTTCGTCTCTCTCCTCCTCCTCTCCTCCCTCCAAGTATACCTCTTGCCCTCAAGTTCCAGATAAAAAACTGGAAGCTCTCAAAGCAAGAATTCAATGTGCCCTGCCACCAAGCATCACTGCCAGGACCAGGGTCTCTCTCATCACCCCAAAAATCCTGCACTGTATGCATACCCCAGGACCCAGGTAAGAAAGGAGGGCAGAATGGGAGGAGGCAGATACAATGCAGGCTGGGTGGGCACTGGTCTCACCTAGTCTGCATCCAGCAACCTTGCTCACACCATCTCCTGAGCAGGTGTGGCTCTGCTGGAAATCATTCTTGGGTTCACATCAAGGGAGGACCTGGTCGTTAGTACAAGATACTCTGGGACAGGACCACTTGTGGACAGGCTGCAGCTCATTAGAATCAGCCCTTTCCTTACATCCTTCACTTCTGGCCTTCTCTTGGACAGGAAAGTTTCATGCTCATCCATGTAGTAAAAATGAGGGAGAAATTTTAAAAAGTGTGTCATGTGTAATATTTAGGGCCAATTTATACCAAAAAATTATTCTTTGCTCATTTAAAATTCAATTTTGATTAGGCATCTACATTTTATCTGTCATCCCTGCTAAGGCCTCAGGTTGCAATCTGCAAATGGAACCTTCAATTATTTCAGTGCTTCCAAACTTTTGTGTATCATGTGTTCAGGTGTGTGTGCACAAGTGTGTGGGTGCATGTAAATACATGCTGTTCATTCATATGGAGGCTAGAGGTCAATATTGGGTTTCTTTCTTGATACAGAGTCTCTCACTAAATCTGGAGCACACCAGTTCAGATAGTCTGGCTGGCAACAGGCCCCAGGGTTCTTATCTTTCCCATATATGCCCCTGTGCATGGTTTTTCTGTAGGTACTGCAGTCAAACTCAGTTGCTCACGCTGATGCAGCAAGCACGTTATCAGCCCATCCACCAGCATCACTCCTTTTTGTGAGATGGGGTCTCAGGTAGCCTCTGCTGGCTTTGGACTCTCTACATAGCCAAGAATGATCTTGCACCCCTGATCCTCCTGCCTCCACCTCCCAAGTTCTGGGATTACATGGGTATACCACCATACCTGGCTCACTTCATTTTGTTAACAGCCTTTATTCTTTTAAGGCAGAAAATTGAGCTCAAGGTCTTACACACACTAAGCAAGTGTTCTGCTCATGAGATACACTCCCAGCTCTCAAACTATTTTGAACACAAAGTAAGGACTTCTGTTGAAAGAATGTTCACCCTGATCCACAAAGAAACGAGTAGATCCAAACCAAGCTGTTCTGGCCAAGGCAGAGGTAAACAAACAAACAAACAAAAAAAAAAAATCCTCCTATCATTTTAAAAAGGCTTTATTCACGTGCTTTGTGTTTTAGGTATGAGTATTGCCTGCATGTACATATGTGCCCCACACACATGCTGTGCAAACACTCTGCATAGGCGGGAGGAGGGCATTAGATCTTCTGGGACCGCAGTTACAGATGAATATAACCTACCATGTTGGTGTTGAGACCTAAACCCAGGTCCTCTGCAAGAGCAGCAAGGGCTCTTAACCAGTAAGCCGTCTCTCCAACACCCCACTCACCCACCTTTTGCTGAGCACAGGTCTGCTCACAATTCTGATGAAGAGCCAAGGGAAGCCCCTCAGCACTTGAGGCTACTTGTATCTGTTTACCCTGCCATAGAATTCTTGACATGTGTGCTCTTGCGAGAAGTCAGCAGCTCATCTCAGACACCCGAGGTCACAATCCCAATCCCCACACCCAGATGACACAGGGTAGGCCCCTGCCCTGTGTACCCACCTCACAGAGATAAAATGCCACAAGCTGAACACCAAGACAGCATGTGACAGTGACATGAACTACTTAGTCGATGACCTTGAAGTTAATTCTCTGAACACCGGTCTCCTGATATTGTCTTAAATATAATATTCATGGAAGACTTTCTTAAAGAATCTAAACCTCTTTTGCCTCACAAAAAAGTACAATACAGCATGATTCCATTTACACAAAATTCTACAAAGATGCAAACTAATCTATGGTATCAAAAAGCAAGTGAATGGCTGGAAAGGGATGGAGCAGGAAGGAGAAGGCACAGTTGACTACAGGAGGCTTGGAAAGTGATAGATGGGTTCACTGTCTTCCTTGTGATGATGGCATCATATATACATATATATGAACATGTCAAAGTTATGAAATTGTAGTCTTTAAATATGAGAGCTTGCTGAATATAATTTATATCCTACTAAATCTTTTAAGAAATAAATAATCATCAAATATTAAAAAGTCATACACAAGCATTATCACTGCTAGGCTTATTTTTATTTAGGCAGAAAACAATGAAACTAGCATTAACCTTTGAGATTAAAGATTAGGTTTTTTTCCCTTAGAGTTAAAAAAAAAAAAAGTCAAGTTTCTTTAGTCCTGTATATGGTCAAGGCTCACACTGTTATTGTCTCAGACATGCAAAAGGATTTTTGAATGTTGTCTAGGCCAACTCTCTTTCAAATGCACCCCTCACTCCTCTCCCATCTCTAAATCCAAGTCTTCCTGGCTCTTTCCCTTCATATTTTCCATTTCTACCCTTGGTTCTCTGCCTCCACTATCCTCAGCTCATGCAAGCATCCTGGGTCTTGCCTGGGCTGCTGAAACAGTCTCTGCAGGACTCCATAACTCTAATGTCACTTGTTTCCAATCCATCATCCACAGGGAAGGAAGATTCTTTCCAATGTCATTTGATCTTCTTACTTTGCTGGGGAGACGGCTCAGTAGGTAAAGTGCACACATATGAGGACTTCAGTTTCCATCCTCATAACCCACATAAAATCCAGGACAGTAGCAGGTCCCTGTGTCCCAGCTCTGGGGGAGGGAGAATAAGAACAGGTGGGTCCCAGGGGCTTGCTGGCCAGCCAATCTAGCTTAAACCGCAAATTCTCTACTTCTGCCTTCCATGCATATGCACAAAGCCAAGTGCATTTGCGCATAAATATGAATGCATATAACAGAGAGGGAAAGAGAGCTCCCTTAATTGGGTTCCCATAGGGCTTAGAAAAAAACTCCAAATCTCTTCCCTGGCCTACAAGAGGCATGGGAGCTGACCCCTGCCTATCTATCTAGCTTCAGCCACTACCACTCTGGGTTTCTATTTCAGCTGATCAGGATGTCTTCAGGTATCTCCCCCTCCTCTTTATCTCTAGGCCATTGAATATCCACCTTGAATATCTACTGCCCCCCTCTCTAACGACTATTTTGGGGTCTTAGTAGAAACATTGCTTTCTCTGAGTTTAGTTAATTCCCCAGATAAAATCCAGCCTCCACATTTTAAATCCCTAGTATATCACATCTTCTCTTTTGGTAATTGTATAACACCCATTTTCCTTCCTTAAGAAGAGGCCAAGAATTGTATATATAATTCACCTCAGTATATGAACCACTGGAGTCTTGTGTATAAAAAGTACGTAAAAATTATTGCAGAACTTCTACTGTGTCATACACTGTTCTTGTTGTGACTCATGTACAACCTTTCAAAGTCCTTAAAATGTTAACATGCCACTGCAAATCTACATGAAATTTTAGAAGTGATCCTTGACTACATGAAATAGGATTACTGTACAGCAAGCTTTGAATGCTATTTGCCATATCAATTCTACACATGGGAAGTTATCTTTCAAACATATCCACAGCTGTGTACAAAAAAAAATGTATTGTTTAATTGTTTATGATAATACAATCCTAAAATACACCAGATATCCATTCAAAGGGCACTTGTTAAATAAAGCATGATAGAGCCCTGGGTTTGGTCTTATTGTAGTCTTAAAAGAATAAGATGGATTTGTGTATATATTAGGGAAGATGGATGCCCAATATATTGTTAGATATAAAAGTAATAAACCCAGTGTTTAGAAAATTTTGTTTAAAAAGTTGACTGTGTGTGGGGTGGGAAGCATAGTCCAGAGAACACACACTAAATTGCTATGTATGAGAAATATGAAAGTGTTCAACGCTACCCAGACATATATTTTGTGACCTGAAAAGTGAGCCAAAAAAAGATTTAAAAAAAAAAAAAAGATAATGACCTAATGGCACCAATAGGGATACATGATCTAGCTGTGCTTGTGATTTGGTCTATCCTCTTGGAATACTTGCTTTTGCTAATGAGCTACCAGGTGTTGTTTTCTGTTGTTGTTGTTGTTGTTGTTGTTGTTGTTGTTGTTGTTGTTTTAATTTGGTTTGGTTTGAGTTCGGGTTTTATATAAACCAATAGTGACCACCAATGGCTGCTCACAACAAAAGGCTAAAGGGCAGAGTTAGCTTGGGCTCACTCCCATCCTGCCACCATCTTCCCTGCTAACTGCTCCATCCTGCTGGTGCTCTATCAGCAAGCTGACAGGGGCAGCTGGTCTTCAAACACCACCTCTAGCACAAATGCACACTGGTGTAAACTCCCTAGAAGACAACTTTACAGTCAGTATAATGAGCCTTCAAAATGTCTGTACTTTTCTGCAACATGCACTGGATATGCTGATGGATGGTCTTTTTGATGAATTGCATTTCTTATCATAAATGAATACAGTTCCTTTCTAATCTTAATCCTCATAGTCTTTGACACACCACTGCTACTTGTAAAATAGATCCTAAAGAAAGTCTTACAGTCAGAACAAAGGTCTATAGAAAACAATGTTCAAATAAAATCAGAAAAAGTAGAATGTCCAAAGAGATAATGCTGAGGAAATAACCTCCAATGTGTTTGAAGAAGCAAATTTTAAATAGTAATCTTAAAGGCAATTGAACATTTATGAATTTTGACTACTTAGGATTACATGAAAAGGTGTGGTTTATTTCTCCAATTCCACTTTATTTTATTTAATATAGCTTAGAAATGATCCACTAAAACTAACTTGGATTTGGGAAGGAAGCTGACACAAGAGAGCCAAGAGTTAGGCATATGGAAGAGAGTTACAGTGACAGGTCATTCCCGTTATTTAGCTGGAATAATACCAGAACATACAATATACATCTCTAAGCACATTTCCAGTCATATCAAATATCCCTCACATCCCAGATACCACAGTCCTTGTGAATTGCTTACACAAAATCTTCGAACGAGTAGCTTCAGAATGATGCCCCTGAGGCAGACAGGAAGACAAGAATGTTCGTAGAATTACGTGAAGCTACCCTATAGGCAACTATGGTTTTTCCAGACCCATTACCTGAAGTCAGACTCACTAGAGGCCCCATGTAACTAACTGAAAATATTTCTTCTTTAAAATTAATATGCAGTGTGTCCTCTTGGACTCACTCATAACCAAGGGGGAATTTCATCTTGTTCCTACTTTCTGCATTAGTAACTGAAAAACAGTTCTTCACTTCACTGGGTAACTACCCTAAACTATCTGTTTCACCAAGTAACCACCCTTAATTCCATCCCTGATAATTGGATTCAAATATTTTATCAGTATGGTGAAGACTTAGAATGTATTGCTTACTTGGTTTAATATAAAAATATGAAAAACTATACTACACTGAGAAGCAGTATGGCATTGTGGGAAAGGTTCTATTTTGGAATAACAGAGACCAGAATTCAAATCCTAACTGACCCCGTTTGGAACTACTTGACCTGCACAGGCCCCCAATTTCCCCTTAAACTAATACTGAAATACTACTTTGTAAGTATCATGGACTGATCCCTTGCTTGCACAGTGTACTATGGTAACTTAATCAACCACTTAATCAACCACTTATGAATGGATGGATAAAAGGGTTAGCGGAGTGCCCTTTAATGTTTATGTATGCTCCAACAACTTTGCATACAGAAACATCTTGGGTCTTGATGCAAATTCTGACTCAGAAAGAATGAAATGGGGTTTGAGAGTTCCAACAAGATATCTATAACTCCCCATACTAATTGCAGGTCCATAGACCAAGCTCTCCATAGTGAGGCTTTACATCAGGGTTTTCAAACTTGTCTAGTTTGGAATCATCTAAGGAACTTAAAAGATACCATGGCTGGGTACCATTTGCTGAGAGTTTCATGCAGTCAAATTGGGGTATGGAATTAGAATGTCAAATTAAAACTAGGTGATTCTGGGATGTAGCATCCAAGTTTGAAACCCACTGTTCCACTAGTATGTACTTAATAAGTGGAAACTAATGTAATTTTTAATTTGATGAAGATCAATGATTGTAACCATTCATAGCATATACATACTTCAGTGCTATTCCATAAAAAAATAACATATACCATTCTATAATATAGAACACAGAAAACAGCACAAGTCAGCAGACAGATCTTAAGTAAACAATTATTTTGTAAAGCTAAAGAAACTAAATCAATCAGATCCCATACAGAATTTTGAATTTTCCAAACATCAAATATAACTGCTTTAAGTGAATGCATGTGGGACATTTTAAAGAAACAAGTGTGTGTGTGTGTGTGTGTGTGTGTGTGTGTGTGTGTGTGTGTGTGCACATGTATGCATCTGTCTGTCTGTCTGTGTTTATATGTTTTAAGGATGTGCCCTAATACATAGTACATATAGGAAGGAATTCATGTTACCTTGCTACCTGAAATAAATGCTTGGGGTTCTTTAACTCCACATTCTTACATCCTAGAGAGAGTGGGGGCACAGGATACAACAGGGAAAATGTCAAGACAGCATTTTCAAACATAATCATTCAAATGTGAAGGGACATGCAGTCCAGAAGAAACAAGGTAGGATAATACAAGGAGAAGAGAGTGGGCCCGCAATCTGCTGAAAAGCTAGCATGCAGATCAAAGACTGCCTGGGAGACACACTTCATCTGGAAATCAAGTGAATCACTACAGAGCTGAGCATGGAGGGCTGGAGATGACAGGACTGCATTTCAGCCACCACATCTAAAACATCTCCTCACAGGAACCATCCACGTGCCCATTCAGAACACCCTGTCTAGACAGTTGAAAGTGCCCACTACACCTGTGGGACCTGCTTGTCTTCAAATCTTCACGGCAACCCAGAGACCTTATCTAGAGTGCTACCTTTAGTCTGATAATCTTCCTCAAAATATGCTCATTCCCTCCCTTTGATGTTTTTTATTTGGCTGCTTCACTCTGGTTAGTACTTCAGTTACATTTGGACCAATTTATTATATATCCCATTACTTTAATAAGACAAAATTTTTCACCGAAATTTCACAACACCAAATGTCTTTTCCTACTCCCATAAGCCAAATAGTTTTAAGTTTCTTAAATTTCTCAACATTTCATTTTATTGTTTTGAGAAGACCCATAACTTCACAAGAAATAACTTTAAACAATGAGTTTATGCAAAGCTCCAACATAATCTCCTGTTGAGTCATCCAAAGAAAGAGGACTGAACGCCCTCCTCTTTAGTTTTGTTATTCCCTAGTGAGTTAGTAAGACAATATTCACCTTGCTTTTTTTTCATTCATATAAGTCTTGAAAATATGATATATTTTAACAAAATGATACAAAATTTCTTGGGATACAATATTAAAATTTATCAAGACAAAAGTAGAGTGGAAATAATAAGAACTAGATACATAACTTAGAAGTAATTTGAACATACTGGAATAATGGCATTGTGTTTACATTAACCTGACCCTACATCTTAATAACCAAAGTTGAAGAAATTTTATGGAGTTATAATAATAACTGAATTTGAATGCAAATTAAATAGCTTATGGTAATGATCAAAGTGATGAAAGAAAACTGAATTCAGGGTTCTATCACATGTGGTCAAATAAATCCCAGTAAAGGTACAATGCAGCAGGGCAGATAGAAAGAATTGACTTCAGGAAAGAAAAGCTATGTCGGGATCCTCTCAACAGAGTTTAAGGGCAGACTATTACAATCACAAAAAGGAAACCCAGCCTGCCAGGGATGATGTGATCTCTGAAGGGCAAAGTCACTGAAGATAATAAGTAGCCTAGAATGCCATGGCTACTTATTCATTAACTTATGGATAGATGGGTGGATGAATGTATGGATAGAGGCATGGATGAATGCATGGGCAGGTACATGGGAAAATGTATGGATGGATGCATGGGCAGATACATGGATGAATACATGGGCAGATGGGTGGATGAATGCATGGACAGATGCATGAATGAATACATGGATGGATGCATAGAGAGATGCATGAATGGATGCATGGTCAGATACATGGATGAATGCATGGGTAGATGGGTAGATACATGCATGAACAAATGCATGGATGGATACATGGGCAGATGCATGGATGACTGCATGGACAGATGCATGGATGAATGTATGGACAGATACATGGATAAATGCATGGAAAGATACATGGACATATGGATGGATGAATGCATGGACAGATACACAGATAGATGCATGGGCAGATGCATGGATGAATACATGGAAAGATACATGGATAGATGCATGGACAAATATATGGATGGATACATAGCCAGATGCATGGATGAATGCATGACAGATAGATTAATGGATTCATGGGCAGATAGATGGATGAATTCATGGACAGATGGGTGGATGAACTTTCTGAGTTGGATCCAAAACAAAAAATCATGTTATCTATCAAGGCAGCAACAGATCAGGAGAGGTGTGGAACATAGGAGAGATTCAGTCTCCACAGGCAGCAGAAGAGTGAGCATTTCTTAAACCATCAACAAGTGAAAGTTTCCCAGGGAGAAAGAGAGCAGAGAAGAATCTAGTAAGAGTGCAGCTCCTATGCTGGAAAAATCAAGTTTAACTTAAGATTGCTGAAAGAAAATTTTATACATAAACAAATAATACAAAAACTAAAGAGAAAATTACCATAAATGTTTTTTTTTTCTACAAGGTGAAACAAAAAATGGGTCTTTAGTTCCCATCATGTGACATTTCCTAAGGAGACATGAGCAAACATCTATTCATTGCAGATAGGACACCAACAGCGCTCCAAAGAAATTATTCAATCTAAGTCTGCCTTAGTGAACCAGTGAGCTTACTGGGTTAGAGTCGGGCTCATGAGTGACTCTAAGGCAGCTGTATCCAACAAAATTCTACCCCAGAATGGGTGACAACTTGCAAAAACTGTCTCCCTAAAGATCCTTGCACAATTTGGACCAGTTCAGTCAGCTTAAGAGTCTCTCTCCCCATTGATATCTACCGCTCATACAGCCTTGAAGAGGGATCTTGTGAAACTCAGCTATCACCTAAGCACAGTGTGAGATGTCCTAGGACTATCATCACCTAATTTCAGCTATCAGAATTGGGCTGTGATGTCAGGACTAGAATCATGCCAAAGACAATCTACCACAAAACCTTCAAGTCCTTGAACCCCTCTTGACTGGAGGTAGGGTAGGAATCAACCAGGAACTGAAACTGGAGATTAGTTCAGGAAAACCTATCCTGCAGGAAGGGAAATAACATGAGCTGGAAACCTGAGAAGGAAACAGGATCCTAATGATGCCACTTAAGAGGGAACTGAGCAAAAACATCAAGACCCATGGACCATTTCAGCAGTCATCTACAGCATGTGCACTCCACAAATCCTTTAAGATTGAGGAGCACGATGCCTGTGTAGTCCACTTGTACTGGCCCTAGTGACCTAGTAATGCAGGTACCACTGGGCATCAGTCTTCCCTAACTTTTCTCTGTGCGGTGAGGCCTATCCTAGGTTCTGTCAGAAAGAGAATTCCTAAAGGAACGAACAGGAATGCTAAGACTGATCAAGGATTGCATGGATTTCCTTTTCCAGACCCTAAACATAGACAATTTTGGCCTAGCAATAAAATATCGGTGGTGGTTTATTTGTTTCTAGTTTGTTTTTTCTGTGGCAAGATCTTGCTATGTATCCTAGGCTGGCCTCGGATTTGGGATTGATCCTTCTACCTCAGCCTCCTGAGTGCTAGGATTTCAGAGAAACCATCCAGCATCAAGGACTTTCTGTTAGGAAGGGAAATGACCCAGTTGGGCACAGGAATACTGCCAGCGTGTGCATAGCTCAGGTCCACACCTCTGATACCCTTAGCCAGATCCCCAGCAGCTGAGCCTCTCTGTAGCCAGACACTGAGGAGAGCTGAAGTCATGAGTTGGTTCCCAGTTGGGAAGCAGTTTGCTTGTATGGAAAGCAGCCCTCTCGCAATCCATCAGCTGTCTGTTTGAAAAGCCTTCCTCACATCAGTATTCTGAAGGGCCCCTCTGATGCTCGGTGGCATTGAGGTTGAGCAGTTGGTTTGGTTTTAGTCCATTCTGTACTTCTAGCCCCCAGCATTGCCTGCAGCCACCTGCACTCGCTTAAGAGGATCATTTGCTACTGATGTTTGCTCCAAGCATCAGCAAGATGCAACGGTGTTGCCTTTGCTTAGCAAATAAGCCCAGTTTCAAAGAAAGGAGACAAGCTGCCTTGCAAAGCAAAGTTACTATAGAAGATTTTAGGAGGAATACTTGTTTTTCCAGAGCCAGGGTCTCTGTGACCTCAAGCCCCCAGTTTTGCGAGACATGCTGCAGCAGTAGCTTTACCCTTGAGGCAGAGTATAGAACTAACAGAGTTAAAGATGTGCTTCCCCCAAAGTCTGGCTCCTTATAAATGAGGACAACAAAAGGCAAAATACATATCAAGTCTGAATGTTATGACAGAAGACAAAGACCCTTCTCTCGGGACAAGTATATCCCTTGTGACCTGTGTCATCCACACCACTGTAATCTGTTGGCAGTCCCAGATACCCTCCCCTTCACCTGCTTTTTCCATGCCATTTAAACAGGCAAAGCACACACACACACACACACACACACACACACACACACACACACACATACACACACACATACACACACACATACACACACACATACATACACACACACATACATACACACACACACACACACACACACACACACACTTAAAATGTTTTTTTATCTTTAGGAGATAGAAAGGTGGCTCAATGGTTCTAATCATATGTTTTTGTAGAGGACCTAAATTTGGTTCCCAAAATCCACATCAGAGAGCTCACAACCACCTATAACTCTAGGTCCAGAGGCTCCAAGGCATTCTTCTGGTCTCTAGGGACAATTGCATCACATTTATATAGCCCTACATAGACACATAATTTTAATCTTTTTTTCAAATGTTCATGAGCAGCTGGAAAGATGGCTCAGTGTTTAAGAGCACTGGCTGCTCTCCCAAAGGACCTCGATTTGTTTGATTCCCAGCACCCACAGGTTAGCTCACAACCACTTGCCACTCTAACTTCAGAGGTCTAATGCTCTCTTCTGGACTCTTTGTTCACTGCATGCATGTGGAAGACATAAATCCATGCAGGCAAAACACTCACACACATAAAAATTTTTTAATGTTTACATATGTTGGAGCCTAGAAAATCATGATGAAACAACTTTATTGCATTAGCCTGAGTTTACACAGACTTTTTCCTGGTTTTCCTTCTACTCCTTCTCCTTTTATCCCTATCACCATTTCTGAATCCTTTAAGAGCAAAAGAAAGATCAGGGAACAAGATAGGAAAGGGGAAAAAAGGGATAGATGAGATTGGAGGTAGAGGCCATCTAGGCAATTTTGGGTGCTGTTGAAGTCAGCTGTCCCAGAAAATCCTTTCAATGCCATTGAGAGAGAGAGAGAGAGAGAGAGAGAGAGAGAGAGAGAGAGAGAGAGAGAGCTTTTTTGTTTGAGCCTGGTTCTTCCACTGGGCAGTGAGAGAGAACACCTATTTTCAGGTCATCTGTAAGAAATACGTGAGCTGGTTAACAAAGCCACGAATAAGGTAGGCATTCAGTAGTTTTCACTGTTTTATTCCCTAACGAGTCAAGGCGTCAGCAGTGTGTGCTATTGTTGTTTCCTCTGTGCCTCGCCACCATAAGTCCCCCACACCCTCAACTCCACCCAATACGGCAATGCAGCAGTTCACCAAGCTAATCTGGCTGCCTTCAACTTTGAACCGTATAGAACACGAGAAAGCAAAGTTTTCCTTACAAAGGCTGGACAGAAGACAAAGTATGCTTTGTCATCAGAGAGGGCTGACCTTAAAACTCCAATGGAAATGACGTAGTAGTTCTTTTCTAAGCCTGGCACAGTGACAGAGGCTTGTATCCAGTCACTCAGAAGGACAATGAAGGAGGATCACAAGTTCAAGTACATAGTGAGACTATGTTATGTCTTAATACTTTTTAAAGGCCTGGGACATAGCACAGTGATAGCATGCTTGTCTTGCATACATAAATCCTTAAGTTCAGTCCTCAGTACAGAAGTTCTCTTGGAGCTCACAGTATCTAAGACCCCCTCCTTTCTATTTCATAACACTTCTAGTATTTGCAATTACCAGCTGGCTTCAGAAACCCATGTTGTAATTTTAAGGGCAGACTATATCAATATTTCTTGACCCACCTGAAACTATGTAAGTACCCAAGAAAATCCTGGACTCCATAAGATTTACAGACCAATTTTCTGAACCAAAGTCGTTTACATAAGCTTTGGATAAGATCTGAAATCATGTTTCCTTATCTAAGCTAGATCACAATGGAGGAAGGAGATACTGTATTAATTTCCCATGGCATGGTTCACAGCAACAGAAGACTGCAGAAAACAATTATCTGGCAAATGAGTGTTACAAATCAACACTTTCTATACAGCAGAGACATCACACCACAGTTCATAAAGCTTGGAAGCAGAAGCCTAAATAACTGCCATGAAACAAAGACCACCACGTTGGGCTCCAAATATATCATTTGGGGATCCTAAATGCCATCTCCCAGATACTGACGGAGATGCGACAACAGGAGATATCCCCTCTCTGAACAGTGGCTGGAGCTGGCTGTGGGGAGGGCCCATAGGTCTGTAAGCAATTCCCTCCTGTTACTGCCTGTCTACACCTCTCACGGTGAAAGGAGCCCAGCAATCTTAGTGGAGACGCAGAGCTCTGCTTAGCTACAGTAAAGGCCAGAGATCTTCAGCTCCTACACAGAGCCTTTGCAGGCCCAGGTCCTGTCCCAAAGAAACCCAGGACAACCTATTAGCATACTGAAGAGCTGTGAAGCTCACACAGTGAACCCCACCCCCACAACACTAAAAAAAACCTCTCCAATCCAGAGGCTTCCTTTCCTTTCCCCCAGCTTCTCTTTCTTATCTGACCCTGCCATTCTGGCCACACACTCTCTCCCGTTCTCTTGGCTCACCTTTCTGCCTTGGTTCTTCCCACTTCTTGGCTCTTGGCTCCCTCCTCTCTCTTTTCTTCTTCTCTCGCTCCCCCCCCCCTCCCGCCAAGGCCTGGTGAAGTCTAGGCTTTTCCAGATGTTTCTTGCTGTACTCTCCTTCATATCTGCAGCAAAATCCTTCTCCTCAACCACACCTTAAAGAAGAAACATCCTCATTCTCGTTCACACATAGGGGGCTGGTGGTAAGCAGGGAGGTCTAGGAGCATATTCTGGAAGTGGAAGTAACCACGTAGAGCTGGGCCTTTTCACTACAGTAAGCTGAGGAAGTGAGGAAAGATAGCCGCCCTAACAGAGGGATACTCTTTAGTGTGTTCAAGAATTTCTCATCTCTGTTGACAATTTAGGGGTCCTCAAACATCGTGTCAACCTTCAAACAAATTCTAGATGACAGAAACATCTGTTCACAATCTCAAAGTTGTTTCAAAACTTAGAAAGCTCCCTACTTCCCTCTGAGGCCATGTGAAGGAGACCGCTAGTGAGGTGGATCCTGACACACTAGGAGAAAATCGAATGTGAGGTTTAAAGAACCAGGACCGTGTTTGCAGTGCTCAGCAGTGCCACCTCTGAGCATCACAAACTCTTTTCTTCCATAAAGCATGTCTGTAAGATGCCGCTGGCCCAGGAGGTATGTACAATACCTGGGACCTTGTTAAAAATGCAGATCTCCAGGCCTATAAGAATCTACATTTTATCAGAATCCAGGTATGCAAGGAGATCCTTGCACATAAACGTCTGAGAAATCAGCCCCAGACAACAGCCTCCCTCTTCCTGAATCTCTCACTATGTATTCACACCTTGAAAGCTTTTCTTAGTGAGCATGTCACAATTTTAGTTCACAAGTTTTTTCTGTCACAGTTTGCTCTATCTCCTGCCACATATAAAGTGCCATGTAGGAAGATCTTATTTTTTCTTTCATGTTTTACATTGTACGGGCTTCTCTGGGTTCAGCCCTTCACTGTTCTCATAGTTCAGCTCACACCACATTCATGGTTGATGTACTCTGTACCAGGTGCTATGGCTAAGAAGTTAAGATGCAGAACCTGTCCTCTAGTGGTTGCAATGCAGTGAGGTCAGTGACTGTCTTGCTATTTGTCCCAACAGTAGGCTCGCTCTTCCTTCTCCAAGAGAGTACCAACAGCTGACACAAGATCTCTACCAGCCAAACAAAACATGATGATGAACTAATTATAGCCATCATAGAAAAATTTATTAGAAAACGACTAATTTCTCTTTCTCTTCTTGAATTAGATGCCAGAGCAATAAGACTACTGTGCACCTTGTCACTGATGCTTTCCAGTTTCTCTAGAAAAATGTCTTGTCAATGCATTGACATTTAGCATCTTTACCAAAACAGTAGAAAAGCAATTGCATACCCCCAAATCCTTGAGATCAGATCTCTCTGATCTCTGATCTACTTTCCCAAAAATGTTCATTCGGATTATGAGTATATGCCATAGAATAAAAAATGGCCACAAATTCTGTCATGTACCCACTGAATGCACTCTATCTCATTAGCTTTAAGATGTGTGTTTTTTCACATTTCCTATCTCTGCAAAATCATAATTTAGGATGATTTATAGTTAATTGGTTATATTTTTCCTTTACCTCTTAGCATATATAAAATACATTGTATCTTAGAACATATCATACGTTAGGCTTGATGACAAGGTAAGTTCTAACATTAAGTTGTGGTGAGATGGGCAATGAACCCATTTATATGATTAACATATAATGGTAATTATAGTACTAACAAAGGGTTAATGTAAATGTGTAAACTACGAACTGGGGCACACAAAGACATACACTTTAAAATTAGCTATTTATAACTGTTCTTAGATGAGGACCGTGGCACAAAGGTGTTCACCTTGACAACAATGGTCACCTACCCTCCCGAACAACTGAACAACACTGACAAGCAGTCCCAACACACACACACACACACACACACACACACACATACTTCTCTCTTTCTCTTTTTGTATGGACTTCATATGCTACACCCTTTCCCACCCATCAGAGCAGAGCTTTTAACCCTGGTTCAAAATCACCTGGAAGCCTTTACAAAATGCCAGTGCCTGGAAATTCCACCAACACACACACACACACACACACACACACACACACACACACACACACACACCTTCTTTAAAAGTATCCCTAGATACTTCTTATATGTGCCCACATCAGAGAGCTACTGCATTGACTTAGAGGATATTTGGTACTAAATGCCTTTCTAGGCAGTATGGTTAGGGTCTGGAATCAGTGAGGTCTGCATTCAAGTCCCTGCCTCTGTTGACAAGCTAAGTGACAAATTGTTTAACATCCCACCGCCTCGATCTCTCCATTTGTATATTAGAAATAATACCTACTTTATGGGATTGTTTGGGGGATAATGAAATGTCAGCAAATGAACTAAACACACATATCTAATATGGAAGTTTTTGTGGGTATTATTTTATGTCCCTCAAGGCATGTAACCAGTGGTTTTCCTGCAGAAGTACCTAATAAATATTCATTGATTTGAATGTGGAGACTGTAGAAGGACCCTCCCAAGAGACAGGAGGACATAGAGAGGGAAAATGAAAGGATGTCAGGGAAGGGCCAAACTCATAATTCAGCCTGGGCCTGTCTGCCTTCCGTGATGGAAACACAAGAGTAATGATATACACTCACTAGCAGGACAACCCAGTGAGCAACAAGGGAAAAGGCTCCGCCAAGACCCCTTCTTAAGGCTCCTAGGGGATTAAAATTGTCAACTGATTAGCATCTAATAATTTGATAATCAGTGTAGTGAGAAGGATCTTTAGGAACAAGGGGTGCTCAAACAATAAATGTATTTGGTACTACCAAATGCAGTGTAAAAGCATTTCTCTCCCTGGGAATAAACCCTGACCTCAAAAGCTGAGCATACAAAGAGGCGCGCTCTCCACCCATCTCGGTCAGGGGACCACCAGCCCACACTTGCCACGCTCCAGTGATAAGCTGTGCTAACAAGAACGTGCAGGGAAATGAAAGCCAGGTCCCATTCCTCCCATCAGTGGCAAATTTTTATTTCTTGACTAAATAGAAGCTCTCTGGAAGCAAAGCAAACTGATTTTTTAAGGGAATCAAAACCAGATTGGAAATCATTTGCTGCCCTCTTGTGGGTGATTCGAGGTCCTATCCTGACAAGGTAGTCCAAAGATGCTGCCCACTGCTGAGAAGAACCTAGAAAACAGTGCCTCCTCCTGCTCACGCTTATCCCACTGGTGCCTAATTCTATCTAAATTAAAAATACCCCCAAGGAAATCTGTGCTGTACCCTTAGCCCCAGGAGGATGAAAAGGAGGAGAAAACTCAAAGTCAGCTTTGTCACAGTTTCTATCACTCTCTTAGGGCACAAACCCGGATTTAGACTCCCAGACTAACCCGCTCTGGTGAAAAACAGGAGAAAGTAATCCCAGGCTGTACCATGGGCTTATACCTTCTCTAGGGTACTGCTGGTCAGGGACTTGGAGCCATTATGAAATCCTGGATCAGATCAGTTGTGAAACCAACCTGGGCTCCAAGGAATAGCGGGGAGGCAAGGCTGAACCAGGGACAGATGCTGGGCCCCTTTCCACTGCGACCCAAGTCCTGTTCTCAAGAGGACAGACAAGACTATTGGCCCATGAGCGGCTAAGAGGATTGGTTTTGTCTTTAGGAATGTTGGAAAATATCTTCCTGGACTTGGAATAAATCCAAAGTGCAAGTCACAGCCCCTCTGGAGACCAGCCTGTGCTAATGAAAGATTTAAGATTCCCCTGTTGGCTCCGACATCATTTGCAACTTAACTAGTGACAGGCAAATAAACCAGAACAGATACTTTAAAAATTATTACATTCTTAAAATGTAAATGAAGTTTCAGAAATCTTACAAAAATGCAACTGCATATGTGAATAATCAGAGGAAAGGGAAGAACCTTCATAAAACAGTATCTTATTTACTACTGTCTTTCATTGGTATAGCGCAGCTGCTTACATAGTGGCTCCTAAGTAGCATCCACTCTGATCCCACTAATGCATCCACAACAGAAAAGCTTGCTTCGGGAGCCTGCTCCATCCCAAGACCATTTGATTCTAAATCTACTAAATGTAAAAACTGGCAGCTTCATTTTTTTTTTCTTACTTGGTTAACTATGCTGGCATTGCATAGGAATAGCTTCATATTAATAATTCTTCAAATAGAGAACTCATGGAAGTCATACCTGACATACCTGTCCCTAGCAGGACACTCATCTAGCCCCCATATTCTAGAGCTTTGCTGTCCAGTATGGAAGCCACTAGCCATGTTTATCTTTTTTCATTTATATTTAAAAATGCCTCCCTTGCAGTGGTTACATTTTAAGTACTTGATAGGCAGGCACGGCTACTATATTGAACAACACATCTTGAAAGGGGATTGTCTACATATTACTACTCCAGAAAAATATCAAATTTCAAAATTCAAAATATGGCTTCAACTGAATGCATATCACTTTCATACCATCACAAAGTTAAAAATGATAGATTAAACCATGATAAGCAATGGATCATCTGTATATGGGAAATATATGGTCTCTTATGAACAATTCCATAGCTGTTTATTTTATGTTCACTATTCAGTACTTTTCTGTGTTTTTTCCTCCCAAAGATTCATGTGCTAGAAGCTTAGCCCCCCAGCTAAGATGCTGTGGAGGTAGAACCTTCAAGCAGTGGGTACTAGTAAAAGATACCAGATCATGGGGTTCACCCTCATGCTGGATTAATGAGAGAAAAGGTTGGAACTCTACTTGTTTAAATGTGAATCCAACATACTTGGCTGGCCCTTTGGTACTTGGCTGCCCTCTTTCTGCCTTTCTGCCGTGTTGTTAGGTACCTAAGAGGTCTTCACTAGAGTTTCAGCATCAGTCTATTGATTTCCCATATGAACTCTCCCCACCCCCACCCCCCCCCACCCCGCCACTAGATAAAGAGATATAAGTTATCTAGCACTGGTTACCATGTTACAGCAACATAAAATAAACTAATAAAACTTTTAACTATTCTTCAATAAAACACCTTATTGAAAAATGTTTTCTTAGTTGTTAAAACTACTTTGTAAAATTGGAAAACTATTATTTGTAACAAAAAGGTGGACTTTGATTTGATGATCCTACCATAGTTGAGATGGTGCTGTCAACAAAAGTAAGCTGCTTCTTCCTTCAGCATTAGAGATCTAGAAGAAAGAAAATTTACCTGGGAAGCAGGAAACCTGGAGTCAAATCTTGGCCCAAATTAGGTTCATGGTCTTAGGCAAAACAGTAAACTTTTGTTTTTGAAAGGTAAATGGAAGATATCAGCAGTCATGTGTCCCTAGAAAACAACATCCTTCCTATACCTTTGTAAGATACAACAGAGTTCTTCCAAATGAGTCTAGTGCTTGTAAACCAATGAATCTTAACTAACCAGATGAGGTATAGTTCATTCCACTCTGAAGCACATGACCTGTCACAGATACCATTATAGAATTGTGGAGAGTTAATTATCACAAGAATATTTTTACTCCCTGATCAATGTCGGCTGCTCACCAGTAGAAAGTTATCCATGCATGTGAAATACAGGAACAAGTAAGCTAGAAAGCACCCAGAATGCTGGAGACATGATGCAAAACCAGGAATATTTAAAGGGGGTTTTCATTTTCTTGAGACTCAGCCTTGAGACTCAGCCTCATAGCATCAGGCACACTGGCCTCAAAGCCCTGATGGTGCTACCTGAGCTTCCCAATTGATAGGATGACAGGCACGCATCAAAACAATTAGACTTTATAGATATGCCTCTAAGACCTATATGGACACTGTGAACAACACAATCAGATAAGAGAAGTACAGAGGATCTGGCTTCTTGGCAAGAAGAGACTTGGAGATTTCAGGTAGGCCTGATCAGCATAAATCAACAGCATGAAGGTGCATTATGAGACAAATCCAGCTCGGTATAAACCAACACTGTGAACACACACGATGAGAAGTAACACCGGACCAAAACCCAGATCAGGATAGACAGCAGAGATTTACAGTCTGTGTGGCCTACATATTGCTTGAAGGAGTATGCCCTGATCTGCTGACACCCTGCAAGGATAGCAGTGGCTGGGGACCAGCCAGGTGAGGGCTCTAAGGTGAAGAGGGAATGTAAACCACAAGGCATGAGGAACCAAGGTGTGGGTGATGAGGGCAGGAAAAGTACAAGAGAACCTGACTGTTCAGTCACATGTCAGAAGAAAAGAGAAAAACCAAGAGCAAGGCAGGTGGTGGAAGGGGCCGTGTCTGAGAGCTCAACACTGGGGAAGCAGAAGCAGGAGGCTCTTCAGTAGGGTCCAGCTTGTCTACATAGTTAGTTTCAGGGCTGTGTAGTGACACCTATCAAAATGTATTTAAAAGAAAAGAAAAAAAAAAAAAAACTCACATGGAAGTCTTGACTGTAGCTCCAGTGGACAGAAGCTGGGTCGGTAAGAACAGCAGGTGTCTCTGAAAAATTTCCAACAATAAAGTAATATGCATAAGCCAGAAGTGGGCTATCCTCCTGGGACTGTTCTCAAACTGTCTATGCTGGGATATTCGGTAATCCTTTCTGCATGGAATGGATGGATGAGCAGCAGAGATGCCATCCAGTCTCTTTCAACACTAAGATGTCATGTGGTGGTTTCCTGGGGTTCAGTCACTCATCATCTGCATGACTTGAGCAGGTGCTCCAGTTTGGTTCTGTTGCTATGAGAAACACCATGACCAAAAGCAACCTGGGTAAGAAAGGTGGTATTTCACCTTATACTTTACAGTCGATCATGGAAGGAAGGCAAGACAGATACTGGAGGAAGTGATCACTGGAGAACAGAAGAAGGCTGTTTACCAGCTTGTTCTCCAAGACTTGTTCAACCTGCTCAGCCAGGCAAGGACCAACTGCCCAAGGATGGGCCGCCCACAGTGAGTCAGTGGGCCAGGCCCTCTCACATCAATTGTTAATTAAGAAAATGGTATGCTAGGTAGAAGGGAGGAATATCTCTCTCTCTCTTTTTTTTTGTTTTGTTTTGTTTTGTTTTGTTTTGTTTTGTTTTGTTTTGTTTTGTTTTAGAGACAGGGTTTCTCTGTGTAGCTATGCACCTTTCCTGCATCTCGCTCTGTAGACCAGGTTGGCCTCAAACTCATAAAGATCCGCCTGCCTCTGCCTCAGGAGTGCTGGGATTAAAGGCATGTGCCACCACTGCCCAGCGAAGGGGGGAGTCTCACAAGGCCTCAACCCTACACAAATAAGTGTAGGAAATGAAGGAATTCAGAGAGTGTGAGACATAGTCTTCCCCAAGGAAGAACACACCCATTTGGTGTCTAATAGCAAATAGTCAGCTCTGAAAGCATACATGCAAGTAACATTATATAGATAAGCCTATTATATTTATATATCTAGGAATGTGTGTGTGTCTGTTTATGTATACACATATACATATGCACATATATGTGCTAAAAAATTATATGTGCTAAAAAATAAAGAAAAAGAGGCCATGCATTTGAAAGAGATCAAGGGGTAAGGTACATGGGAGGGTTTGGAAGGAAGAAAGGGAGGGGAAATGATATTATAATCTCAAAAAATTTAAAATTAAATTAGGAAAAACAAATAAGCCTTTTTTAATTTCTATATATAAATAATTAAAATTATATAACTATATATAATTATATATGTATGTATGTATGTATTTAAAAAGAAAAGAAAATGCTCCCAGGCATGCCCGAGGTCAGTCTGGGGGAGCCAGTCCCTCAATTAAGGGCCCCTCTTCCCAGGTGATTCTAACTAATCAGCACAGCAGGTAAGTTCATTTGTCTTGGGTTTTTCAGCCTCACCTCTAAAAAGACTAGTATAAGGGCTCCAAGTTCCCTCATGCTACAAAATTCCATACCTTACAATGCAAAGGGACATCTGGCAGGGAGGAGTTATAGGCAGAGAGCAGGAAGGGGGAGCATGGAAAGGAAGGGGTCTGCATAGGCTAAATGACCGGGGGAAGAACAAGATTCAAAAGAAAGGAAACGCACAGACAAAAGTCAAGTAACAACAGGGAATTTAAAAGGTAATAATAATAGTCGGAAGAGAAGTGCGGGAAGCTTGGCTTCTCCACCAGCCTTCCTGGCCCACTTCAAAACGCCATCCAGAGCCCCCTTAAGAAATCTCAGAGACACTAATGCAAGCCACGAGGTTAGGACCATAGTTTTAACTTCCAATTCGATTTTATTATCAAAGGTTCTTTTTGTCCAAACAAGGGTTTCCCTGAGACGTGTCACATTTCACCCTTTATTTCCATCACATATTAAGGATTTCCAGCAGCACCTAAGTTTCCCACTCATGCTGAGTCCCCCACTTGGTATGCGGAAGATTTGGCAGCACCCCTTGTTATGAATGAGCTACAACAGTATTGCAACAGCACTCAGTAAACAGCTCCTGGCTTTCAGGTGTCGTTACATGCAGGTTAAACTAAATGGATGAATTCCTAGCAGGAATAATGTAGTTCATGTTGACATTATTCACAGCTTTCCCAAGAAGACAAGCATTAATCAGACAACACTCATGTAGATCTCTGTGTATAAATATTTGGGTGTCTGGCTAAACAGTGCCCTAACCTTTAAAAGGCATATAGACCTTCTGCTTTAAATAGGATCATCAGTATAAAGGGCAATTTAGAACAAATAAAAAAAGGAAGACGTTCTTTGCCCAGGAGTCTGGATGTATATGGAACCCATCATTTCAAGAGTTTGAACGGCACAAAAATAAAAATAAGCACAATAACTTAAATCAGTCACTAACCACAAGGTTCTATGGGTTTTTCTTTCAAAGTCACTCAAGCAGTAGTGAGTAGTGGTAGCGTGATATTACACAAGCTACCTGGAAGTCCCTAAAAGGAGAACCAGTTGAGCTGGGGATTTTGAGCCAAGCTGGGCAACCTAGTAAGACCATGTCACTGTCCCCACTCCCTGAAAGTCACACAGCCATGGGTCCTTTCCCTTACATTCTCACTGTACCTTCAACAGAATAGTTATTGACAACACCCCGCCCCTCCACACACACCCCTAGCAAGGGATAGTTGGTTTTAATTCAGGAACTCAGCTACTTTTTTCTGGAAGTGTACCACTTATACAGTGAGATGTGGCACATCTACCACAAGTAGGGGGGCGGGGTGGACAGAAACGGTACAGATGTAAGCTAGGTGCTAAGTGAGCAGATGAACTATGTTTGCTACGGAAGTTAAGATCAGACTATTGTCTGGGCAGGAAAACTCCTTGGAGCAGGATGAACTGGGTGGGCACAGAAGCCGGCAGAATGGAAACCTGAGCTGAGGCATTAAGGTAACAAGGAGGCTGATGCAAATTTGAGCAGTAGGCTATCTACATAGAGAACAAAGTTCATGTGAAGAAAGTTCCCATAGGACATAAGGAGAATGAAAACTTCAAAACGTTGATCAGAGATTTGACAAGAAGGCTATGGAGTTGAGTCTGCTGGTAAATGATGAGGAGCCAGCAAACGAACCCACAGTAAGGGCTGTGGGTGTAGGTCAATGGGACCCAAGTTGAGAGCATCAATGCAAACAGAAGATAGGGAACAAACATTGGGACACACTGCTCTTCCCTCCTGGTGCGCACTGCTAAGGGATCTTCTTTTTCCTGTGGGACTACGGCCTCACCCATGCTGTGGGCAAGC
Organism: Onychomys torridus; assembly: GCF_903995425.1. Classification (NCBI taxonomy): domain Eukaryota; kingdom Metazoa; phylum Chordata; class Mammalia; order Rodentia; family Cricetidae; genus Onychomys; species Onychomys torridus. The sequence continues at coordinate 44,532,575 of NC_050444.1, read as the reverse complement.
ATATGACCAGTGAACTTCATCCCCAGCCTTTTTATTTAGCTTTTTAAAAAATTTTAGATGAGGTCTTTTTAATTTTTTAAAATTTTGCTAAGTTGCCTGAGCAAACCCTGAACTGCAATCCTCCTGCCTCCACTTCCCAGCAGCTGGGATTACACACCTGCACTAGCAAGCCTGGCTGCATTTTTTCAACTTATCTTTCTCAGCTCACATGTTCTAGCCTTACACACACCAGTTTATAAGCTCAGTTGCCAAGTACTTGCAGCAAGAGCTTGCCAGTCAGTTCACTGAACTCCACACACAAATAGTTCATTGTTAAAAAATATTCAGATGCCACGCATAATGCTCATCTCTGTAATACTTAGAAATACGAAGAAGGAAAAAAACAAAACAACAGACTACTACTTTTTGAGAGTCTTAAGCTCATTAAGTAGCTGAGGATGACTATGAACTCCTGACCCTCCTGCCTCTCCCTCCCAAATGCCAGGATCACAGGCATTTATCACCACTCCCAGCCAAGAGTATGACTTCCTTTTCCTTCCCTTTCTTTCAGCGTGTGTGTGTGTGTGTGTGTGTGTGTGTGTGTGTGTGTGTGTGTGTGGTAACTGTAGTTGTCTGTGTGTGTGTCTGTATAGGTATGTATGACCACGTGTATACACACATGCATACGGAGGTCATACAGTGATGTCAGGTTTCTGGAATGTCCTTATGTCCTATGGGAACTTTCCTCAACCACTCTCTCCTTTATTTACTGAGGCAGGCTACCTCACTGAACCTGATTCAGCAGCCCTAGCTAGCCAACTTGCTAAAGAAATCTTAGAGGACTCTGAATCTCACATCAGAGACAAATGTATGGCCACAGTAACCAGTTACTTAGACTAATGGGGAATTTTCCTTCTATTACCTTGCAGTGGTAAAAAGAGCAAAAGGTGCTGGGAGAAGGAAGAGAGAATCGGGACTGTGGAGCAGAGGCCTTGCTGCCTCCCATGCTGAACTTGGAAAGAACAGGTGCCAAAGTCCTGTCCATCTAGATGATACTGTCAGGCGGAAAGTATTTGGTTCCCTTTCACATGCTCATTGTATAAGATGTAAAGTTGGTACTGTGACCTCACCTTTGACTGAGAACAGCATCACACATGTGTCAGAAAGTGAGCTCATCCCCAGCTTAGTGACTGAGGTTTGGTGAAGAGTCAATTCTTTGGTGGTGTCTTTATTTAAACACAGAGCTAGATAAGTATCAATTGCATCATCCTTATTCTGTGGAAAGAACATGTTTTTCTTTAATGGCATTACTCTCTCAAGTTTTTAAATAAATGTTTCATCACTCCACAGTTCTGAATGGCACCATCTTAAAGAGACTTTCCCAGGAAGTATTTGGAAGAGTGGTAGAATGTGAACCCAGGAGCAACAGCCTCGCAGCGAAGCAGGCCAGAGGAAGATCTGCTTGTTTGATTAAAGGTGATAGATATCCAGTCCTGGGAAGTCTTCAAGGGGGCTGTGAAAGTGCCCCCAGAAAGCCATTCTTATACATCTGTCAATATCTACAACCATTTGGTGTTAGGCAGATGAGGTGCTCTTCTATTTTAACTTGAGAAGAATCAAGAGCTGTGACTGAGAGCTGGGGTCATCAGTGCGTGCACAGGCCACACAGGGAAGGACAGATGAAAGCAATAGCAGAAAGAAGGTCAAAGTCTGTGCTCTTCTGCAGGTGGGAACCCAAGAACGGCAGGTGAATGTGGTTGACATCAACCATTTGATTAGACGTATTAACAACAGAACAGCAACTATCTTTGAAGAGCTGGAGGTTTCCCTCTTGACTCTTTATTGTCTCAGAGTAAATATAACACACACATAAAATGAGGCTTTCCAGGTACATCATCCAATTTCAGGGGGGAAAACAAACCCCACAGAGCCGCTGCACAGTCACACCTGTGAGATACTCACTTCATACATCAGGTAGCAGAGGAAAGTGGACCCAAGCAACACCACGTGACTTTGAGTTGGAATTCATCCTTTAGAAAAAAATGAGAGGGGAAGTAAGAGAGGGCCCATTCTCTCCCTGCCTGGGAATTTCTCCCTCTGTCTCTGTGTGCAGAGATTAGGGGACACTCACCTGTGCAGGCACTTAACCAAGGTGAGCATCACTAACTTCATTCCACTTCCTATAGGATGCAAGAGCCAAGAGCTAACAGGAATGAACTTAATTCCAAAATCATTTCACACTACTTACTGTTAGTAATGTGCATGGGTAAGTTTATGGTGTGTGTGTGTGTGTGTGTGTGTGTGTGTCTGTGTATGTGTGTGTGTGTGTGTGTGTGTGTGTGTGTGTGTGTGTGTGTGTGTGTGTGTGTGTGTGTTACATATGCCACTGATCCCACAGCACACGTGTGGAAGTCAGAGAGCAACCTTTGGTAGTCAGCTCTTTCCTTCCACCATGGGTTTGGAGTGGCTTGCACAGCAAGTGCTTTTACCCACTGAGCAACATCACCAGCCCAGTAAGGAACTTCTGAGACCTCAGAGAAATCTATAACATTTTAATGTGTGTGGCTTTATCAAATTCAATATAGAAAACAAGGTAATACAAAGAAAGCGCTGGATGTGCCTGTGTTTTTGTTAATCTGAAATCATGATACCCGACACTGAAGGTGCCGTCCAGAGACTTTATTGGGTAGCAGAAGAGTTCAGCAGTAAAGACACACAGTGTCAACCATGGCCAGGATTTGGAATTCATATCCATGCCATATGTGTTTCAAGGAAGCGGGAGCTATTTGAATTGTGGGGCTATAATTCCATCAAGAGATGCTGAAGACTGCATAAACCACCTGAGCCTACAAAAATTACTATCCTGTATTTCAGCCACCTGTGGTTTGTTTTATGAGTAATTTACTGACTCCCTTCGCACAGTATGTTGTGTCGAACTCCAAACTTTGGATATTTCTTTGAAATTTGATTTCACTTTTCCCTGAGAATCTGTCCACTTCTGCAGCAAATCTTCATTGAGCACTTGCTATGTGTGTCATGCTGCGGGGAGAAGAGGATTGCGTGGTCCTGTTTGGACCTCCAGCTGCTGTGCGCTTTAAGTCCTTCATATTATCCAGCATAGAAATCAGATACCCTAGAGCCATCAAGGAAGCCCTGCTTAGAAAATAAGTACCTATTGACATCTAAAATGAAAGCAAATGTTTATTCAGGACAGAACTACAGTGTTCTGGGGTGGGATTCTCAGGGCATTTCATCCTTGGAGTTTGAAATAGTTTCCCAGGACTCTACTTGGAGGAAAGAAAGCTAATGCACAGTGCCTTGGGAATGCTCCTCTTAAGGAAGCTTCTTGAAGGAAATATTTACATGAAGCAAAAATATAAGGTAGACACCAATTAGCCCATACCACTGACTCCCAAGCAACTATAATGCTATTGGATAAAATCAGGTTCTCTCCTACTGAAGATGCTGCATTATCTATTTTAAGGTGCATTGTTGCATCCTTCATGCCTTCATTGCAAATATTATTTAGTGTAAGATGGGGATTATGGAGAATCTTTGACAGTGTGAGTCACCCTGGCTGATGATACAGTAGAATCTCACCCTCGTTATTTAGGATTCAGGTCAACAGCTGTTGGTTGGCAGGAGAAAGGGCGGGCTGAGGCTTTGGAAGATGCTGGGTTTATTTGTTTTTTCCTCCTTACCTTTGTGGATTCAGTGTTCCTTTCTCAGAGACCTTCCTGTCCACACTGTAAGGCCCTTTGCTGAGAGAGCCAACAGAGGGGCTAACCAGGGGCTGAATACAAAATTAAACTTTTCCTTTTGTGAAGAAGAGACAGAATGAAGGGCGGAAGACAGCAAGGAGACCTTGAAGCAAAGATATATGAGGTATGCAGATGAGGATGTAGGGGATCCTAAACCTCCACTCAGAGATAAACTTGATGCCTCTTGGAATAGAGACAAGGAAAGTCCAAACTGTTCTTCATATTCCCGTTTCAGACTCTCCCAAATACCTGGAGACACCAGTACTACACAGCAAGAGCAAACTGTGGGTCCAGTGGCAATCCCTTTACTCCCAGAAAGGCTGAGCTGGCCAGAGATCTCTTTAGCAGGGTCTCTGCCCAAAGTTCTAAGTGTCTGAGACTCATGCCTGCTTGCCTTATTGGTAAGACCTCTTTGCCTCCAGTCAGTATCAATCCATTCACTCCAGAGTCCTGTAGAACATCATTCCTTCAGTCAAAGGGCAAGAGAAGCCCAGAGCTAGCTTGAGGAAATTGAAGAAGGGGAAGGTAAAGCAGAATATGGCTGCCTGCTGAGGAAAGTGTTCCCCAAAACACTAATTATGGCTTCCTGCTTTGAAAAGGGAGGTGGAAGAAATTAGAGTTGAGGAATTTGGTACAGTCTGCAAGTGCATTATGAGGCTGGATGGATGCAATTATTCAACAAAGCACTCTACAAAAACCCTTCCAGGATTATCAAATCAGAATTTAGATTTGCACAGTTAATGTTCATGTGGTGATTAGCCGTCACCCCAACATGGTATATTACTATTCTTCCTCTGCAGAAGATGATCACTCCAAATTAATAAATTAATGGTGGAGCTTGCAATCCACTGATTTGAAAATGCTATTGTTGCATCTGGCAATCACTTCCAAGAGCCCAAACTCAAAGGCATCCTTCTAAGATTCCCTTGAGGCTTAAGTACATCTACAACTCTGGCATGGTACATCTGGACATCAAGCACAGTAACATCTTTATTTGTCATAAGATGCAAAGTGATGCTCCTGGAAACCCAGAAGAGGTTAAAAATGAAGCTAGCTGATTGGCTTCTCTCTGCTGGTGTGATGTATAAAATTGGTGACCAGAGTAATGTAACATCAATTAGCAAACCCAAAATAGAAGAAGGATATTTCTTTTGTTTCCCAGCTAAGGAGATCTTGGGAGAGCATGAGCAGCACCTTCCCAAAGCACATTTTGCTTGTGGTTAACAATTGCAATGGCTTCAGGAGCAGAGTCATCACCTGTCAATGTGATATGTGGCATCATATCCACAGAGAGGCTTTCCTGACATTCCTCAAGAGCTCACAGATGACTTTTCAGTCTACTCAAGGGGACTGAGAAAAGTTCAGCAGACCCAGTTCCTTCAGAGAGATATCCACCACAGTGGTTCTGAAACCTCTGGGGCCCATATAGAGTCAGAAAGCACAAGACACCTGGTGTGAGGAGAGAGCAGGAAGTCTTCTTGCTTTAGCAGTGGGGATTCTTCCTTAGAAGAGCTCATTTTTCAACAGGCAGACTTTTTACCATAGAACCTTCAGAAATCATTAAACAGAATGGAGAACAGAAGCACCTTGAATGTCCAAAGACTTTAAAAGTAATTCTGATTCAGCTTCTAAAGAAAAAAAGCACAAAGCTTCTAGCAGTTTCTCATGTATAATAATTCCTAGGCATTTCTCTCTTCCCTGTTGTCATATTTCTAGTGCCACCTGTAAGGACTATGTCCTTAATTATGTCACCAGCCTGCGATGGTGTCCCAGCCTAAAAAGCAGGTGTGCTCTCTCTGTGCCCTCTCTTTCCATATCACCTCTCCTTCCCTTTTCTCCCTCCTCCAAGAAGTCAGTCTCTCCTCTCCCTCTCTCTGTCTCTGTCTCTGTCTCTGTCTCTCTCTCTCTCTCTCTCTCTCTCTCTCTCTCTCTCTCTCTCTCTCCCCCCTCCCAATAAAGCTCTAGAAAGGTACCCATGGCTCGTGATTCTTCTGCCACCTCAACATCCATCTGCATGGCAGCCACGAGCGCTGCCACTTAACCAACATCACCCACCTACTGAGAGCTTCCAGTGAATCATCAGAAAACGTGCCTCTTGAAGAAAAGGAACCACCCTTTGTCTTACTGTATGGATTAAGAAGTTGTCATTGCTGATTATTCATTAGGGATCTAGGGAACTTTCCCTGCACATAGAGGGGATACAGTGTGGCTTTAAGTGCCAGCTCCTAAGAGAACATTGCCTGTAGTGCTTCCCAAACTGTATCTACTCCTGCAATTGACAGCTCCATTAAGCAAGTAGTTTGCTTAGTGTATTTTATGGATATAAGCAATCTCTTACCTGATAGTGCATTAATAAATAAAAGATTATTATTATGAGAAACGATTAGAAATAAAAATTTGGACATTCCTGAGATGTATATTAACTTGTGAAACAATCTACAGAGGCAGAGGGCCGAAGGATGTTTGGTGTGGCTGCTCTCTCTGGGTCTAGCCCTCTGGTGGCTGCTTCTGATTACTTTTCAGGTTTTGGACATTACCAGGTTCTCTTGATTTTAGTAGAAATTACCTTTGTTTCCTGTGCTTTTTACATATTTTCATCAAATCTTTCCCTCTGTGTACATTTTAAAGGAATGGGACATATATAAATAAAGTTTCTTATCTTGTCCAAAGACCAAAAAAAAGGGGGGGGGGGCATTCAGGTCATGTCAGTCTATGTGAATCATTCTTTTTCAAATATCTGGCTTTAAAAATTTTTATTTCCAACCAAAGAAACCAAAATTTCTTCCTTCTATCCTAGAGAAAGGGCATTTCTAGAACTGTTCTGACTTTGAAAGGTAAGTTGGCAGTTAGTGCCATGAAGGCAGGTGAATAATGAATGTAAAGAGCCTAAAAGGACCTCTGTAAGGGCCCCTGTGTTTGCAGGCTTAAAGCACTCACTCTATTGTGGGGCCCAGACTATCTTATTACCAGCATCTGTGTTTTATCATATCTGTATGTCCATGCCTTACCTTCCACTGAGGGTAAGGTCTGTGCTTTTCTTTATGTATACCACTGATCCCACCCTCAATGGAAGGTAGTAGGATCTAATCCGAGTACAGCAACTTGAAAACCATGAGAACTATTATGTAAATCCCAGTTTGAAGACAGACGACATGAGACGTTGCAGTTGAAGTAGTAAGGCAGCTAAGAGGTGGGGATTTCCTTTTTCTTCCCTCCACCTTTTGCTTATTTGGGTCCTCCGTGGAATGAATGAGCCTACCCTCGTAGATAAGGAAGCATGCTTCTGCCTAGTCTGTGAACTCCTTTTCTCTGGAGTATGTTCCAGGCCGACCCAAGGCTTTCTCAAATGCCCTGATGAAAGGACAAAGAGCTAGTTCTGTGTCCTTTGCCCAAGGGCAGACTTGGCAAGGTCCAGTCTGGGGCTGGAGCCTCAAAGGCATTAAGATTTCTGTTCCTGGGAAGCTGGCCTTTCCCCCTAAAGAGGACTGGGGTTATCAGTCCCAAGGTTGCTGAGTGCTTGGTCTCTGGTACACTCTAGAGATGCCCTGTGTTCCCTTTGTGCGATATTGCTTCGTTAATGTCCCACTGACTTTGTCCCACGGTATGCTAGCTTTCTGCTGACTCTGTCCCATTTTCCCCTGTAAACTGTATGTAAGATGCAGGATAATACTTTCTATAAAACCTCTTAATAAATTAGTTTGTCGTGAGTCATCAGCCCATGCAAGACCTCCTGGACCCAAGCTTTCAGTCTTCCGTATCTTCTTGTCCCCAGTCCTCTCCCTCCACACCTTTTTGTTCAGGATCCTTATTCCTGTGCCTTTGGGTCAGGAATGTGTGTGCGTGTGCGTGCATGTGTGTGTGTGTGTGTGTGTGTGTGTGTGTGTGTGTGTGTGTGTGTATGAACGAAAATAGAGTATTATGTCCTCAGCTTACCACAGTGTTGCTGAATTCCTCTTCAAAGGCCTTTTACAGTGTTAACTTTATCCTACAGCACTTAAATTCCTGTTATGCTAATCTTGTCCAGAAATACCCCTCAAAGACACACTCAGAAGCAATGCTAATCAAGGCACCTCATGACACAATCAAGTTGACACATAAAATTAGCCATCATAAAATCAAAGTAGTCATTAATACAATTAACCATTATTAACTCATCATTAAAGGAATGAATATTTACAGTAATGACTATGATGGTGACAAGGACAAACATCTCCTAGCATTGAGGAGATGATTAAATGAGTTATATATGTAGGCTGCTGAGAACGCTGTACTTGGTGCGCAGCGATTTGTTAATGTTAGCTATTATTACTTGATGTGGTCAATTAACTCCTCTTCCCGCTGCTGTAAAACCATCAAAGCAGGAGGTAAAGTCAGTGTTTACAGAGGAGTCGGCTTCAGGGAAGAATAGGAGGAGTGGGCTGGAAGATTTCAAAGATCAACACGCAAGGTTCCTCATTTTACGTAGAAGGGCCCAGGTGAGGTTGGTATTATCCTAAAGACAATTAAATGTCGTACAAGTGCAGTAATTGTTCTCTACTCCTCTCCTGTGCTTCCACTGTCACTTCATGGAGGTTTCACTTCCCTACCTTGAAAAGCTTGAGAACTCTGGGGCTGTAAAATAAATGAAAAAATGTAATTAATAAAAAATGCAAAACAAAAAAGACAGAAAAGTTTGAGAACTCAATCTCCTACTGGATGGGTTCAGTGTGACTAGCACCAAACTCTCCCTGCCCTCCCCAAGCCCACCCTCTCCTTCCCATTTTCCCTATCCGACATCAGTAACATCAGGCCTGGAACCTCAGCATCACCTCCATCTCTCTCCTACACCCTCACATCCAAAAGACTGCAGTCTTCCCTCCCCCGCCACACCCAGTAGCCCTGACCCATTACCTGCTCTTGCCTCACCACATCATGGAAATTTGGTGCAGCTCTTCAGCACAGTGGCCTCTTCTCTGATTATGCCTTCACTCAGGCTGCCCTCATGCAAACCTAATTTAAATGCAGTACCCATGTTAGTCTTCTGCTTAAAAACCCTCTTTGTAGCCATGGAGATAGCTTGCAAATAGTCTGGTCCTACTTCCTCACATACCCCCCATCAATGCTTAAACCACCAGCAAATGTGAATTGTTTTACATCACCAAGTAACTGCATAAACCTCCTGTCATCTTCCCTGAATTAAACCTCATAGGAGAGGAGTCTGAGATGCCTGCTCCTTTCAGCTTTTCCCTGACCCTCCTCCTTTTCAAGGCTGCCAAGGATCTTTGTGTTAATTGGAATTCAGGCTACACTGCAGAGTATGAACTACAGAACATTTGCCCAAGCCAAGCCAACCCCAACCCCCAGGTGGGAAAGCCTCAGTCTCAGACTTAAGGACACTTCCACTACAGATAGCTCCCTTGAGTTTTAGCATCAACCAACTGAGCACCCCCATCATGCACACAGAGCAGCCTCACCCTAACTCCTTAAGGAAGGGATTGTCTCCCTTTCCTCTGTATTTTCCAGAGTTCCCTTTTGTCCATAGAAAGTCCCTAGGAGAAAAGTCTGCTGCCGAAAGGAAGCAGCCCAACTGGGAAACATTTAATGGGAGTTGACAAAGCAGGCAGGTCCTGGACACAGAGACAGTTCTTCCATCTCTCTCCTCTTGCAGGCAAGCAGTGCAAAATACGAGAGTCAGGGAGCATTGAGCACAAACAGCAAGGCAAAGCACTCATCTTCACTTCCTAGCATTAGTAGCTGGGAAGGCAAACAGTCCCTCCCCTAGTGGGTCCTAAGGGCAAGCACAACAATGCCTCCCTAACATGGCAGGTGCCAAGTTTAGAGCATATGCCCCTCCTCCCCATACAAGTCTAGAAGGGTCTGGTACCAACTTACATTTGAGCAGAGTATATTTGTCACCAAATATATCTCATGAGGGTCTATAGAGGCTGGGCATTGGTGATGCATGCCTTTAATGCCACAATTCAGGAGGCAGAGAAAAAGGAGCTCTGTGAGTTCGAGGCCAGCCTGGTTTACATAGCAAACCCAAGGCAATCCAAATCTACATAGTGATACCCTGTCTCAAAAAAATATAAAAAGTTTAAATTAAGCATGGGTGAAATGGTTAAAAATGGCATTCTTAGGCCTGGTGTGGTGGTGGTACATGCCTTTAATCTCAACACTAAGGAGGCAAAGCCACTCAGATCTCTGAGTGCAATGATAGCCTGGTATACACAATAAGTACACAGAGAAACCTTGCCTTGAGAAAACAAGAGAGAGGAGGGAGGGAAAGAAGGAGGGAGGGAGGGAGGGAGGGAGGGAGGGAGGGAGGGAGGGAGGAAGGGGAAGGAAAAGAGGGAGCTAAGGAGGGGAAGAACAGTTTTTAAGCAAGTGTGTATGGGGTGGTGGAGATTCTGGGAGTGCTAAGCAAGTACTCTGTCACTGAACTACATACATCCCAGCCAAGGAGTTCTCAGAGGATAGAATTCAAACCATTCTATTAAGAATGTGGGATCAGAGAATCCTCTCATTTTCTACTTAGTAGATATTCTGACTGTGGGGTAGATTTTGGATACTACCATACTGTAATTTGCCCTAAATAGTGAAAACTATTAATTGATTATTAAAGGGTCAGGCTTGAAGATTATATCTGAAGCCTTGTGCATATCTCCACAGAACCTGGCATGCCTATAGGTCCAGCAACCCTCAAAAGTTCAATGTCACACATATACTGTGGAACATGTAGAAACAAGACTTGTCTTTCCCAAACCTCACCTATGCATCTCTGATGCCAAGATATTATCCACACTTTACCCATATGCAAATCCCAACCCCTTGGGCTGTAAATGAAAAGTATAGTTACTTTATTGAAAAAGTATAGAAACTAAGAGAGGATAGATTCCTTCCTGGCCAGGGTTATCACTCCTCACAGTGTTCTTGGAGGCCACGTGAGCATGATGGGAGAGCAGAAAGGGAGGACTGCATAATCCAGAGACCAGTGCTTCTGCTTTTAAAAATACACTCATTTAAAATCCAAGCAGGAAGTTGTATGCCTAACAAAGTCATGACTTGTTCCAATTGTACAACAGCCTTACAACTAAAATATTCCCCTGATCTAAGAGGCCACCATTTAACAGTATATTTGATGCAAACTTTGGTATTTCCCCAAAGGTATAAAGATTAAACATTCAAATTTTCAAGAGAAATGAGTTGGAATGAAGACATCCACAGCAAGCTATTTCATATCCGTTAGTTATCATTTACACATCAAATACATACAGCATAAGACCAAATATACAGAATTTCCACATTTATATAGAGTAATCAACATAGTGCACAATTTAATTCTATCTTACAATTAAGTGTACAAGTGGAAGTATGGCTTTATAAACTACTAACAGCAACTGTGCTAAAGTAACTCATGGCTCCAGAAATAAACACTGTATGATGCCTCCACATTGGGGCCCTTGATCAGTGAGATGCTATTCACCGTGTTTGCAAACCAGATGACACAGATAAATGTCCTCCATCAGCCCCAAGCAGCTGAAAGGTGGCTTGAAATCATGCCAGTGTGGGCCCTTGCTATCTCAGTTTCCTTAGGGTAAACCCGGTCATCTTTTGTACATTTGGATATACAAGTGTGACAAGAGGGTGATTACCAGGTATTAACAAAGCTTGCATTTCAGAAAGGTACCCAAATTCTCCTGCAATGCATTTTTTAATTGAATAATTGGGGTTCATTTCCCTTGATTTTCTTGTTTTCACCTTAGTGTGGTGAAAGCATTTGGGAGCTGCCAAGGCATTCTAGACCAAGTGTTCCCAAAAACAGAATTAAAATGAGCTCTTGTAAAAGTGAGATCTAGCTATGCGAGATCCTGCCTCAAAGGAAACCAAGTGACATGTAACTGCTGATTTTTCTTGTCACCTACTTTACCTAAAAATTAGTAAATAGCTTGACCCAAATCATGCACCCATATCTGTCCACTTGCCACACAGGTTACAGACACATTCTCTAATCAGTTACAGCCTTTTGGGTGCTAAGTAGTCTCTCCATTCCTTAAACTCTGCTGAATAACACACTTTCTAGGCTGAGATGCTTTGAAATGAACATTATAAATCAGCAGAGCCATATACACATATACAGCAGTGTCTACACATATACATCTGCATTTATCATAAGTAAATACAGAGAGACAAGCACAGAAAGTTCTACAGATAAATTAAATACAACAGTTTGGACAGATGCTAAATATAAATGATTTGTGGTGTCTCTAAACATTTTTAAAAAACTTCTCAAATAAAATATAATTGCTTTGTACATTTTCTGTAGGTGCTATAACATTTCGTACTAGAATGAAGTTGCAAAATCAAAGGAGTAAACACACTGGGCCAAGCCGTGTAAAGTGCCCTGCAAACTGCCAACCCAGTCTCGGAGGGACAGCACTGGGCCACGAGCACTGAGATCCAGATGGACAGCACCATGGTCTAGAGATCATGTCTTGGTCAGAAATTAAGATAAATATTACTTCGGTTCTTGTATAACCATAGGCAATCCATCTCTGTCCGTACTGCGTTTGTTTTTAATTTGGAAGCCTGTGCTTTTTATTATTTTCTTTTTTCTTTCTTTCTTTTATTTTCTTTCTTTTCTTTTTATTATATTTGTGTTTTAATTTTACACATCAGCCATGGGTTCCCCTGTCCTCCCCCCTCCCGCCCCACCCCCACCTTCCCCCCGCCTCCTCCCCTCCATTCCCATCTCCTCCAGGGCCAAGACTTTTTATTATTTTCATAACATTCCGTCACGTCAAAAAAATTTCCATGACCGTCACACCTCCAACCCAGCCACACCACACCATTGTCCGAGTCCTGGAATTGGTTGCCATTTCTTTCCTTCCTGTCTCAGTGAAAGGCTAAGAATCCCAGGAAAAGGACTTGGTACCTCATGTTCCCCACCACCATCATGAAGAAACCATCACCCAAATTAAAATTTGAGTTGTCATTTACTACAGTGCAGGCGAGTAAAAACAAAACAAAACAAAACAAAACAAACAAAAAAATCTGTTTGTAATTGCATGATCTGACCTCAGGAGGCTTATCACTGAGGCAAAACCACTTTGACAGGAGTCACAGAAACATGTCACTCCTGCTGACACAGAGACCTGCCAAACATTTCAATGTTGTCTTCCATCATATTATTGAAAAAAAAAATCAAATATAATTAAAAGTTAAAATATAGCCACTGGACATGGTTAATAATCAAATGACCTTTCAGAGGGGGTAGGATTGAAGGAAATATGGAAGACCATATGCATTCTGAACAACTATTAAAGGGGAAGTTCCTCAGACTAAAGAGCTTTCCTCTCTTTTAGCCTTGAAACATTCTGTCCCTTTTGTTACCTATTTGGCCAGTACTAATAAACATGGCAGTTTACAAGCTAAATCTGTTTTTTTTTAAAGATCAGAGGATAGAGGATATAGCTCAAGTGCTAAATAAAGAAAAAGAACACTGACAAATGAAGTATTCTAGAGCCTCAGAATAAAAGCAAATAAATAAAAATAAATGCTTGCTGACAGGGGGAAGATAAATTACTCTCACTTAGCAATACTATATTTTATACAATGAACTGGCCATGATGAATGTATGTGGATATTATTCAGCAGTCAGTAAACTCTTAAAATAGCTAACGTTGTCATGAGGGACAGTAGTGTTTTTAAGTGATAGGAAGCAATGCTGGAATTAATTGTGTGCAGAATTCCAAACCACTATAACAGTACGTGGTGTGAGACCATATCCATAAGGTACTTGTTTCACAATTGCAAAGACCCCTTCTCGTGCCCACAAACTAGATATCTTGGAGCAATGGTCCTCCTGAAACCAGAGCTTTGTAGTTGCCATGGTCTAGCAAAATGACATTTGGAAACTCTGGGTCTGGAGTTCTCTGCTTATGCAAAAGCCAGAATGTCCCATAACTGTACTCTAAAGGGCAAGGTATTGGCTGGTTCCAGCAATCACAGCTTCAGGACTTCAGATATTCTTCAAAGACCCAAAACCTAAGCTCCAGGTAAGGAACTGAAATAAAGAAAGCATCCTACATGTGTCTGTTACCTACCCACGACATTAAGTAAGAATTCTACAGGCAAAGAGCATTCCAGTCCTATCTACCCACCAAGGGGATCCTTGTGAACTTCACAGGTTCATTCAGGTCACCAGAAGCACTGAGTAAAGGTAAATAAGTAAAGCATGTCACAGTTGCACACCATTGATCTCTGGGCCTGTAAATGATGGACTCAGCGCTCAGCTTTCATAATGGGAACTATTTGCCACTAAATATATTTTCCTAGTGTATTCAGCATATTAGTCGTAGGCCTATTCAAACAATACTGACCACCCAGAGAGGAACCCGAGTCAGTCAAGAGCACTAAAAATAACTTTGTTCTGTTTTGTTTTTTGTTTTTTAATGGAAGAATAAACTGAACTTTTCCCTACCAGCATAATGCATCACCATTTTATTGAAAATAGAATCAGCTATTGACCCACAAAAAAATGAACACAGGAAAATTTGTTGCATAGATCTTATACCATAAGGAAAAAAATCCAGGTCCCGTTGCCTGGATGCCTCCCAAACAGTTCAAGCTATTCAAGTGTCTCACTTATCCAGAGGGTCTGCTCCAGCTGGGGGCTCCACAGCCATTGGTTCATAATTCATGTGTTTCCATTAGTTTGGCTATTTGTCCTTGTGCTTTTCCAAACTTGGTCTCAGCAATTCACACTCTTACAGTCCCTCCTCTGTCTCAACAATTGGACTCCTGGAGGTCCACCTGGGGCCTGGCCGAGGATCTCTGCATCCACTTCCATCAGTTATTGGATGAGAGTTCCAGCACGACTGTTAGGGTGTTTGGTCATCTGATCACCAGACTAGGTCAGATCAGGCTTTCTCTCGACCATTGCCAGCATTCTACAGAGTCCTTAGTGCATGAGCTGGCTGTTTGGAACCTTGGGCTTACAAAGGGACACTTTGCTCAGCCTGGAAGGAGGGGACTGGACCTGCCTGTACTAAATCCACCAGGTTTAAATGAATCCCCAGGGGAGTCAGCCCTGGAGGAGATGGGAATGGAGGGGAGGGCCTAGGGGGGAGGTGGGGGTGGTGGCGGGATTGGGGAGGACAAGGGAACCCATGGCTGATGTGTAAAATTAAAACACAAATATAATACATTTAAAAAAGGAAAAAAAAATCTAACCACTTCTTTCCAACCTTCAGCCCCAAGACCACTGCTTACCCACTCAGAAGTGGTAGGTTTCAGGGCAGAAAGGATGCTTACTGGGTTCTGAACTCATTCTGCTACATCAACCTCAGAAGTGGTTGAAATAAGTCACAATGACGACAAACTCTATCACTTTCAGAATTGTAAATCCAGGGCTAGAGAGATGGCTCATTGGCTCAGAGTGATTGCTGCTCAATCCTGAGGACCAGAATTCTTACATTGTTTTATTGTGAGCCTAGCCTTTAATGGCTGAGCCATCTCTCCAGCCTGTGAGGACCAGAATTCTTACATTTTTTTATTGTTAGCCTAGCCTTTAATGGCTGAGCTATCTCTCCAGCCTGTGAGGGCCAGAATTCTAATCCCAGCACCCACTTCTTGCAAACACCCATATCTCCAGCTGGGCAGGATCCAATTCCCCATACTGGCTAGTGTACCCTCAAAGGTGCATACATCCCCAAAGATATGAACACACACATACAAATAAAAATTCTGTCTGAATAAAGATATTTTCTCAAACAATGTGAGACAGCTGTTCTTTCTTCTCTCCGTGTCACTCAGCACATATTCAGTGTGAATAACAATAGACACCACGTTTACTTGCACATCTCATACCAATTCTCTCCTCCCTGGATGTGTAAAAGACAAGAACAACACCAACAGTTATGTTTAGGGACTCTTTACAACAAGACCTCCTCATCTGGGGTCGGTGGACCCCTGAGGGATCCAAGAGCAATTCCACTTTCCAAATCTTTGAATATTTATGTAAAATTGTAGATATTTGCATATGTGCACTTTTCTGGGAATAGAGCCTAGGACTCTCATTAGATTATCAATGGAGACACTGACACACACAATGAAAACCCATTACTTTCTAGCATGTGGCCCACTTTCTGATCATGCTTTTCCCATCTAGCCTTCAGGGAAGGAAATGATAAGTGTTTTTGTTTTTAGAGGGAAGGGGGATGATAATAAGTTGGGAATTCTTCATGCGGAACTGATGAAGTTGGGCCTTAAGAGATGGTGATTGGGGCCAGAGGGTAGGGCATTCCAGCAGAGGGGCTGGCATGACCAGAAACACAAAGGTGGAGGACGGGAGGCATGTATAGGTAGTGATAAATGGATCTGCCACACTAGAGGGTGTATGGAAGAGCCATGGGAGACAAGAGAAGGAAGTGAGAATATTGAGCCCTAAGGAGGAAATCTCAGCCTGAGGCAATAGATACCCCCTACAGACCAAAAGTTTTTTCCAAAGATTACTCCAGAGATAATGTGTGAGATGGATCTGGAAAAAGTCTGGGCATGTAAAGGTTGTCACACAAATCAAAGCAAAAGAGGATGCTCTGAAGTTAGTGACACGTCTGCCTTATCAGCTACTCTACACCGAGTGTGCATCTCAGGGTCAGAGCCAGGACAGACGCTCAGTACATAGTCAGTGAGTGAGCGACTAAATGAAGTTATTTTAAAGATAATCAAAGACAGGAAGGGGAGTATTGAATTTGAAAATCCATCCTGTTGCTATTCCCAGAGCCTGGCAGTGCCACACATAGGATAGATACTAAGGAAAGGTCTGTTGAATTGGCCTGAACTAGGCCTGTAGATGTGGGAGGTGAGACTGATGTGGTAGGAGAACAGGACTCAGAGTGAAGGCGGGGGGGTGTGTGTGTGTGCTGGTGCTGAAACATGGAGCAATTGTTCAGAAGTGGTTTGCACAGAAACCAAAGCAAGGGGGAGTGACGGCGAGAGCCCCCAGGGCAAGCTGAAGGATCCCAGTTGTGGGTCTCACTCTTCAAATACACAGTGTGTGACGGAGACAGTGATGACCTCTCCCGCTCTCTCACCAGGGCCTCTCTAGAGCTCCGTCCTAGACCTTCTTCAGTTCTATGCTTGCAAATGAATCTAGTACTTCCTTTCCTTGACTCTTTCTCATTTCCCAACATAGCTAATACTCTGTGCACATTGGCAAGACTCACCTGAGGTCTAGACTGCAAGAGTGTGGTTCAAGAGCAAAGTGTTCTAAGTCTGTGATCAACGATATGGTGGCCGTGGCCTTGGTAGTTCACAACTGATTATAGGACAAGATGGTAAAATCTGACAGCATAGTCTATTTCTGCATAAATGTGTATTGTCCTTTAAACTGTCCTGATGGATCCAAAGTGTCTAGCCACTACTCACTAATCCTGATTGTGGAGTGGGAAGCAGGTATATAAGAAACTTTGTTTCTATAATAAGAGGTTAAAAGTAACACATGGCCCTTGGATTTTCTACCCAATCAAAAGCATCTATTTACATAAAAGATTGTGCTTCCTTATGTTACTTTCCAGAAAAAAAAAATACATAAATAAATAAATAACCTTGAGCAAATGAGTAAAACGCCCCCTAGTTTCTTATTGTCAACTTTACAAGTAGCACCTATTCACCAAACTGGACAGGGCTTCCAATCTGGGCAGCATTCCCATTGAGGACCCACACTGCCATGATTTTTATCTTGGTCATTTTGTTTTAATACTCCATATGGAGGAGGGAAACAGAGGTATATTCTCAGGTTCTATTCAAATTTGTGTCTACAAAGTACCAGTTCTGAGCTGTCCAAGCACCCAGGGCTCGAGTTGGCAAGGCCCATCCATTCATTATAC
The DNA here is from genome assembly GCF_903995425.1 of Onychomys torridus. Classification (NCBI taxonomy): domain Eukaryota; kingdom Metazoa; phylum Chordata; class Mammalia; order Rodentia; family Cricetidae; genus Onychomys; species Onychomys torridus. The sequence goes on along the minus strand of NC_050444.1, from coordinate 44,514,964 downwards.
CCCTCGAGGGGCACCTGGATGAAATGAACTTCCCTACAACTTAACAACAAACACTGCCTATCTATGGAGTAGAGAGATCCAAGTAATGCATAAGAAAGCAGATATTAATCCACATACTCATACGCAAAACATTCTTACAGAGAAAAGCATCACACAGGAAGAATAAGTCGGTTATATGCAAAGTGTCAAGCGTTTCTTTCCAGCTGAGAGAGAGGAGCAGGCAAGAAACCCTGTGCTGAGCCAGGTCCACAGTCCTCCTAGCCATGATCCATTCAATGGTTTCCCTCATCACACAGAACTGCCCACAGATGCTCAGAACACCAAGAGACAAACAGGACACCCACATGACACCAACACACAAGCATGCTTAATCATGCACACCTCCTCCACCCCTTCTTACTACTCATCAGGCAGATCCTCTTTAATGCAAAGGTTTCTACAGGGAAGACATTCTAACATAAGAGTTCAACATTACTCCCATTTCCATATGCCCTACAGCTGCTTCAGTGGCAAACATCTTCAAAAGGCTCCCTCTTGGTCTCTTCGAAAATGAACCACACTCTTTAAAGATTTTTGTGGGAAAGCTATATGAAAAGTAGGTTGCTTTTCAAGTAAATTACATTAATTTCTCAGAAATGTCCATCTTTGAGGGGCCTCACAACCCTAAAGTAACCTTTATCCAGTTGGTCAGAAGTAAAGCCATTGGTTTGCAGTTGAGTCTTACAGCCCAAATTCACAGCCACCACACAGAACCCTTGCCTAGAAAATGAACTAAGCTATCCAAAGCTGTCTTCAGAGTCAAATACAAATACAGGAAAATCCCACCAGTTTGGGGGCTCTGGAGAGAGGGAAAGAGAGGGGTGATGGGAAGGGATGAGAGATCATGAAACACTAGGATTTGATGTCCATGCTGTCTCGCTCTCCCCCACAGTGGGACACCTTATGGGGGCATTAAGGAAACTGCAGAGGACTCAGACACAAGGAACACCTTCATGCTTCTCTTTCCAATGCATCTTTGTCCTCAAAAAGTCACGACAGTTGACAAGCTTCTGCCTACAAAAGTCAAATGCTTTCCTTCTCCTCTGTTAACCTGCCACATAGTCCTACACTTTATCTTCTCTCAATCAATAAACACAGGCAAGTTAGCACTTGGGAGACAGCAAAGCCACATGCCAATGCACTCTGCAAGAAAGAAACGCTGTTCTGTTAGTGCCCAGAGCTGAGGACCGCATGTAGCTGATGATGATTTCCAAAGTTCTTCCAGCCATGTCACAAAGACGAATGTCACAGTCCTAGCAGGCTTTGTGTGTGTTTCATCTGCACAGCCTTTGCAAGCGACTGTGCTTGTTGCCCAAGTAGGGAAGTCCTGTGCCCTCAGGTCTCAACATTTATAAAGCCCAATGAAGAATAAAATTGGTTCGCATTGCACCACTTCCAGAATGTTTAAAGCGCCATACTAATGCTGCCACATGAATCCCCACAACACCCCTGTGAGGTAGGTAGGTGGAGAGTATTATCATCCCCACGTTACAGGTGGGGTAAATGAGGCACACAATAGTTAAAGGACCTGCCCCAAATCACACAGCTAGTCACTGGCAGGGTTTGGAATGAAAACTCCTGTTGCATAGCACCCCCACTCAGTGCTGCACACAGAACAGCTGTCCACTGAATATCGGTGGACTTCATTTGACTTCTGTCTCAACATACAAATACACACACAAAGTACAACAGCGGCCAAAGGACATTATCCCCTACATTTTTTCTGATGATAACCCTCATTACGTAAAACTCTGGTAGATGAAAGATGTTCAGGAGTCCACCTGACAACCGAGTCCTCAGTTGAAAAGGAGCAATAAAAACACTCAGGTGACGCCCATTCATGTACCTGCCCTCCCACACAATATTGGTTTTCTAATGAAAACAAAAATGGATTTCAGGTACCATGCTGATATTTGTTTTGTCTGTTTTAAACGGAGCCATCTGAATGGTTGTGTTTTGTTTGTACAAAAAAGAAATAAGGCGGCTGATAGTCCGGTTAGCATGTTAAAACTGAGCCAAGCTTGAAGATCTCCTCCCAGCTCAGGTGGATTTCTACCTGGGAAACCAGACCGACCCAGGGAGAGGTAACCCCTAAGGAAGAGGGTCAGCAGCGGGACATCACTTGCACTGTTCATGGTCTGTGTAGTCATCCATGTCCACGTCAGAATCAAAGAGAGAGTGTCCGGTGAAATCCGTGTCTGGCGTCCTGGAAAAACTGTTCTCAGCCCCTTCATCTTCAAAGGTCTCTGTCCTGGAATAGAAGCTAAAATCCAGCATGGGTGTGTGAGTCTTGCTGGCCTCACTGCTCTCCTCAGACTCATAGATGGTATTGTCGTCATCATGGTGCCACTCGGGCCAGAATTTCCTCCTGATCCTTTCACAGTACATGGCAAGGTTGATCAGCTCCCCTGCAATGTGCCAGAGAAGCGAGAGTTAGCTCTCAGGGGTTGTAGCCTAACAGTGATGCATTCAGAATGCCTATGTCCCCCGGGATCCAAGCACCACAATCCCAGCTCCCAAGGAGATGTCAGGAGATGGGGCATCGGGAGGTCAGGAAGATGAGATGAACCCTCATGACTGGGATTAAAACCTCCCAAACAAGGCTCAGGTAGCTGCCCCTTCCACTCTGTGAGGACCCAGTGAGGAGGCACTGCGTCTGTGAACTGGGAAGCAGGACCTCCTCGGATACCAACTCTTCCACATCATGATCATAGACCTCCCGATTTCAAACACTGTGAGGGAAAAAAAAAATGGCTTTCACTTACAAACCACCTACTTTGTGATATGAAGGAGACAGGAAGTAGTCAGTGGACCTCCTAGGAAATTTGAAAGAATGAAGTGCAGTAAATGTTTTTAAAGTAGGAAAGTTAAAATCAGTGAGCAGGTTGAGTGGGAAAAGACAAGTGTGTCCCACAGTGGCCAGGAGCAGTGGGCAGTTTACCTAAACTGGAAGATACATTCTGAGCATCTGGCTTTGTGAAACATTTTATCACTCCATACCTGGATGGCAAAAGAATTAATGTATCTGCTCATGAATATTTAAGTTAATTTATAAACACCAACCTAGCACAAAACCTTTGACCTACAATCTGTTCTGCCTACAAGATATGTAATGGCAATGGGGTCGCAGAACTTACAGCAGTAGCCAACTAGTGTCTGATGTGACGTAAGGCCTACTCCACAAGACAGAACCCATACCTGACACTGCTTGGGGGACCAAGAACCAGAGACTAGATAGCCCTGAGACCTGCGGTAAAACCAAACACTATTGGTCTGAAAAAAAAGTATCAATAAAATGACTCCTAATGATATTCTGTGATATCATAGATCATAGATCAGTTCCTTATTCAGTCATTATCAGAGATGATTCCTCTGGCAGCAGATGAGAACAGATACAGAGACTCACAGCCAGACATTACATAGAGAGAGAGTCTGAACTGGAGGTCTCCATCAAATCCCTTCCTTCAGAGCTCAGTGAACCCCTCAGAAGAGGAGGCAGAAGGAGTGTTAAGAGCCAGGGGGAATGGAGGACACCAGGAGAACAAGACCCTATGAATCAACTAAGCAAGGCTCATATAAACTCAGAGTCTGAAGCAGAAAGCACAGGGCCTACAGGTGTCTGCACTAGGTCTTCTGTGTATAGATTAGAGCTTTTAGCTTAGTGTTTTTATAGGGCTCCTGACTGAAAATGCATGGGTCTCTGATTCTTACACCTTCTCTTGAGGCTCTTTTCTTTCTGCTGGGTGGACTTGTCTAGCCGTGATATGATGGCTCTTGTTTTATCTTATTATATCTTATTTTGTCATGTTTGGTTGTCATCTCTTAGAAGCCTGTTCTTTGCTAATGAGAGACAGAAAGGGAGTGGACCCAGAGGGACAGGAGGTGGGAGGAGCTGGAAGGAATACAGGGAAGGGAAACTGTAATCAGGATATGGTGAACAAGGAAAGAATCTATTTTCAATAAAAGGAAAAAACAAAAATAAATTTTAGAAAGAATAAAGACTATGTCTTATATTTTCCATAAAGTGGACAATTAAAAATTGTTCTTATGCTGAGTGGTGGTGATGCACACCTTTAATCCCAGCACTCAGGAGGCAGAGCCAGGTGGATCTCTGTGAGTTTGAGGCCAGCCTGGTCTAAAGAGTGAGATCCAGGACAGGCACCAAAGCTATACAGAGAAACCCTGTCTTGAAAAACCAAAAAAAAAAAAAAAAAAAAAAAATTCTTACACAAAACTCTAGTTCAAGAGGATCAAAGACCTCAACATAAATCCGGACACACTGAACCTGACAGAAGAGAAATCGGAAATAATCTCTATTGCATTGGTACAACTTCCTGAACAGAACACCAATAGCACAGGTACTAGGAAGAGAAACTAATAAAGTTTCTGTAAGGCAAAGGACACCGTCAATAGGACAAAATGGCAGCCTACAGAATGAGAAAAGATATTCACTAATCCCACATTCAATAGAGGGCTGATTTCCAAAATATATCAAAAACTCAAGAAACTAGATATCAACAAACAAAATAATCCAATTACAAAATGGGGTACAAATCTAAACAGAGAATTCTCTACAGAAGACTCTCAAATGGCTGAGAAACACTTGAGGAGATGTTCAACATCTTTAACCATTCAGGGAAATACAAATCAAAATGACTCTGAGATACCATCTTACACCTGTCGGAATGGCTAAGATCAAAAACACTGAAGACAGCTCATTCTGGAGAGGATGTGGAGCAAGAGGAACACTCCTCCATTGCTGGTGGGAGTACAAACTTGTATAAGGCACTTTGAAATCAGTGTGGCAGTTCCTTAGAAAACTGGGAATCAATCTACCACAAGACCCAGCTATACCACTCTTGGGTATATACCCAAAGGATGCTCAATCATACCACAAGGACACTTGCTCAACCATATTCATAGCAGCTTATTTGTAATAGACAGAACCTGGAAACAACTTAGATGTCCCTCAACTTAGGAATGGATAAAGAAAATGTGGTACATTTACACAGTGGAGTATTACTCAGCTGTTAAAAACAAGGATACCAGGAAATTTGAAGGCAAATGGATGGAACTAGAAAAAGAAATCGTCCTGAGTCAGGTAACCCAGCTGATAAAGACAAACATGGCATGTACCCACTCATAAATGGCTATTAGCTGTACAATTAAGGATATCTATATTACAATCCACAGACCCAGAGAGACTAGGCAACAAGGAGAGAGCTCATGGGGGACACTCAGATCTCCCTGGAAAGGGGAAATGGAAGAGATTCTGTGAGCAGACTGAGGGCAGGTGTGAGCAGCATGAGGCTGAGGCAGGGCAAAGGGGGAGAGTGAAAAAGGTGGATTGCTGGGGGCGGGGGTGACATTTCGGGGCTAGGTGGAAACCTGGTGCAGGGAAATCTCCCAGGAGTCTGTGGAGAGGAGCCCAGCTCAGACTCTTAGCAATAATGGATAGAACAGCCTTAACTAGCTCTCTCCTGTGACCGGATTGGTACCTGGCCCAACTATCATCAGGGAGGCATCATGCAGCTGCTAATGGAAGGAGATGCAGAGACCCACAATCAAACAGTAGGTGGGGTTCAGAAATCTTGCAGAGGAGGAGGAGGAGGATAAAGAAGTGTAGGAGCCAGAGGGATCAGGGACACCACTGGAAGGCTCACACAATCAACTAACCTGGGCTCATAGGGACTCAGAGAGACTGGAGGAACAACCAGGGAGCCTGTATGGGACTGACCTATGCACTCTGCGTATGTTACAGTTGTATAGCTTGGCCCTCTTATGGGACTCCTAAAAATGGGAATAGGAGCTGTCTCAGACTTTTACTGGCTTCTGGGACCCTACTCCTCATAGTGGGTCACCTTGCCCAGTCTTAATACATGTGGAGGTGCTCAGTCTTACTGCAACTTGATATGCCATGTTTTATTGATACTCATAGGAGACTTGACCTTTCCTGGATGGAGATGGAAGAGGAGGAAATTGAGGGCTGGGAGGGGGTTGGGGAAGAGGGACTGGGAGGGGCGGGAGGCTATGGCTGGGATGTAAAATAAACAGATGGAAAAAAATAAAGAAGTGTCCTTACAGATAAGTGTGCCTACAAACACATCTAATAAGACTTGTATTTTTATTCTTTTAAATATTTTAAGTTAAACAGCTGTACCCAGTTCCAGAAGAAATATGAAGAAATTGTATGAGTTTTGCCTTTGATCCACCAGATGGCGGTGTTGCTTAGAAATAGAAACTTGACCAACTCTAAGGCTCTAAATCCATCTTTTTAGCTATACAAACATTTCACTTATTATACGTATAACCGTGTTTAGTGAAAAAAACTAGGAAACACATAAGATGATAAAAATAAAAAATGTCCAATAACTCCATTCTCAATAACATTTGTTATATTCTTGTAGAAATGTGCTTTTAAGTGTTTACACAAACTTGCATTGGCTACATGGGTACATGTCCCCGTCCTTTTTCTACTTAATAACACACAGCAAGGACCTCTGAGTTTCACAGTGTGGCACCCATGGTTATCTCACAGTGTATTATTAGGTGAATGCACCACACTCCAATTTTCTTCCAGACCCTTGTCAAAGCCATTTCACTTGTTTCTACCCTGATGACTGTTGATTGATTACTCTGGTTTACTTTCTATTAGAGAAAATAACATAATCTGGAAGATTACAAGTCTGTGGATAGAAAGTATATAAATATATAAAGAAAAAAAACAACACTTATCATCAATCCAAGGGAATCACTGTGAACTTTTTGATTTAATTTGTCTTTTCTACTTATTTATTGTTGTTAGCCATTACCCCATTTAACATTACTGCAAACATTTTCCCGTGTTATTAAAACTTTCTAGATGCTGATTGGTGTTTTCCTTAAATTTACACCCCTCTATAAACACAACAACACAAGAGCCCCTGCTTTATGGACCTGTAAATGTAAGGTCTGCTACTGGTTAGAGGTCACCAATTTTATTCTTAAATCACAGTAGTGTGGTCTACATGGTTTAAGAACCCATGCTGTAGATAGCCCAGCAAAGGAGAAATAGATGAGATCTACATGAGCAAACTGGGAATGAGGGCAGGTAATGGAGGGCAAGGGATGGGGGATGAGAACATAGGGGAACAGGAGGTTCAAGCTGGAACAGGGACAGAGTGGGAGAGCAAGGAAAGAGATATCGTGATAAATAGAGACACTGGGGAATAGGGAGAAGCAGAGTGCTAGGGAGGTTCCCAGGAATCCACAAGGATGAACTGTAGCCGTAAGATCTGCAAGACACACACCATTTAAGGCTCTACCATTGGGACTGCCTTTCTTTCTATGCCCTTGTCTCTTTACCTTTCTTCTTCCAGAAGAACTGTTCCCTGGAGGTGTGACCCTCATGACACTTTTGTGTGAGATCATGAAAAGTAATAATCAGTCACATCATCTGACATTTCTATGGTCCTCATTGTGAACAAGACACCATGGTGCATGCTTTACTCAACTGCTGAACTCATATTAACATCCATATTCCTCACCTCCTACCATGACCCTACAGTCTCTGCTGAGGAATAGAGATTGACCTGGGAAGTAACCACTTTGTACTATTTGTCATGGCCTCCTGCCCTGTGTTTCTTCCTGGAATTATGAGAGGAGAGGAACTACTTCCTAACAGCAGGGAGCTATGGTAGAAGAAGTTGTAATTCTATTGCAGAGTTGAGAGGGTTTGCCTTAGTGAGCAAGTGCTGGGAGCCCTCACACCACACCCTGTCCCTAAAAAAGAATGAAACAAAGAGGGAACATCTAGAGTTGGGGATCTCCCTTTACTGTGCTCTGCTGTCCCTTTCCCATCAGATGACCCATTCTACATGCTACCAACCAAAAGAACTGTGAAGGCTGGCAATAGAAGGTTGGCAACAGAAGTTGGGATGACAGGAAGTGGGCACTGTATTAACATAAATGCCTATGCTAATATGTAAACTTTATGAATAGAAAAACAGCATTTCTTCAAGGCACACTCAACAATCATTTAACAATTTCATCTTCTGTAGAGTATGAACTATTAAAAATTAGTGTGGTGGCATCCAACACTGATAAGGATATAGAGGCTAAGCATTGCACTGCATGGATGGTAAAGGGTTGTGATAGCCTACTTTGGAACATAATTTGTTGATACTTATTGAAACTTTAAGTATGCGTATCTGTTGGTCTTGGATTCTACTTTGTGTTCCCCATTCTGCTACAACAAAATCATCAGTATATAAAGTTACATGCACATGAGTGTTAAGTGTGGCATTCCATATCAGCATAGGAAAAAGGGAGAATGGGGAGAAGAGGGAGAAGGAGGAGAAAGAAAATATGGATGTCCATCAATAGGAACTGATTGAATAACTTACCCCTGCTATAGGAAGTACCGCTAATAAGGATTCTAGTAAGTTAAAAGTAAGTTGTAGTGTAATGAATACAGTACTGTCCTACTGCTTAAACAAATAGCAAAGACAAACAAACCAGAACCATATATGTATATATAAATTTGTACCTGAAAAAGAAAGAACTTACATTAACTCTTCTATGTTGACTAATCTGTGGGGATGACAGTGGACATCGGCAAAGGGGAAACCCACACATTTTTAACCTGTTTTCTTGTGATTGAACTTGTAACCATTATATATTACTGTCTAATTTGAAAATCCAACCAAGTCAATGAAGAAAGAAAGAAAAAACTAAAGTGACATTCTCAGACAACTTCAAAGCTGAATGTTCCTCTGCCCTGTAACAGGTAGCTGTTCTAGCTATGACCTTGAAGCACCACCCCTAGAGAGGCAGCAGGTGACTGCTACACCTGCCTATGACCTTGAAGTACATACCCCTGGGGCGTGGCCACTCAGAACCCTTAAGATCTGGGATACAAGTATGTGGCTCTCTTCTTTGCTTCTTTGTAGTTTGGATGCTGGGACCAGGCAGAAGATCAGCATGGGACATAATTTGACTTTCCTGGGCCCTACAATAACTCTCCCATGCTGCAGAGAGTTACCTCCTAATAAATTCCCTTGCTCATTAAATAGACTCCGTGGATCTCTTGCTTTGCTACCCAGAAGGCAATCCTAGACAGAGTAAAGAGCCTTCTCTTGGAATTTCCCAAATGGAAACACCCTCCACTCCTTTTTGAAAAAAAAAAAAATGTGAGTAGTGTTATCTTCCTGTATCACTTTAATATCACTAATAATCAAAAAACATTTTGTGAACAAGTTCACTGACACTAGAAACGCTGTTACCCAGACCCAGAATCCAAGATAATTTTTCTCCAAGATCCAAAGATACATGGTAAGAATGAGGATGAAGCAGAGGCCTATATTATCTTCCAGCAATACCTACTATATGTCCTGGGTCATTAACCAGAAAGTATTTGTCAAACATGAGGCCAATAGCTAAAGACACACACATACACTCACATACTCAAACACACACACACACACACACACACACACACACACACACACACACACACACACGTGTCCTGTGTGCAAGGACTGGCTACAGCTGTAACTGGCTACACAGGTTCACCAGACACTGAGTCTAGCCTCTTTCTAAAAAGTTCTTAACATGCTGTAAAGACACTATTTCTGTCTTGTCCCATTGATACTGAAGATACTGAGACCAGTGACACTAGCTCACAGATCTCAGAATCCAACACCTACGAAGGCCAAGGAATGCAGCCATTTCCTGAAACCTGAATGCCCCAGCACAACCTCTGCCTGACTACTTCCAGATGAAAAGGAGTAAGAGTAATGGAGTAAGGGTATACCTAGGTGTTTTTCAATGGTATTCACCATATTCCATCTTTTTTAAATCTGTCAAGTTAGCAAGTTTTTAAAAAAGGACATTAAACTACAAGAAATCACTGTTGGTGAAAGTTGCTGAATCAGGTTTCTCTTAGAACATGAAAGAATTTCCTGATCAAAACATCAATCCTTACTACATCAAGAGTGTTGCTGAGGGGTGAATAAGATCATAGTATGTTATATACATATATGAAAGTGTCATTACGAGGACTGGAGACACAGTTCAGTGACAGAGCACCGGACAGCGTGTGAAAGCCCTATGATTCGTGCCTAGTAACACAAAATAACATAAAAAATGTCTTAATGAAAGTTGGTGGGATTGCTCAGCAAGTAAAAGTGCTTGCTACCAATCCTGACGACCTGAGTTTAATCCCCAAAACCCACACCATAGAAAGAGAACCAACTTCTACAAGTTGTTCACTGACCTCCACACATGCCACATGTTCATGCTCACATATATACTACACACACACACACACACACACACACACACACACACACACAATAAATAAAATGTAAAAATATAAAGAACAGAAAATGTTACATTACATACATTATTTTATAACATTAATATATGCCCACAAAAATGCAGAAAGACTATTACTGATAATAACACAGATTACAAAATAGTTACATTATTAAAACAAATTATAGTTGCCCTAATCAAGGAATTAAAATTGAAGAGGCTTTCAGACATTGCTCATAAGAACAGAAAATACTCTGGCCTTTCTAGAAAGCATACAAACCCAAAGCATCGGTCCTTTGAGACAGCAATCCCCACCTAGAATTTAGGCTCCAGGAAAAAATAGAGGAAAGATAAGTACATATTTATAACAATGTTCACTATAGAATACTGATTTAAAATAAGGGGAGAGAGACTGGAGAGATGGTTCGGTCTGTAAAGTGCCTGTGGTGGTAAGCATAAGGACCTGAGTTCAAATCCCCAGGACTCATGTAAATGCTAGACACAAAGATGCATGTCTGTCACCCCAGAGATGGACAGTGGAAACAGATCTGTTGTGGAATATTTGTTTACACTGTGAAGAGTGTCTTTGCCAAGGCGCCTTCTAATTGGTTTAATAAAAAGCTGAATGGCCAATATAGCTAGGCAGGAAGAGGCTAGGCAGTATTTACAGGGACAGAGAGGACTCTGGGAAGAACAAAGACAGAGTCACTAGCCAGACACTGAGGAAGCAGGATGGGCAGTATGGAAATAGGTAACTAGGTAACAAGTCTCCTGGTAGAATGTAGATCAATAGAAACCGATTAACTGAAGTTATAAGAGCTTGATGTGGGCAAGCCTAAGATAAAGGCCAAGCTTTCATAAATAATACTAAGTCCCATGTCATTATTTGTGGGCTGGTTGTCCTGACAAAGCTTACTACATAGATGCCCAGTGTTTATTGACCAGCAAGCCTAGCCAGTCAATGAGATTCAGTGAGAGAACTGTCTCCAAAAGAAATAGAGTGGGGCTCCTGACCAGATTGCAGAAAACACCTCACCCCCTGTGCCATACGGTCCAAGGTGAGTGAGACTCAGCAAGCCATGGAGAGGGGGGACCCTAACCCCAGATTCCAGAGAAACACACTACCCTGCACCATGCAGCTGGACGCACCAACCAGAAGCCCACCTGTTGTCAGGGTACTATGGTGATCTCTTTGTGATAAGGAAGCATGGCCCAGCATACCTCCAGGGTGACCTGAGTGGGTCAAGGAGACCTACTTGCAGGTCTGGGGCTGTGCACTCCTGGCTCCCAGAGAAAGCACACAGGCCCACCTGGTACCTTGCAGTACTGGCCAGATGGACGCTCTTAGTGTGAACAGAGGTATGGCATAGTGGTTCATGGGGGAGAGGGAGAGAGAGAGAGAGAGAGAGAGAGAGAGAGAGAGAGAGAGAGAGAGAGAGAAATAATGGTTCAGGTCCTGTGGACAGAGGCATATCTGAAGAGATGAGAGAGGAAGGGAGCTGGCTGGCTGGGATGGTGAGGGAGCTGAACCCTTGATGAGCAGCAACACACAGGAAAGCGAGTCCTGCACTTTGTCTGGGTAGCACAGCAAAGATCACCCTGTTGATGAAAGAACAGGTAAGCCAACCCTGAGGAAGTGACTGTGGGAGACCTAACCCCACCCCTCATCTCCCACATGGCAATGTAGGCTGGAGAGACATGCCCTCCCTCTGCCCCTGCCCATCAACATCTAAGGCAGGTGGGAGAGCTGACCCTGAGGTAACTAGAGTAGGAAAGCTGCCCCTGCTCCCCACAACCTGCAACACTCAAGAAAGCAGGCCCTGCACCTCACCAGGGCTGCATGAAAGAGCCAGCCCTGTTAGAGGAGGTGTAGGTGAGCAGCCAGCCCCAAAGTTGTGAGCATTAGAGAGCTCTCCCCATTTTTCATCTGACTTGTGGCAGCATGTGTGGGGAGAGTTGCCCTTCACCCTCCATACTCATCAACATCTGGCAGGTGGGAGAGCTGGCCCTGTGATCCTAAGAGTGGGAGAGCCAACCCTGTCAGAGTAGGTGTGGGTGAGTCAGCCCTGAAGTTGTAAGCATGGAAGAGCTGTCCCCATTTCACATCTGGTGAATCAACCCTACAGCTGCCCAGGTCCAGACTCAAGGATGTGACTTGGCCTGCCCCATCATCCACCCCATCTATGATCTGCTGGAGCATGTGAAGGGACCTGACCTGCAGACCCAAAGTTACAGGGTTTCCACACAACAGGGCAACAACAGGATATCCAGGAAGAGCCCCAGAGTGGGCCCAGCTTCAGTAGGGTAGTAAAACCAGGGACCTCAAACCAGACCAGTGACACTTTGCAGTGAACACTTGCAAGTAAAGACATATGAACAAAGGAGTTCACAGTGTGAGTCACAGTGAGTCACACTGCAACTTCCATGACAAGATTCTTAAGTTTTTCCCTTTTTGTTTTATTTTATTTTTATTTTTCCTTTTTTCTCTTAAATTTTGTTTTATTGGGGGGGTGTGGCTGTGGAGGGCAGATGTGAAGGGACAGAGTAATGAACGGGATCAAGATACATGATATAAATACAATTAAAAACAAAGCAAAACAAAAAAATTCTGTAAATAGCAAAAAAAAAATAAAAATACTTAAAGAGCAGAAGTCAGGTCTGTGAATTCTAATTAAATTCTTCCTATGAATTTGATTCTATAGAATAATGTTGAAAAGCAAACCTTATCACAACCAGGAAAGCCCACTGTATGCATTTAAAACCTCCTAAATTTCTATTACTTACGCTGTATATTGTATTAAACCCATTTAAAGCATACATGTTAGCTTCCTTAAGCCAATGTTTTTACAGGTTCGTAACCATCATAAAATAGATTGCTTTTCAGAATAAATACCCTTTATACCTATCAAAAAGAAGAAGAAGAAATAGAGTGGAAGATGAGAGAGGAAGATATTAACTTAACGTCACCTTCCAGCCTCCATACACATGTACAGGCACCAACACCACACACACACACACACACACACACACACACACACACATGCACACACACATGCACACATGTGTACACAAACACTATATACATACACAAAATTTTTAAATTTAAGAAAAAGAATACTAGCAAAATTATCTTAAGCAACCCATAAATACAAAACAATACTAACCACATAAATTATAATATAGCAAAATAATAGGATGTTATATAACTACTAAAAATACATTCTTGAAGAATATTTAATGACAAAGGAAGAGTAATATGCATTGCTTATTCAAAACTTCAGGTTATAACTTCATCGGCATTATAGTTGCAGCTTTTTAAAGTACATGCACACTTAGACTTGACAAAAAATGAAGATACACAGCACAATATCAGTAGTTCTCTGTGTGATTGGTGAAATCACAAATATGTGTGTTTGTCTGCTTCTTTGTTAGCTCAGGCTGGCCTGGAACTCTCTGTGTAAACAAGGCTGGCCTTGTACCCAGCATCCTCTTGCCTTAGCCCCCCATGTGCTGGGATTACAGGTGTGAACCACCATACCTAGTTTACAGTTCTCATTTTTAAAAAAATTCTATCTTTTCTCTATTTTCTCCAGTTAAATGTGTAATATTTGATAGTTATATGTATAGCTGCAGTGTGTGGTTTTATCTTTATCATACTTATTTATCCACAGTGGCACAAGGAAGGTGAGAAGACACCCTGCAGGAACTGATTCTCTCCTGCTACTTGGGTTCTGGAGATCGACACTGGTTGTCAGGCTTTGTAACAGGTCTCTTTACCTGCTGTGCATCTCACTGACCCGCCACAAGCATATTTTAAGAAATGCTGACTATTCAGTCCATCTTCCTACTCATCTAAATTAAGGAGAATTTCTCAATATGTCAAGCAGTTCCAAGAGCAGCTTGTGTGGCTCTGTCATTAGCTAGGACCAAAGAACTAACATTTTCTTTAACGTCCTCATACACATGACAAGGCCAAGGCTGTCCTGGTTGCTCCGAAGCTAGAGCAGAACACTTCCTTGTCCAAGCCACTCACACTCCTGGGTTTGGAGCAGTTCTAAATTATCCTGGCTCGTTATTGCTGCTTTCTTGGCAAAATGTCTACCAAGACAGCAAAAGCAGTGAAAGGGGTGGATACAAAATTAGCTACATGTTAGGGACACAGAGCTGTGGGTGTCACTGAATCTCATGGCACCCATCTCCCCATGCTGCTCCCCACCCACCCGTCCCAGCCACTCCTATAACACAGAGGGGGTTGATACTTGCCTTTGATTAACCGCTCTGGTCTGGTCCCTGGCAAGGTCCACATTGCCTGTGCCAAGTGTCCAAAGACAGTGGCATCAAGAGTGGAAAGCTTGGGCCCCATGATGTACTTCTTGTCACCTGCAGCAAATGGAACAGAAAGATCACTGGACTGGCCCATGCTGTCTAATATTATCACAAGGGCATTAAGCACATTCTCATGATACAGTTGTTTAACTATGCACCAAAAACCTTTATAGAGTCAAAATACATGCATGCCCTTTCCAAAAAATAAAATAAAAATGAACAAATGTCCTATGACACAATTCCCAAGGTAGCAAAGCATGGAAGGGTGCTCACCTACACAAGGAATAAGGATGCTCCCAGAAAAGGGAATAATTCATCAACAACTAAATTCCAGAGAACCCCCTTGTCTCAACTCCAATAATAAAAAGGTGTGATGCTTACCAATACCTGGGAAGTTTGCTAGAACCGTCTCAAAATTAATTTGTACCAAGCACCCAAGACCTCAATGTTTATAAGACTAGATCAATACGTTTGCCTAGAAATGAACAAAAAGCCTGTGCTAAGGAGTTTGAAGCAAGGCTAGCCATGATACTCCCAAGGATGGGACAACTGTTTTGCATAAAATGTCAGCTTCCCTAGGAAACCTCAACTACAGAGAAGATACAAGTTCACGGGTTCAGCCCCAGCATCAGGCCTTAGGCTTACACAACTGCCTTTGTGTCTCTACTTAACCAACACTGATGTCAAGTTCAGGCCTTGACATGTGAACTATCACACTTGACTAAGAAGAACCACCCAGCGTGTTTTGTTGGCTGCTGTCAGGTGCTGTGTAGCATAAATAGAAACTTCTTTTTGCAGCAGACTGGGACCAACAGAAAGCCACAACTAGTCAAAATGTAGACAATAATTGGTCATGGGGTGCCCAGTCCCCATTGATACAATACATCTACAATATAACCCCTATACCGAAAGCTCAGGGAACATCATAGAGGAATGACAAAAATATTTTAAGGGCCAGAGGATCAGTATTTCTGCTTCTAGACATGACAGGAAAGCTACAGCTATGAAATTGCCACAATATGGTTGACTATACACTACCTGAACAATGATTAATAGATCAACGTGGATGGGGGAAATGTCATAAGACCCCACCCCTAGATGAAGAGCTATAGGCAATTAACAGCTGCTGAGAAAGGGAGAATTAGTCTTCCCCATGGCGGAGCCCCCTAATTGGTAATCCAACAGCAAGTAGTCAGCCCTCAAAACATACACATATAGCCATACACATATATACATACCACCAAAACTAAATGGACTCAGCAGGTTTTATGAATTTATTCAAATATATTTGTAACAATAATAATTAAAGAAAAAAAGGCCATGAATTTGAGAGTGAATGAAGTGTGAAGACTTGGGAGAAGTTGGAAGGAGGAAAGAGGGTAATTATCATTCACATATGTGAAAAATTTTAATTAATTTAATGGAGAAGAAAAACTGTCCCAAGTTGTCTTCTGGGCTGTTGCCAAGTACTGTATCACAAAGAGGCAATAGTAGAATTGTATTCACCCAGTTTACATCCTGACACACAGTTATCTGTTCTGAACATTACCTAACCTCTCAATGTTTTCCTGTCTGCAATAGGAGATGACATTAAGAATACTTTTTCCTGGAGTCTGGGGATATATCTTTATCAATAAGATGTTTGCTTTGCAAGGATAATAACTTAAGTTCAATCTCTACAACCCACATAAAGAAAAAAATGAGCTGGACACCATGTGCTTGTAACTTCTTTTCTGAGGAGGTGGAACTTGGTTCACTGGACAGCAAGCTGAGCCTATTTTGTGAGTACCAGGTGAGTGAGAGATCCTGTCTCAAAAAAAGGGGGGAGGGATGACACCTGAGGAGTGACACCTGAGGTTGTTCCCTGACCTCTAGATGCAAAGCACAATGAGCCTGCTCCTCAAGATTACTGTGGGGATGTAAAAAGGAAAACACTCTGCATCAGTGCTGAGTAACTCATTGAAAACTAGTTCTCTTAACGACAGACTCTCCCTTTCTTAAGTATATGCCTCATACCATATGAGTGTAATCTTATAAGGTCACAAACACTTTTAATGGCTTATGAAAGGAGTTGGGAAATAAAGTTCAGACTTGACTTGGAAGACGAGGCCCATGATTCTGTGTTCCCAATTCAAGCTGTATTCCAGTGAAACCCCTCTCTTCATTTGCTCTAGTACCCCAAAGTTCTGTTCCCCAGCACATGCTGTCTCCTGTTGCTACATTTCACATGCCACGCTCCAAAATCTCTATGGGTCCCCACTCCTATCCATCAATCCTGTCTATCTTTGAGATTCATCACCAGCATCCTCTCAAAGCTTTCTCTCTTACTCTGCCCAGTGACAACGGGAGATTTCTATTCACACAGCCTAAGGTCAGTCTCATTTCTGTCCATGTAACTGCCCAGGACATAAAGCTTTTAATGTCTATTAACATCATATTCCTGAACTATAAAGTGGGAATATTTTCATGTTATTGAGAAGATTGAGGTGACCTGAGCTAAGCACAAAGGAAATAAATTTATTCCCCTCAGGCCCCTTACACAGTATTTTCCTCTGCTGTACATGCCCAGGTTGTCTTTTATTTGGGGCTTTTTATCCTCCCAGTAGATGGAAAGCTCTCTGAAAGCAGGGGTCATTTCTTATTTTTCTCAATGAACTCTTGCAATGTGCTTTCATTTTCCTGGCATGGTCATATCCTAGAAGTATCCTTGAGTGGTGCGCTGAGGAGGTTGGACCTTTGATGTCAATGCACAGGCCAAATAAGAGGGAAATGTCTAGAGGAGGCAACACAAGGAAACAAGGCAGTAAAGACAAATGAAATGGGGAGACATTATTTCTTAAATCCTGTGTGCTGTCAGGCATGGGGGTGCAGCCCTGGAATCCCCACATTCTGAAAGGAGAGGCAGGAAGATTTTTGTGTGTGTGAGTTTGGGTCTACAGTGAGTTTCAGGCCAGCCAAGGATACATAATGAGATCCTGTCTCAAAAAAAGAAAGAGGAGGGAGAGGAGGAAGGGAGGAAGAGAGTAGGAAAGCAAGTGAGCGAGGGAGGGAGGAAGGGAAAGAGAAAGGGCAAGGAGACGGAGAGAGATGTCTATTAAGTATTCCAAAGGAACCAAGGCATACCCCGTGCTAGGACACTATCTGAGCCCAGCCAAATTATCTTTTCCGATGAAGAAAATCAAGTTTTCCTTGTTAGAGCCTCCAATGCTTCTCATCGTCAACCAATCTCCATCATTTCCATCACAATTTAAGCAAACTATTCAAATAATAGGAAAATGTTGATATACTACCCAGGCAAAAATAACACACACAGTAGGCATCATTCAATCTTAGGACTGTTACTTCTCTGCTTTTTAACTTTAAAAATCTCTCTCTCTAACTCTCTCTCTCTCTCTCTCTCTCTCTCTCTCTCTCTCTCTCTCTCTCTGTGTGTGTGTGTGGGGGGGGGGTGTACATGCATGTGCTACAGCAGGTATGTAAGGTCAGAGGACAATCTCAGGTACCAGTCCTCACCTTCTACCTTGCATCTCTTGTTCACCACTATGTACACCAGGCTACCTGACCTACGGACTTCCAAGGAGTCTTCTGTCTTTGCCTACCAGCTCACTGTAGGAGCACTAACATTACAGACACACACTACAATAGCTGGCTTTATGTGAGTTCTGGGGATCAGAACTCAGGTTCTCACTCTTGTGTGATAAGTGCTAACTCACTGAGCTATCTCCCCAGCCCAGTTATTTTCTGATGGTATATCTTGCTTTTCCATGCCTCAGACACTGCTCTATTGGTGAGAAATGTTGGTGGCTATGAGACCCTTCTCAGGGCTCTCACACCATTGTGCTAGGGCAGGAGAGATCAGCAGATGACACAAGAGTCTCTCCTATTGGATTGTGTCAGGGCTCCACCCGGTCACAACTCAACCCAGGCCAGCCCACATGGACACATTAAAACTATTAAGAACAAAGCCACATACAACTTCCAGAGAAAGTAAGACAAAGAGAGAGAGAGAGAGAGAGAGAGAGAGAGAGAGAGAGAGGAAGGGAGGAGGGGAGGAGGGGAGGAAGAGGGAGGAGGAGGAGAAGAAAGAAAGAAAGAAAGAAAGAAAGAAAGAAAGAAAGAAAGAAAGAAAGAAAGAAAGAAAGAAAGAAACATAACAATGGATTCCTGACTCTTGCCCCCTGACAAAAAACGATGAAAAAAGTATTCTAGAGGAACCAGAGAGATGACTCATCAGTCAAGTGCTTGTCTTGCAATGAGCACAAGTGAATTCAGTCTGCAAAACATTCTTTGGAATTTTTTTAAAAGGCTAAGTGTTGTGACACATGTTTGCAATCCCAGAACTGGGGATGTAGAGACAGATGGACCTTAAGATTTGTGGGAAAGCCAACTTACTCAGCAAGCTGTAGGCCAGTCAAAGATCTGCATTAAAAAAGAAAGACAATGATGGACAACGTTGGAGGAATGACATCTAAAGTTGTCCTTCTGGCTCTTCATGAACACATGTACACACACACACACACACACACACACACACACATACACATTCTCTCTCTCTCTCTTTCTCTCTCTCTCTCTCTCTCTCTCTCTCTCTCTCTCTCTCTCTCTCTCTCTCTCTCTCTCAGAAATGCTAGAGTGTATATTATGAAGTCTCTGATAAAAATCAAAGACTTTGAGGATGAGATGGGAAAACACATACAGATTAAACATTTAGAAAATCTAAAAATAGAGCATGATAATACATATAACATCTATGTAATCATTTTAACCCATACACCAACTTGTGCACATGGTGGTTAGCCAAAACTATTTGGTCTCAGAAAATTACAAGTGGAAAGAAACCAAATTAACATTAGAACCAGACTAAGATGCTGGCACCACAGCCTCTTGGGTTCTGGCCCAGTGTTCTTTGTCTCCATAATATTATGCGCACATCATCATCTCAGAGACAAAGACCCATAAACAACAAGACCAGCAGAGGCAAGAGAGGAAACGCACAGAGCAGAAAAAGAAAATCAGGGCAGAGATCTGAGAGATTTTTAAGAAGGTGTTCATAAAATAAATACAGATTGAGGTCAGTATCTGTGGAAAACCTTGAGCAGTAGACACAAAATAGCCTGTGTATGCTCACAAACATGGGACAGTTGTGAATTTAAATGATATAAAAATATCTCTATCATTAAAAAGTCCTCAGAATACCCATTAAGCTTCTGTTTTGAGGGGCTGAAGAGATGCCTCAGTGGTTAAGAGAACATATTGATCTTATAGAGGACCCAAGTTCAGTTCCCAGCACTTATCATCAGGCAGCACACAACTACCTGTATATAACTCCAGATCCAGGTAAACCAAAACATCCAGCCTCTGTGGACATCTGCACTCACAAGCACATGCCCACACACAGATATGCACACCTATACATCTAATTAAAAATAAAATAAATCCTTTTAAAAAGAGTTTAAACTTCTATTTTAAAATAAGTTGAGACATGGAAAAGCTGCAAAAATAGTTTCTGTATGTCTTTCTATTAATATTAATACCTTACATAATGATTGTATATTCATGAAAAATAAAGAACTAGGAAATTAACCATGAATGCAATGTAATTAAGACCACAGTGGACTTATTTCTAATTTTGCTGGTTTTTGGATTAATATTCCTTTTTGTTCCAGTCTTCAATTCAAGATTCCACATTGCATTTAGCTGTCCTACCTGAGTGTGCTTCACTTCCTAAAATCCCTCAGCCTTTTCTTGTCTCTTGCAACCTCGGTACTCTTAAGTAACACTAGTCAGAACTGGATGTGGTAGTACACACCTATAGTCCTAACATGCAGGAAGCTGAAGCAGGCTGACCTCAAGTCTCAGATGCTGCCTCAAAAGAACTGGTGAGTTATTTAACAAATATCTATCAACTTGAATTTATCTGAAGCTTGCTTATGATTAGATGAGGTTCCCACTTTTTTTTTTTTTTTTTTTTTTTTTTTTTTTGGCAAGAATACCAGAGAACCACTTACGTATTCTTCTTAATGGCAAAAAAAAAAAAAATTATGATTGGCCATGGAGTGCACTGTTGCACAAACAATATTCTGGGTGTGTCTGTAAAGGTACTCTGAATTAAATTAGCAATTGAGCTGGAGGACTAAATACAGCAAAGTGTCCTCCCCTGCCAGCAAAGCTAAATGGAGCAGCGAGGCTGATCTTCTTCCCAGTAAGAGAGCTCCTTCCTGACTGCCTTCAGGCTCACTGTTGCTTGCCTTTGGACTCAGTCTGAAACTTTGGATCTTCCAGGGTCTTAACTGCTCCCTCCATATCTACACACTTCAGCAACAGTTCTTCCTGGTTCTTAGGCACTTGGCATCACCCTAGAACATACCATGGGCTCCCCAGGCCTCCAACTTGCTGTCTTTCTGCTGATTTGGGGACTTGTCAGCCTCCATAACTGTGTGAGCTGGTTCCCTGTAGTAAATTTACTTACATCCTAAGATGTAAGTAAAGAGAGTTTTAACTAACCCCCTTCGGAGGGTGTGTATCAAGGGGTACAGGATTATGTCTCATCACTGGCAATGGTAACTCTGACCAGGTGGCAAAAGTGAGTTACAACAGGCTTCCTCAGAACATTACTATATTTCCATTTGCAATTAATAATCTCTGGAAAAATTCATTGTAACAAATACCCGGGTTTCCCTTAAATTCTGACTGATTAATGTTTTTACTCAGTAGTAGGCATTATCTAAAACAATGCTACAGTATTTGCTTCTGACTTTCTATTTATCTCATTCTTTCTGCACAAATTAATTAGAATTTTACTGTCCCTCCAACCCATTTACTAATGCATTCAATTATTTATGTATGAAAGTATGTACTCATGGATATTTTACTTGTTCTATGGGTTATAACCCAATACTTTCATTACTTGTTTTTGTTTTGAGACAGGATCTCATGTAACCCAGGCTGGCCTTGAATTTTCTAGATAGCCAAGAATGATCTTCAATTTCTGATCCTCCTGCCTCCACCTCCTGGTTGCTGGGATATAGATGTGTGCTGGGTATCAAACCCAGGAACTCAGACATGTTAGATAAGCACTCTACCAACTGACCTAAATCCCCAGAAAGGAAAGGAAAATTTAATCATATTTTACTCTACAGGCAAAGAGGCCAAACTAAAGTCCAGAGCTCTCCCAGGGTTCACCAAGTGCTCCCATGATAGAGGGAGTTAGCAAAACCCAGGGTTTTCTATGAAGAGCAATGGAGGAGTAGGCATGGGTGACGACGCACCTTGAGCTTCAGTATGTCTAGTGAACCACCCTGACCACTCTTCGGAGAGGGACAGGAGCAGCTAGGGGATAGCCGAGCACCTTCAACTCTCTCTGCCAGCCTCCAGGTCCTTGGAAAGGACGAACAAAAACTGGAAACATGAAAGCATCAGGCAGTGAAAGACTCAGGACACGTCAGACTACCTGAAGTACATGCCAAAAGAGGCTCGCTCACAAACTCGGGGAATGCTTCCTCAAGGTCACAAAGCCCTTCAGCCTATGAGGTGAACACACATCCCAATAGTTTCAGATGACTCTGCTGCTCAGAGTGATCTGACAGACCTCCATGATGGGTCTTCAGGGGCCTTCAGGAAGCAGAAGCCAGGAGAAAATATAAGAGCAATAACCAACCAGCCTGTGACTCTAGAGAGGCCCCACAGGAGTGGGAAGACTGGCTGAACTGAGGAGTCAGGGAATGACAGTCATTTCTAGAATGTGCTATTGTCTGTCCAGGATGGCTTAGGCAGCTCTTCTCTATAAGGAAGACCATATTGTAGATATAGGTGCCACAGGGGTACCCAAGCATGGCCAAAAGCTAAACAGTAAATGCTGAACCATGAGTAACAAGAATATTAAGAGCCCTGATAATATTTGTCATTTGTACTCCAGACTTGAGCTTATGGTCCACTAGCTCTCAGAGCCCACTCCTCTCCTAAATCACAGAGAACAGTTCTACAGCTATCAGAGAACGGTCCAGCAGAACTGACAACTTCATTAGAAACACAAATCAAGACAAGTGTGGTGACGTGAACACATAATTCCACCATTTTGTTTGTTTGTTTTTGTTTCTCGAGACAGGGTTTCTCTGTGTAGCTTTGTGCCTTTCCTGGATCTCGCTCTGTAGACCAGGCTGGCCTCGAACTCACAGAGATTCGCCTGGCTCTGCCTCCCGAGTGCTGGGATTAAAGGCGTGTGCCACCACTGCCTGGCTAATTCCACCATTTTGAAGGTGAAGGTAGAAGGATCAGGATTTCAAAGGCCAGCTTTGGTTACACAGGAATTTAAAAGCCATCCTGGGCCACATGTCTCAAAACTATCACAAAAACCCACAATTATTTATAGTCAGCAGATGCTTGTGAGTACATGTTAAGAAGTTTGCAGGCTGGGCGGTGGTGGCGCAACGCCTTTAATCCCAGAACTCGGGAGGCAGAGGCAGGTGGATCTCTGTGAGTTCGAGGCCAGCCTGGTCTACCAAGTGAGTTCCAGGAAAGGCTCAAAGCTACACAGAGAAACCCTGTCTCAGAAAAAAAAAAAACAAAAAAAAAAACCTAAGTTTTCAGATGAGCAGTTCTCAAGTTTAAGAGGCATTAAATCACCTAGAGAACCTCCTGTTGTTGCATCACATTTTTAATAATAATTTTTGAATAATTTTTTAATGATAACATCTGAGAGGCATTGAGAAAAAAATTGGGAAACATTAAGATATACTAGAGTGAAGCAGTGATGCTGAACTTGAGAACACTTATCACAAGGTAGGAATACAGCTCACTGGGACAGAGCTTGGAGATCATGCTCAGCATGCAGGAGGCCCTGGAGAGTCTAATCCTCACCAGCACCCACAATATCAAAACCTCACTCCTGGAGTTTTTCATTCAGTAGGCACAGGCCACTCTGTGCCTACTATTTGTCTTTTTAGGTTTTTAATAAATTTATTTATTTATTTTACATCACAGACAAAGTTTCCCCTCACTCCCCTTCTCCCAGCACCTCCCCCTAACTCCTCTCTATTCTCAGCCCCCAGTCCACTCCTCCTCCATGTCTGTGTTTAGGAAAGGGCAATTCTCCCATGAATATCAACAAAACATGGCATATCAAGTTGAAGTAAGACTAAGCACTTCCCCATGTATTAAGGCTGGGCAAAGCTATCCAGTATGAGAAGTAGAGTCCCAAAAGACTCTGAGGCAGCCTCTGTTCCCACTGTTAGGAGCCCCAAAGAGAATCAAGCTACACAACTGTAACATATGTATGTGCAGAGGGCCTAGGTCTGTCCCATGTGGGCTCCATGATTGTTGGTTCAGTCTCTGTGAGCCCCAATGAGCCCAGGTTAGCTGATTCTGTGGGTTTTCTTGTGGTGTCCTTGACCCCTCTGCCTCCTACAATCCTTTCTCTCCTTCCTGGAGGATTTCCTGAGCTCCACTTAATGTTTGGCTGTGGGTCTGCATCTGTTTCCATTAGTCGCTGGATAAGGCCTCTCTGATGACAATTGATGTAGGCACCAATCTATGAGTATAGCAGAATATCATTAGGCATCATTACCTTGACATTGTTTTCCTCCAGTTGTGTTTGGTTCTATCCTAGGTCTCTGGGTCATCCAACCTGTGTGTCTCAATGTTCCAGGCAGTGTCAGAGGTGGACTAACTCTCCTAGCATGGGTTTTAAATTAGACCAGTCATTGGTTGGCCACTCCCTCAATCTCGAGAGCATCCTTACCCCAACACATTCCATAGGCAGGACAGATCTTAGGTCAAAGGTTATGTGACTAAGCTGGTTTCCCACTCCCTCCACTTGAAGTCTCATCTGGTCACAGGAGATGGCCAGTTCAGGCTGCATATCCACTATTGCTAGGAGTCTTAGATGGGGTCATACCTGTAGATTCCTGGGAGATTCCCTTGTGCCAGCTTTTTACCTGACCCCAAATGTCCCCCTTTTCCAGCAATCTATTTCAGTACTCTCCCTGTCCACCCCCCCCCCAACATTATTGCTCATATTCCAAGCCCCATCCACCCCACAGTCCACTCACAAAACCTCTTCTATTTCCCCTTCCCAGGGAGATCCCGGCATCCCTCTTGAACCCTCCTTATTACCTAGAATCTCTGAGTCTGTGGATTGTAGCATAGTTATCCTTTATTTAACAGCTAATATCAACTTATGAATGAGTACACATCTTATTTTTCTTTCTCGGTCTGTGTTACCTCACTCAGGATGACTTTTTCTCATAATTGGTTAGTGTGCAGTTCTTATATGTACCTACTATTTGTAACAAGACTCCAAGTTAATGCAAATAAGTGCAGTTCTAGGGACTACATTTTGAAAACCACTAGTCCAATTATTCATTAAGTAAATGACATGGGCCATCTTGTAGTTTTATGTGTGTGTCCTATCTGTTCAAATAGTTTTGAACTTATAGTGGGGGACTACATGGTGAAAAAGGTCCTCTGACCTCCTTATGTGTTCTCTCTCTCTCTCTCTCTCTCTCTCTCTCTCTCTCTCTCTCTCACACACACACACACACACACACACACACACACACACACACACTAAATGTAAGAGAAAATTAAGTCATATGAGTCAAATGTCCCTCCCCAGTTTTGAATTCCCAAATATACTCTTGAAGCTAAAGAATATAAAACATGCAACTGAACTCATCAAGGCAGGCTCCCTCATTTTTGCCTTGGCTGCCTTATTTTGGGAATCACTTGTCTGTCTCTTTATTCAGACTGTCTCCTTATACAGACCATTTGGCAACCTCCAAATTTAGCTTAATGAGAGAACCTATTACACAGAACTCAATGTCAGGCTGAAATTTTATTTCCAAACCTTCTACAAGGAGCATGCCTTTCTATTAAGAAAACAGAACAGTAGCAGACCCTGGTGAATGGCTTTGTATTTGATCATCAGGGCCAGAAGAGCTCAGCTTCACAAGCACAAGCAGACACCATACTCCTGGATATTACTTCAATTAGGGGCCGCATGTGTCACCTTAGATGGAATCCAAGATCTTCAATCACTTTCTACATCTGTGTAAGCAGCAAACCTGGTAAATATCTTTAACAATCAGCATCAATGGACCTGCCTAAGTGGTAAACCTAGGTAAAACTAATCTCAGGCATTGCTCCTTAGGAACCATCCCTCCACTTTGGGGTTTCTGAAACAGGGTCTCTCACAGGGAATCGGAGCTCATTGGTTAGAACAGCTTGGCTGACAGTTGAACTCGAGGGACTTCTCTGTCTCCATTTCCCCAGTGCTGAAATATAAGCATGTGCCTCAGCATCCAGCTTTCTACATGGGTTCTGGGGGTCAAACTCAAGTCCTCATGCTTGCATGTGAACCATATAAGCAGTTGAAATGTCTCCCCAAGTTCCTGCCTTGTCTTTAAACACAGGAGTCCTATGCCGTCTCAGTTCTCTGGGCACCCATGCCAAAGTTTTGTATGAGGCTTCTTGGCAAGTACAGTACTGAACCTCTAGCTCCCACTCTGTGGGAGACTTCATTAGTGCCTAGCTGATGCTCTTCTTGCTTATGTCTAGGCCATGAAAGGTTAAGAATGGCCAGACCTCTCATACCCCTCCCTACCCCCCCATGCACACTCCCTTCTCAAAGATCATGGAATCCGAACAAAGAGCCCTCCACATGCCATGCCCTGTAATCCCAGAATTGCTCCTGGTTTCTTCACACTCAAGATAAGAGCATTCCTGCTAGGCTCAGAATGCTGGCAATAATAGAGTCTCTCAGAGACCAAACAATAAGATGCGACTTCTAAAAGATGGAAAGTCTTTTATCGAAACAACTTGAAAATATCCAAGATCCAGTGCCTGCTATCAATAATTGAATAAACATTCTTAGGACCGATAGTAAATTGGCTTTACTCTCCACAACTTAGCAGCTAAATAAAGGAGCTCACTCTAATTAACAGATCTAAGGCTATATTGGAGTGTTACTGCAAGCTACTAACAAATTACCCCCCAAATTTCACAGCCTACAACAATAAACTGTTGTTGTTGTTGTTGTTGTTGTTGTCTGAGACAAGAGTCTCTGTATGCATCCCTGACTGTCCTGAAACTTGCTATGTAGAGCAGGTTGGCTTAAAACCTCCAGCCTAGGCCCTCTGCATATATGTGACAGCTTGGTCTATTTGTGGGACTCCTGGCAATGGGAGCAGGGCTGTCCCTGGTGCTCTGGTGGGCTCTTGGGAACCTATTCCTCATGCTGGGTTGTCTTGCCCAGCCTGAATACAGGGGAAGTGCCTGGTCTTACAGCAGCTTGTTATGCCAGGTTTTGCTGATGCCCATGGGAGGCCTGGCCCTTTCTGAGTGAATACAGAGGAGGGGTGGAGTGAGGGAGGTAGACAGAAGAGGGCAAGTGGGAGAAGAGGAGGGAGGGGAGGCTGTAGTCAGGATATAGAAAGAAAAAATGGCAAAAAAAAACCCCACAAATATCTACCTGCTTCTGCCTCCTGAGTAACTGTAATTAAATGTGTGCCACCATGTCTGCCCTATTTTTAATTTCATTTATTTATTTATATGTGTGTGTGTGTGTGTGTGTGAGAGAGAGAGAGAGAGAGAGAGAGAGAGAGAGAGAGAGAGAGAAAACTTGTGCCATGGAGTATTTGTAGATACCAATGGACCAGTTGCAGAAGTTGGTTCTTTCCTTCCACTGTGTTGATCTTGGTGACAGAACTCAGGTTGGTCACCAGGGAGTGCACTGTTAGGAGGTGTGGCCTTGTTGGACTGGAGTAGATGCAGACTTGTTGGAGGACATGTGTCACTTGAAGTGGGCTTTGAGGTTTCAAACACTCAAGCCAGGCTCGCTCGCTCTCTCTCTCTCTCTCTCTCTCTCTCTCTCTCTCTCTCTCTCTCTCTGTGTGTGTGTGTGTGTGTGTGTGTGTGTGTGTGTGTGTGTTCCTGCTGCTTGCTGACACAGATTTAAAATTCTGGGCTCCTTCTCCAGCACCTATAGAACATTGACTAAGACACAGCCTATGCTCTCACAACAATATTTAAAAATGGACAGTGAGACTAAGTATAGCACTGTAATCCCAGCAGTCAGGAGCCTGAAGGCACCCTCAACTACATGGGAAAAGTTTGTCTCAAAACAAGCAGACACAGACAATGCTAACATGCAAATGAACTCAACTATTAAGGGACTTGTTTGGTTCCGATATGCCCTGACAGTCCCATCAGAATGGTTCTCTGGGAGCTTTGTCAGGAGAATAAATTCAGGAAAGACAGAAACCACCATAGACAATGAGATCTGACTCAGCTCTAAACTCCATCTCCCAGTACCTGGCACTAAAGAAACTCAGAAAATATCATTGTTCATATATGAATGGAAACTAGTTTACAATATTTAAATCTTGTACATTAAAATCATTCCTTTCAATATTTGATGTCACATAACTATAGGGTCTAGAATGTAGGAGCTGAGCAAGGACCTTCGTAGGTATTCAAGATAACCATAGGATTATTTGGGCCTACCTCATCTATCAGGGCAATTTCTGGTCACCTGAGCAAAGGATTGGATGAGGCTCACGTTCACCAAGGGAGGTCATAGGGGGCACTAGCTTGGTGGGAAGGTGACAGGTCCTGACTGAAGATCTACTCCATTGGAAGAGTCTATAGACATCTAAGTGAAGAGGTAGAAAATACCTGAGACTCAAGAGAGAGAACACTATGGAAGGTAAATGTGTGGGAGCATGCAGTGAGCAATAAGCAGAGGACGGGGGGACAAAATCTGAACCTATCAATATGTAATAAACCTGTAAAGAAAAGACAGGAATGACCAGAGAGCATGCATAAGCAAGATAAAGCCTAAAACATGTTCAGCAATGGTTGCTGGCTTCTCCCAGACTCGCTAAATTCAAACCCAAGCCCTACTGTTTACCTAGCCAGGTATCCTTCTTCCTAGCTTGCTCATGGAGAGCACCAATGTGAGTAGTTAATGCTTCTGAAAGGCATTTGGCATAGTGCTGGCATGCAGGAGAGTGCCCTTGGGGTTTGTTGGCTGCTATACTCAACAACTAGGGATCACCCAGAACAGCAAGAGACCAGTCATATTTCTTCGGGAGGCCTGTGAGCTGCAGAGCTGGCATGTGAGATGAAGCCTCCAGGAAACTACAGAATAATGGAAGCTACATAAATTCTTCCTAGGTCTTAATATTTGTCTCTCATCTTTTTAGTACAAATTAAATAGTTTAAATAAATGTAGATAAAACAAAGTTGAACACAAAGCAAAAATGCTCAAAAATGTATGAGGATAGAACGGGTCATCACTTATCTAATCTTACCCACGTCAGTCAACCCACACCAGACAGGGAGTGCTAACTTGGAGGAGCGAACTGTGGCAATCTGGATGACTATCACTCCCATCGGCTCAGTTGGTGGAACTGTTTGCGAAGGATGAGGAGACATGGCCTTGTGGGAGGAGGTATGTTACCGGGGGCAGGCTTAGAGGTTTCAAAAGACCAGTGCACTCCTAGTGTGCCTCTCTGCCTCCTACTTCTGTTTTAATACGGGAGCACTCCGCCATTCCTGCTCCATGCCTTTGTTCCACCATTAGGGACTCTAACCCTCGTACAAACTGCATGCCTCATTAAATCTTCTATAAATTCTCTTGGTTGTGGTGTTTTATCACAGAAAAGTAACTAAGACAGGCACTAAGCTTCTTACTCTATATCCAAACTTAAAATATAAACACCTAAAGTATGTACACCAATAAATTTGTTTAGGTTTTGGTTTTTTGGTTGCTGTTTTTTTCAGGGCACTGTGTAGCCCTGGTTGGCCTGTAGCTCCCTGTGAAGATCAGGCTTGCCTCAAATTCACAGAGACCTACCTCCCCAGCAGTAGGATTAAAGGCATGTGCATGCATGGTCCAATAAAGATTTTTAAAGCTAATTGTCTACAAGGTGCTACAAGTGGATTCATTTAGGAATTGAACCCCAAAATGTAAACACAAAGTTAAACCCTATTCTCTAAGGAAGAAGAAGCTAGAATATTCCAGAATAAAACAAAGAAGTTTATCATAAATTATATCAAGTAATCTGTGTTACTAATACATTGCAAAGATTTCTAAGAACTCAGTATTTATTCATATTTAGTTTTATTCTTCTAAAAACAAATTTTGGTATGCATACTATGTATCAACTTATTCTTCACACCAGCATCTTTTTACTAACTGAAATATGAACAAGAAAAGTGGGAAAGAGGGGAATGGTGGAAGAAGCCTGTTATTCCAGTACCCAAGAGGTTGAGGCAGGATGATGGCTATGGGTTCAAGGACATCCTGGAAACATAACAAGTTCAAGGTCTGCCTGGACTACAAAGAAAGACCCTGTCTGAAAAATAACAAAAGGAAAAGGGGAGAAGGCAGGGAAGGAGAAAATAAGCCACAAACTGAGGTTCCAATTGTGTTGTCCCCTGAAGCACACAAATGGGGCCTGATGGATCACTAACCCTCAGGCTATCTATGCCCCTCCTCCCTTTGGAAGGCTGGAATGAGGAGGAGTTAGTACTTGCTAAGGAGGTGCTCTAGCAGCCTCTCCAGCAGAGAGCAGCACACAATTTAGAGTTATTAATCAATATGTAAAGAACCTTCCCTGGCCCTTCAATTATTAAGCACAGATTTCCAGTATGGTCCTTTGAAGAGTTAAGCTCTCACCAAAGTTCAATTAACAAAGGAAAAAGTAGGACTTACAGGTCTAACCAGTGCCTTTCTAACATGTGACTGTAAAGACCCACCAGTGCAAACACAGAGGCACACTAAAGCAGAAGACCCCGTCACTAGCTGAATGGCCCACACCCATTGCTCAGCCCCTCTGAACGGCACATGCTGCCTCAGCTGAACAAGATGGAGTGAAGACTGAGAGGTAACTATCCATGTCCATCTGACTAAAAAAGACAGGTAAAAGGAAGAATATTAAAGGGGATGTTTGGGAATCTCAAAGCAATGTTTCATAAAGCAGGTTCCAAATGTTCTCCAAACTAGGAGGCCCATGGCGAACAGTCGCCTGCAGCTGGATTGCTCTTTAGAAGTAATGCCTGTGAAGATGTGTGTAGCCAGGATGTTTAAGGCCAGAATATCTGCAAAGTGCTTCTAAAAATACTGTCTAAAATTTACTCACACCAAAAAAAAAAAAAAAAAAAAAAAAACACCTAGTCTGCAGTTAGGGACCAGTGAAATGGTTCAGCTGGTTAAGGCACTGTCGCCACACCTGATGACCTGAGTTCCAACTCTGACATCCACATGGTAGAAGGAGAACCGAGTATCACAAGTTGTCCTCTGATCTCCTCATATGTATGTCATTGAGCTCATGCACACACACGTGCACATACATGCACACACACGTGCACATACACACACACACACACACACACACACACACACACACACACACACCAAATAAAATAAGTAAATATAATTCTTTTAAATTCCCAGAGGTGAGCCTACTATTAGTATTTTTCTAAATGGACGTAACATCAACCTGCCCTCTGAATTCATATGTTGCTACCCATATACTAATGCAGCTCTCAGACTTCATCAGAGAAGTTCCTTTATACAGTGGTTATTGATTGCAGAATCACACAATTAGTCAAAGTACTAAGAATAAGTAACCATGGAGTGAGTGTTCAGCCAGGAATGAGAGATCTGTATCACACACCCTCCCAAGGAGCAGAGACCATCATGGAAGAGGGGATGGAAAGACCTGTAAGAGCCAGCAGAGGTCAAAGGGCTGGAGCAAAACACAGCCTTCTGGACATGAAAGGACCACTGCACTCAAGAGCTCACAGCAGCTGTGGGTTCCTAACCAAGAGCAAACCAGTCAACATGCTAGCATACATAGGAAAGGAATCCATGAGGAGCTATGGACAGTTTGTCTTCTGCAGGAGGAAAACCATTTTTCTTTAAGGATGTGGCTCCTGGTACATCAACCATGCTCCAGGGGATGGCCCCACATGGACAACACAATTTGGAGTCAATAGGCTATTAAAATTTTTAAGAGGCAAAGAATTATTACAAATACTTATTAATTTTTAAATCTACCATTAATATTAACAGATTTTTTTAATATGGTAGCAAGGAAAAGCCAGATTAAGTATCATGTGAATAGACCCAATCAAGGTCACTTTCTCAACAGCACTGAAGTAAACCAGATTTGTTCTAATTTGATCCCCTCCCTAATAACAGACTACAGTATTCTCTCTTATAGTAGGCACCAATGCACAGACCCTCATGTGCCCTTGCAATTGTCTCCTGCCCAGTCCTCCCTTCCCTCAACAGCCAAGTCCCCACTCTATCATTTCAGACCTGTTTAGACCATCCACCAATCAGCAAACAAACAAAACACACAGACTGATCAGGGGGATGTAGAGTTCACATAGAAGATAGAAAGCAAAGCTTTCAGCTTACAAGTTATCTCTTCATACACATCGCTAGGAATGCTGACTTACCCAGCTGCCATGGGGCTGTGGAGCTGGCTGTCTACCAGACTACACACACCTCCCAGGTGATTTGAAAGAGCGGCCAGGCTACAGGTCACTGTTCTAAACAGACCCCCACAGTGTGGAGATCACTCAGAGCCTGTTTTATGAAGTATGGCTTTGAGGTTCCAGAACATTCCTTTTAATATCTGTTATTTTCTTCTTTTCTATGAGGATCTTCTCTTTTTGGCTAGATTGATGGGCACAATTATTTCTATGTCTTTATTCTTCCCAGCTGGTCTGAGTTCACAGCAACTTAAAGTGTGTATAGATACAAACTATTGCTTTCATGCTCTCTCACTGCCCAGCTGGGAGGCTTTGTCCACTGTGTTCACTGGGAACAACGTGTTCCGAGCAGTAGCCAGTCAAGGCCTAATGTGAAGGTAGCCCAGGCATTTCTTTCTGTAAGGTACTTTTGTTTGACATGCAGATTGGGGGACTAAAGAGATGGCTGAGCAGCTAAGAGCACTTACTGCTCTTGCCAAGTGTTAGGGTTTGGTTCCCAGAACCTCAGGGGACCTGACACCCACTTCAGGCCTCTGCAGGCACCTCCATACACACAGTGCACATAAGTTCATGCAGCACTACATACATAAATAAAAGTGAAATATTTTTTAAAATAGAATAGGAAAAACAAGTAGAAAATACACTATGTCAAAAAATATACATACATGGGTCAATGTGACATTAAGTGGGTCCAGCAGCGTGTGCTATAACCTTAGCTACTGGGGAAGCAAGGGCAGGAGCCACATCTGAGCTCAAGAACATCTGAGTCATCTTAGGAAGATCCCATTTCAAAAAACAATCACATTGTACCTCACAAGTTTGCATAATTAGTATATGTTAATCAAAACTTTTACTAAAAAGATCAAATTGTCCAAATCAAAATCGTTAGAGGAAAAAAAAAAAACAAAAGAAGAAAATCAGGAGCCAGGAAGATGGCTCAGGGAGTGACAGGAGCCTGACATCTGCATTGCACCCCTGGGAGAATCAGCGGGAGGCCTGGTGTCCAGCTGGCCAGAATTCAGCTGCACAGTAGTGGCGGAAACAAGGGTAACCTGCCTCAGCCAGGTAGAAGGTGAGAACCAACTCCCAAAAGCTGCCCTCTGACTTCCATGGAAACAACTCTCCTCTTCTTCCTTAGAGAATGAACATAAACCATGGAGGCATGAGCACTGAAGAGACCATCTAGAAACATCTCACCACCTATCCCAAGATTCTTCCTCAGTTGTCATGATGCTTTCAAGCAGGCGCTCCACTCACTGGGCCTCCTCATCTCTCAGCCCACCCAAACTAAGTTGTTAGTGTTCCTCTGACACTGGAGACATACTAAGATAGAAAGCAACCAAAGTCTCCCAGTGCTCTGCTTTTATGTGGGTCTCCCCGCTCTGAATAAGTGCAATGTAATTTCTGGACCTAACTACAAAACTGAACATCTACCCCTGCTAGGTTTCATCTTGTTACGGCTCAAACTTTGATTCTACTCCATCCAATGTCATTGGAAAATCAGTTTCTCGAAAGTTGTGAACATTGAGGAAAGTACTGAACATGGCAGGCATTGTCCCTAGAGAGCTGTCTTTGGATGGTGTCACTGTCAGGTAACTAGCATTATGAAGATATAGTTGCTCAGCCTGCTGTGAATCTGCCCGAATCTAAAGCAAATGTTTTCTATGGAGGAGGAAGTCCCCTTGCCCACCAGAACATCACAGCATCCAGCAGTATGAAGAAATCTAGAAATGGCCCACCTAGTGGCCGAGCTAAGCAGATACTGTGATTTAAGGTACAGCTCGTGCAGAATAAATCAGGGGCCCCTCTGTACAGCCAGCGGCTCCTTAATAACTCACCTGAGCATTTTGTTTCATTATAGGGATCTACTTGACCCTCCCCTCATAAATAGAAACAATTTCCTATGTCCATCTTCTGACCTTGTCCTATTGCTAAATGATGACAAGAGGCTTCTGAGATCAGATGGGACATCTTCACATATTATGACAATTTGGGCCTTGCAGCTGGAGCCTAAACAACTAGAGAGTGAAGATCTTGTTTATTCTTTGTTTCCTGTAGACTTAGCACAGCACCTAATTAACAACTATGCATAACTGATACAAAATCAGTAGACAAAACAGTTAACTGCAGTGTTATCCTGTTCATTATTTGAAGACATAAAACAGCTTTCTGGCAACCCTCTCACCTCTTTCAGAGTTCAGGTCAACTTTCTACCTGGAAGAAAGTTAAGAGACTTTGTCCCTGCAACCACTAAAAAAACCAACTTTACCTCCTAAAGCTATCTCACACCCTTCGGGCCACCACATTCCCACCTCCTCACACTGATGTACACCCCGCAGCTCAACACTCTGAAGAAACTATCATTTCTGTAGGTGTGTGTGACCAAACAGTACTAACAACGGCTTCTACTAACCTGTCCATCTGTGTGACATGAAATCAGAATTTCATTCACTTAGTTACACAACTGCTCTAATACAACTTGATAAACTCTTTGCCTTTTATCCACTAACAACAAGCTCCCTTTACCTCATACTTCATCTCCACTCAAGTGCCTGTCTCAGACACAGCACATCCATACCTATAATCACAAGTCCCCCTCTGTGGAATGATCTTTTTGTACAGTATGAAGATCTATCACTCCAATTGGGTTAATAAAAAGCTGAACTGCCAATAGTTTGGCAAGATTTTGGGGGCAGAGAGGGCATTGGTAAGAAAAAGGCAGAGTTGTTAGCCAGACACAAGGGAAGCAGGAAAGCAACCTAGGCAGAGTAAGGTAACAAAACTATGAGGTAGACAATAAATGAATAGAAATGGGTCAAGTTATAAGAGCTAGTTAAAAACAAGCCTAAACTATAGGCCGAGCTTTCATAATTAATAAGAAGTCTCCATGTGATTATTTGGGAGCGGGCTACTGGGACAGAAAAACCTGCCTACATCCCCCTCCAACACTGGCTCTGTGAACAGCTAGCTACTTTTTCCTTTACATTCATGTCTATAACGTGGTTACTCATTATCGCTCTGTAGCACCACTCCCCTCCACAAATGACTGGCTTTCCCAGTTCTGTCTCTAAGCTCAGCTGTAATCCATGACTGTCCGCCCAACCATACCAACTTGTTTGTGATACTAACACCCTCTTCTCTTTCTTGGACAGTAACAACCCTCTTCTTCACACACACACACACACACACACACACACACACACACACACCACCACCACCACCACCACCACCACCACCACACTAAACATATATAGGGAATGCAACATTCCTAGTTGTTTTTTTTTTTTTTTTTTAATTTTCTCTCTGCTTGTGAATGTGTGTGGGTACATGTGCCAACACACATGTGTAGAGGTCATAGAATATTTTAAGTATTGGTTTTCTCTTTCCACCATGGAGGTCCTGTGAATCATAATCAGCTCACCAGGCTTGGGAACAGGTGCCTTTATCTGCTGAGCCATTCCATCAGGTCCTACCTCTCTACTTTAAGTTTCTCATGGTCCCCTTTGCTCTCAGACAAGAAGCGCAAAAATATTTACGTGCCATAACACCTGTATGCTCTCAGCCCCTGCCTACCTCTGCCTACTAACACCTCTCTGCTCTTGTAAAGTTTCTAAGCACCCTGGCCACCTTTTCAGTCTTTGAATGCTCCCAGCTGCGTTTGATTTCTAGATCTTTTTATATGGTGTTCCTTTCTTATCCCATGCTATTCAATTCACCATCACAGCCCTGCCCTCCTTCCACACACACATGTATAGCTGGAGAGTTTGAATATCCCACAGCACACATGCTTGCCTAACTCTGGCCTATGTTTCAGGATTCAGTTTAAATGTCACCCCTATCCCCAAAGAAGTCTCTGGGAATGACCATATCCTTCCCACAATCACTACCCCAAACACTGCCCTTTTTGCATCCTGTTCTTTGTGGAGGCACCCCTCACAAGTGAGTGATTTTATAAATGCTTGCCAACAGTATGCATTTCTCATGGCAGCCCTGGTAAGTCAGAGCTGTGCCAAATGTGTTCGTCTAAGCCCTTCACAAAGATTTCAGTGTG
The DNA here is from genome assembly GCF_903995425.1 of Onychomys torridus. Lineage (NCBI taxonomy): Eukaryota > Metazoa > Chordata > Mammalia > Rodentia > Cricetidae > Onychomys > Onychomys torridus. The sequence goes on along the minus strand of NC_050444.1, from coordinate 44,478,747 downwards.
CGAGTCAGTGCATGCCTCTTTGATAGAAGAAGCTGCTCTGAATTCTCATTTTTACAAATACATTCTCCTACTGTGTCTCTAGCCATGGAAATGGGTCTTGTAGGGGCATTTGGAGCCTGTTACTCCTTTTGTCCCCATCTTTTAAATGTATCCATAATTTAAGCTATTCATGATGGCACATGCCAGTAATCCCAGTGCTCAAGGCTCTGAGGCAAGAGGATCAGGAGTTCAAGGCCAGATGCTGCTACATGGTAAGTTTAGAACAGACTATGACACATGAGACCATAGCTAGAAAAAAAAAGGATTCACAAATTTATATTTTGCTCAGAATTAATTCTTAGATCGAGAAATCCTGAGGTTATTCTTGGCTGTCTGCTAACTATGTGCAGACAGTGACTATTAACCACCACCTATGCAGTCTGGTCCCATACCTGAAAATGGATTTAATTATTCTCCCTATATATGATTCCATCTCACAAACAAACTCCATTTATCAAGTACTCATCTACTGTCAAATGAGATAATGATCATTTCACCACCCAGGACCTATAGATGCCCAAAGCAAAGAAGCACTATAATAGAATAGTCTATACTGCTTCATCATGCTCAGATACACATACAGTGGTCAGATGGTCACCAATCCAAATCCCACAGCCATCAACCTATTACTCCATCATGAGCCTTAGAAACCAATAGAAATTCTAGAGAAGAAATTGATGTGCATTTCAAACTGTGGTCAACATTATAAAGTCTGTTTTTCAAAAGCATCAAAATACAGTCTTGTTTTGTGACTTGGAAAGTCTGAGAACCACAGGTAAGTTGGTTAGCCCACAAGGGCTAGAGATTTTCTGTTCCTTGTTACAAATGCTTTTCTATGTTGTTCTTTGAGAAAGTTTAATCTTCTATATATGACTTAACCCAGAACTAAATGACCAGCCAAGTATCTGTTTACTTGGAAAACAGAATTAAACTATTCCTTTTATCCAACAACACGACATAACCATTTTGTAAAACTGCACCACATTGTAATTACATATGCTTAGGAAGATGGCAGGAAGCTGCCTCTGGCAGAACTCACTTCTTTATATCATTTACCCTTCATTAAATAATCAAGATCACAGATATTTGTTAAAATAGCCAATACATGTAGTTCTTACAAATGTGCCAACCTGATGTCAACAAGGGCTGAAGACCAAAGAAACCCTGAGCTATTTTTGTGCTCAAAAGAAATACTTCACACTAGAAAATGCACAATAAATTTTTTATTAAGCAATTGATACTTTCTGGAAATCAGCTTTTCTCACTTCCATTTATAAATCACATTTATCATTTGGCTCTTATATGAGTAGGCTCTTAAAAGCATGCCTCCCAAGAAAGGATACAACCTCAATTTACAGATATATCCATATTTGTTTTGTTTTGTTTTGTTTTGTTTGCAGTCTTGGGGGTAGAGCCCAGGGTCTTACACTGGACAAGTGCTCTGCCACAGAGCTACATTCCCAGACAACAAGGAATAATTCCATAGTCCACTTCTAGGAGCAAGCAAATAAAACATTCTTAAATAGTAGTTTAGAGACCACTTCTTAATTTGATAGTTCAAGCTCTGCCTACTTCAGGAAATTTTCTAAAGATGCCAGCCTGAAATAATAAAAAGTCACTTTAAAGCACAATTTATAAGGAAATTTGGGGTCATAGTTGGGTAGCAGGGAGCCAGTGAAGTCATAAGTGATAGTGTATTGTTAATGGAGGCATGGCCATGGCAAAGACTCCAGTGCCTCAGCCCCATAAGAGTGGTAAAGCCTTCCTTCCTGGCTCATGTGTGGCTATTGATAGTGTGTGTAAAAATGTCTACCATGGTTTTGTCCCTTTACCCCATATTTACAGCCTGAGGCTGCTTCCCCACAGAAACTGCTCCTACCATAATTATCTAACCTGAGTCCTTGACTCCTTATTCAACTCTATAATGAACACACTGAACTTGGGGTGCTGCAGCGTCTCCATCAGAGAGTTCACACCACCCAATCCCAGCTTTTCTGTGTGTGTCTGACCTTTCTTTACTCCCTCATCACCTTAATCAGGGTTCTGGAACCCAAGCCATGCAAGGACTCAGCAGTTGGAAAACAACGTCTTAAAAGCCTAATCTTCCAGATTTGATCCCTATCTATCTCATTTCTACCTAACTGTATGGCTTTCAGAAAGTTACTCAATCTCTGTAGGCTTCAGTTTCCTCATCTATCAAATGGGTAGTGTTATTTGACTTTGTCCTGGATTCCATGGTCTTTTCTGACTTGCACTGCAGACCTAATATCTACAGCTGGGAATCTCTTTGTTAATAATAGATGCAGCTGTACAAACCTTATTCTCATGCTGTCTTATTTTCCATTTGCTTTTTGAATGTATCTGTAGAACTAAGAGAACCAAAGTGTAAGACAAACAGTAGGCAAAGCAGTGTTTATCTGGTAAGTTTTCCTGGCATCGAGTATGATATCAGGCATACAGTCACATGGTACAGAATACTTAATAATGGAAAAAAGATAGAAGAAAAGAAAAGAAAAATAATGTATGTACATGTTCAAAATTATATATAAAAGTATTAAAAAGTTAGACATCAAATGGTAACTTTGGTTAGCAATAGGTTACAAAATTATTTTGACTTATTTTCCTTCTCTGTACTTTTCTGAACCTTCTCAAACTTATATAATTGATACATTTAAAAGTCAGAAAGAAGGTTTTTGTTCCAAACACATTTTTCCTAGAAAACGGTATTTCTAGTGAAGTTAAGTGCAAATATTGTCTTTACATGAAATAGAGGTTACTTCAACACAAGCACTACAACACCTCCCCACAGTGACCTGTGGCTACCAGGTGGCAGCAAGCAGTAGGTGTGTTGAGCGCTTGCCAGACAGAGAGGATTCATATACAGCCTGGGCTAGACAGGGCAGGACGAAGAGAATTAATTCATCATGGTATTCGGGACAGCACCCAACTTAAAATTAACAAATATTAAATTTGTTATTTAATTCAGACCACAGTCAACTACTGATGTCTGAAACTGCAGCAAATGTGCTGAGTGAGGGCAAAGTGCCATGCTTACAGGGCCTCCAGTCTACCCATCAGTGATGCATTTGCCCCCTATCGCCCCAAAATTGGGAACAAAGCATTGGTTTAGTCATTGAGTGCTTAGAGAAAGTATCACTTTTCGTTATCGCCTTCACCCTGCTCCCTAAGAAACACTCTAGTGAAGTGTTGTTTACCAAAGCTCTGGTTAAGAAATCGATTGTTAAAGGCGTTTACTGGCATAATCTTTGCCATAATAACTTTGAGACTCAACTCTTTATTTGCTGAGGCTTCCAACAGCATAAACTAGAGGGGAAGAGGAGTGAGTCAGACACAGACACAGCCACTGTTAAGAAAGAAGGACCGAACTAAGGGCTGGTCATCTGAAGTCAATAGCTCACAGACCACAATTCCCAGAGCAAAGCACCAAATGGAGTTCCAGGGAGGACTCCAGGTCCAGCAAGTATCTGGAATGTGGAACAACAGAGTGGTCAATGTAGATGATTCTGCAAGAAAGATTATGCCCATTGAGCCTCCATTTCCAAAGCACCAGACAGGTTTCAACAAAACAAATCCCATACCCCACACCTTCACGGAGGCAAGGAATGCTCTAAGATGAGGGTGGTGACAGATCTGGAAATCATGGCCTCCACAGGAGGGAAGGTTCATGAACAAAACCAACCTCTGAAAATAAAACCAGAAGTCCCTTTAATTGCCCTGTATTAGAGGACTTCGGTTTACTCTAGGCCCTTCCTTTGAGCAGTCTCTTTGTAAACTGTTATAGCCAAGAATCAAGCTCACCCAGTGCAGAACTACCGCAACATGGGGCTATCAGTGGCCAGCTGCTGAATGGAATATGGCCATCCTCACTAGCACATGGGCATTTAAGGCCCTGCGCCTTTCTAAGAAGCTCCCCAGACACAATTCAGCCTATGATGTGCAATAAAATGCAAAATCTGGGATAAAACACACGAGGAAGAAGAAAACTAAGAATACACACCAAAATGAACAGTATAAGAAGCTGACAAGTGTCAACACAAACACATGCAAAAAAAAAAAGAAAGAAATGGTCAGAAGCTGGACTGTCACCAACTCTAACTTTACTTGCAGATGTGCTCACAACCAGCCTGACACATTTATAAATAAAAGAGCTTCTTTGCTCAGAACTACCCTATCCTCACAACACATTGGGAAGTGGCAGCATCCCTTACAGCCTGGTCCTGATGCTGAAGTGTGCGCCACATATTCTCACATGGGACCTCAATAACTACGCTACAACCTAATACCCCTAATACCAGAGATCGCTCCTGGAAATTGGAGGGCTCGGTTAAATGGTGGAAATGCAACCTCCATACATGTGGGAGCACAAACCCCCACCAAATTAAGCTGGTAAACGAGCAGCACTCTACTAGTCATGCAACAGTAGGCACAGAAAATATAGAAGGTGTGGTACGTTACCCAAAAGCCCTGCTAAAGACCGCATGTCCTTCTCCATCAGCATGTAAATCTCCTCCTCCGAGAAGCGGCCAATGCCGTGGCCGTGCATCTCCCGCTTCACGATTCCTTTTGTTATGTGGCACACGACCCACCTGAGCAGGTTACTGAAGGGACCACCACCACTAAGAGACAGCATCTTCCGGGTCTCATTGAGATTGTCCACCCACTGGCAATAAGCTAACGTCCTGGAATTGTGTGGAAACAAGTTACCAGTGTGCATCAGAGACGTGTAGTAGTTCTGCAGTCACTTTCAAAAGCATCGTTCTGAATTTAATACTTTCTGGAGGAACCAAATAACTGCAGTGTTCAACCTGAGTGGCAGGTATTATCACAACAGCTCTGGTCGATGTCTAGCCTTACAAGCTTTGAGGGAAACAATGGTGTTCTGTGTTCCTGTTTAACCGAAACTCCCCAGTCACCTGCCCTCATACTCCTCTGCTCTTTCTCTTATGCTGTCTCACAGAAGCTGTAGCTTTTCAGCGGGGCCAGCAAGTGCTATGGGTGCACAGCAGTGGCAGGGGCAAGCGAGGGGAGCGCAACATTCCCGAGGGAGCGCAAGGATGGCTCCACAGGCAGGTGCTTTCTGCTAAGTCATGTGTATCTGTTTTCTACACTGCATGTATCTTCATTTCATGATGAAAGAGGTTGGAGTCCTTTTTAAGACACTTTTTTGCCTTTTGGACAAAGATTAAGGAGAAGGTACACCTATGTCTACATTTCATAAATTATATGCTCTGCATATGTAAATTATTTGCTCTCCAGAATCAACTCTCTCCCTCAGGCTGTTTCCATTGATTTTAAGTATTCACCCAAGGAACTGTGCAGTCACTTTTCCCACTGGTTGGCGCTTGTGGCAAACTCACCCATCCAGTGTTCCCACGGGGACACATGCAGACAGCCAAGCCTATTGGTTTCAATGCCTATGCTTTCTTAACTTGGTTTTAGAAGCCTGTACAATCTCAAAAGCATTTTTTATAACGAACCAGCGTATTAAATATAGAGTAAATGGTTCCCTGTGCAAAGAATGTAGCTGTGAGAGTATATACATAAAATATTTTAGTTTTTCTTCATATTGGAAAAAAAAAATGTTGATCATCATCTCTACCCCTGATGTGGGCTGATAGGTAGTAATGGCCTCTTAAAAATTAGAAATGTAAAAAAAAAAAAAAATTGATAAAAATACAAAGGATGATAGTAAGTTGTACCTACAAAGAAATGTTATTTTATATGTTAAGAAGAAAGCTTGGGGTGCATCTCAGTGATATATGATTGCCAGCTGTGTCAGGCCCTAGCATCCATCTCTAGCACCACCAAAAAAATGCCTAAAATTTTTAGCATTTTTATGTAGTTATGCTCTATTGGGGTCCTCTCCACTAAAAAATGGAAATATACAAGAAATAGATTTACCTAGAGTTTTTTTAATCATTCTTGAATTTTTACTAAAAAGTCCTAATTTTAATGCACTCTCCATACCACAACTATATTTAACTTTATCCTATTATCTTTCAAAAAGAATACCTACAACTCTTGTAGATAGCTCTGTGTGTGTGTTTCATAAATCTCACAAAATAAAGTATTGCAAAGCAAAGAAATGAATTTTGCTGAAAATAAGAAAAAGTGCTTCCCAGCAATATTTAAGTGTGCACAGACAGTGCGGGTGATGGGTCTTTCAATGTAAAAGATCTCACATTTATTCCACTGAATTCTATGTAAATGTGAATATGCTCTTTTTTTTATATATCTGCAGTGATCTAGTGGGGGATTCTAATTGTACATTATCTAAATTCACAACAACAGGGTTACACAACCTTTGAATGTCTAGAAAGCCAATGGTCTTAGGAAAAAAAAATTATCCTAAACTGGGCATAAACAGATAATAAGAGACCAGAGGGACTCCCAAAGCACAAAAATGAGGAACGCGTGACTCTACGCTGGAAAGTTCACATAAGAAGAAAAGAAGTGGCGCTGGGCGGTGGTGGCACACGCCTGTAATCCCAGCACTCAGGAGGCAGAGGCAGGTGGATCTCTGTGAGTTCGAGGCCAGCCTGGTCTACAGAGCTAGTCCAGGACAGGCTCCAAGAATACAGAGAAACCCTGTCTCAAAAAACCAAAAAAAAAAAAAAAAGAAAAAAAGAAAGGAAGGAAGGAAGGAAGGAAGGAAGGAAGGAAGGAAGGAAGGAAGGAAGAAAAGAAGTGTTAGGTCAGCCAGTCACACAAGGCAGAACTGCAGGAGGTACAGAGAGGAGCTCAAGAGGTACCTGCCTGAAGACACTGGCCTTCCTGATCTACAAGAAGTCCAGGAGCATGTGTGGGCCCCAAGATGCATGTGAGGAAGCCTCTAAGACCTGAGGTGGAAGGGCGCTACGGAGCAGATCCTTGCAGGCCTGAGGCCAGGCTGAGTCGCTTTAACTCCAAAAGAAAAGGTTAAGCTCTGGAAAGTTTCAACCAGACAAGAAACACAATCAGACCTGTGACAATGCTGGTAGGAAGGCTGGCTAGAAGACAGGGTGAGTGAGACAGATAAGAGATGATATGCTGACTAGACCATGGCAGGTAGTAGAGGGTGTTTTCTCCTAGGCTCATCATTTGAGTGGATTTCACTAATCAGTGCTGGATCACACATGGTGGAATGGATTTGGGGAATGAAAGATGGGTTAACCAGTTGCATTTGAAGGACTCAAAGAGCTACCAACTGAAGATGTTCAGAAAGTAGAAAGAACTCAGGAGACAAGTCTAGACTCTCCATGGAGAACTGGTGGGCAGGGACACATTAGTGAATTTTAAAGCTGCAAGGGTAAATGAGATTATCTAAGGAAATTTCTAGAATGAAAACAAAATTAGGAAAACCATAGTTCAAAGGCAAATTAGAAGATAACAAAGTAAGGCTGGAAGGGGGTGTGTTGAGGCAAGACATCTCATTTCCCAACATGGAGGGAATGTGGGTCTTATAAAGGATAGGGGGCTACAGAGGGGTTAAGCTTCCTGCCTTGTAATGACTTCTCCTTCCTCTCTAGTACAGGAAATATGTGTGTGGGCATGCGCAGAAAGTGAGGCAATGACAATGGGTACAGAGCAGCAGGTGGCAGGAGAGGCAGTTGTCTGGGCCACACAGTTCAGCAGCGATGACAGGAAACCAACATGTAGGAGTCTCACCCTGCAGCAGCAGCTTGAGCAGAGGGCACTGAAAAAGAAACACTACGCTCATTCAGAACTCTGCAGCTAAAAGTAGCCTTGCAAACTGGTCTTCCTCTCTTCCTCTTCCTGCTCTCTGCACATGCATGCGTGCATGCATCCATACTTATGTTCACTATACACAAGTGAATGCCTTATGAGGGAACATGAGCACATATACGCACATGAGTGTGGAGGCCAGAGTTACCTCAGGTTCTGCCCACAACTGTTTTTCAGGCAGGGTCTCTATTGACCTAGAACTTACCAAGTGTAGCTAGGCTAGTTGGCCAATAAGCCTAAGAGCCATGCCTGCCCCTGCCTTCCCAACACTGAGATTACAAGTGTACACCACCACACCTGTTTTGCTTTGTTTTGTTTTGGTTTGGTTTTTGGCGTGGGGGGACAACAGAGGACAGTACACTCCATGTGTGCATGTGCCCTAAGAGACCAGAGCAGGGCATCAGATCCCCTTGAGCTGGAGTTCCAGGTGGTCATTAGTTACCTGCCATGGATACTAGGAACAGAACTCAGGTCCTCAGGAAGAACAACAAGCACTCTTAACCACTAAACCATCTCTCCAGTCCCAAAACTCATCATTTTTAAAACATGGGTTATGTAAATCAAATTCAGGTCTTCACCCCTGCAAGGCCTTGCAAGCACTTTAGTAACTGAATATCTCCTCAGCCCCTGTTCTCCATTTGATTTCTTTGCTTCTCTACAGTCCCCAATATTACAACCAGTGCCACATAAGGAACACACAGGCTCTTTAGGGATCCAGAAAAGTGCCAAAAGAAAAAATCGTGTGTGGGTCATATACTCTTACCTCAGCTATGACAGGCAGGGGGCATCATATACTGTGTTTCCATGTTGTTACAGCCAAGGATACACCTCTCAATCAGGATCCCCGAAATGGTGAGAGATTCCACCCCATCACTCCACCCAAACAACTCTCATGCAATCCAGCAGTCAGCAACTCGCTGTATGCCCTCCAGCACCCCTTCCCTGAATTTAGCTCTCATACCTCTACAGCACCTGGCACTATCAACCTCTCTGGGAACACACCTTTAGCTCACGTGGCTGTTTTCCCCTCCCATCTCTCCCATGCTTTAAAGACTATTTATTTTTCTTCTATTTTCCTAGCTACTTAATCTGCAGTCATGGGGTGATCTAATTCATATCTAGCAGTTCAAAGTGATGCCCAAATCTATACCTAACCCACACCTCTGTTCTGAGACCCATGAGTCCCACATGGAAGAGCTTTAGGAAATGCAAACTACATTTCCAAAATCGTACTCATTTTTGCTTGTTTCACCTCACCCTTGCAAGAATCCCAGGAGCCACTCTTGGGGGATCCCAGGAGATTTCCTTCATGGCTCCCACCCACGTGTGCCAAACCTACACTCACAGGCCAACATATTTGTGGATTACATCATATTGCAATGTCAGAAATCCCTAGACCCTCACCATGATCTGGCCCTTCCCAGTCTCCGTCTCTCAGCATGGCCTCCCATAAATCCTTCATATCAGCTGTATTGAAGTACATGAACCTCCCCTCCCCACTACAGACTGAATATTCATGTCCCCAAATTTCTTATATTGAAACCAGTATGGTAGTATTAGGAAGCAGGACCTTCAGTGTACTTGTCATGAGGTTAGAGCCCTCAAGAGTGAGACTACTGCCCTTATAAAAATGACCCCATAAGAATCTCTATATCCTTTCCACCATGTGACCATACAGTAAGAAGATGGCCCTCACTAAACACTGAGTCTGTCAAAACCTTGGCTTCAGGCTTATTGGCCTCTGTGACTAGTGAGATACAAACTTCTAAGCTACCCAGACCGCTGTTCAGTTACAGGAGCCCAGATGGACTGAGACACCCCCAAACACTCTTGCTCGGCTCTAGGTATTTGCAGACACTGCCGCCTCTACCCGAGCATCCTAATCATCCTTACAGTCAGCTCCTTCACCTGCCACTCCAGTTGTGCTTAGGCTCCACCATGCTAGCGCTTCCTCTGCAATCCCTATCTTCATCTCACAGGTAGGTGCTTCCTGCCTCCCCTCAGCTCCTCACTGACCCCAACAATGACAATTATAAAGGCTTAAGGAAGATTTTCTCCACAAAGGCTTTCCAGCCTGAGACTCACTTGGGGGTAGGAGCATGGTGTCTGTGCACTAGTTGTCCTTCACTTTGTTCTGCTTAAGTATGAATTGTTGACTAAATGAAAAACAACTTGACACTGACGTAATGTTGGCTATGTGATGTTTCTAATGGATGGCATGTACTTAGTAAAACAGAGAGGAGGATCCGTGGAGGAAGATGAAGCAAGTGGCTGCCACTGGTGTCTTGAGGAGTTCACGGCACCTTTATCTTCACTGGGAAGAAGCCCAGTGCACAAGGAGTCATGAATTATTAACTGGAGTAGCAGGAAGGGCCAATTTGGAAAGTCGACTAGCATAAGCAATTAAAGTAATTTATCATGTGACAATCTATTTCAGAAAGTTAAGGTACTCAGTTTCCTTATCACAACTAATGTGTCTAATCTTGACTATAAAAATGGGGCCAAAGATTTAAAGATTTTAAACTGGCTCAAATATTTCTAAAAGAAACCAAGAAAACAGGCGAAAGGCCGAACTTCATCACCCATGCCTGTAATCCCAGCACCTGGGAAGCTGAGTCAGGAGGATTATGAATTTACATAACTCACTTGACTACGTAACAGGATGCTGTCTCAAGGAGACCAAACGTCAGGGTGGAGGGAAGGAAGAAAAGAATGGGGCAAAACTGTTGATCCCTGGTGGGTTTTGTTTTTATTTTATTTTTAGTACTGAATCAAACCTAATACCTTATGCCTGCTAAATGGGCGTTTAGCATGATACAACATACATTCATCTCTAGTAGCACAAGGAAAACCAACCTTTGTCCTGTTTCTTTTCCTTGCCCCCTCCCCTCCTGCAGAGACTACCCATACCCACTAGGGAGCTTTATATCCCCACTTTCACAAGAATGTCTAAGGCAATGAGTCCCTGGACTGACTCTTCCCTAGTCATGCCCAAAGCATAAATGAACACTAATATACAGAAAGCTACAAACAATTGAGTCTGAGAGTATGGCCTTCCAAGACATAAGAATGCCTTTCACTGCCAGGCATGGTGACACACCTTTTAATTCCACACTCAGAAGGCAGGGGTGGGTGGATCTCTATGAGTTCCCAGCTAGCTAAGATAACACAGTGAGACCCTATGTCACACACACACACACACACACACACACACACACACACACACACACACAAAGCCTCTCTCCATGGGGCTATACCCTTGCTGTCTTTTATTTATATTCCATTTTAAAGGGTTAAGAATTTATTATTTATTTCTTCAACTATCATCAAGCTTCACCAACCTTCCAAACGGGAGCTCTTCCTACAGCTAAAACTGGATAAGGAAGGGGAAAGTGGAATGAATCTGTGCCATTGTAACCAGCCAGCACATTCAGGCTTCCACACACCTTGTAAGCCATCTTATGAAAGTTCCCCATCTCTCAGACACTAAAATTACATCAAAACGCAAGCTCAGGCTGGAGATGGCCTTAAGTACTGGAGTGCTTGTCTAGCGTGCACATGACCCTGGCTTCAATACCAGTTCAAAAAAAAAAAGAAAAGAAAAGAAAAGAAACTTAAAATGTATAAATTATGGGAAACCCAGAAGCAGATTTGTATCACTGAAAATGTTGAGTGTTGTGCTTATTATATAGAATTAGAAGACTCTTAAGGTCTTCACTGATGGCCATAAGGGGGCAGTATATGTCACTGAAGAAGCAAGGGTATTACAAAAATCAATTTCATTCTGGTAATTTGATTCCCTGTCTCATAAAACCTCTTATACCAGTTTCCAAGCATTGGATCTAACTTAAGCACTCAGTATAAAACAAAGGAGATAAGAAAGAAAAAAGAAAAAAGAAAAAAAAATCAGCCTTCTTCATCTTCAATAATAGCTTTTATAATGTAAGTGGAATATAATTATATAGATTTCAAGTGCAAGAAAAACAACTTTATAGCTGACTGTGCTTATATGAATAGACCTAAAACAGAGCTTCAATATTATGTCGCGTCACATAATAATGCCAGCTTTCCATCACCTCTGCCTAATAGAAAATTGCACCAGAGCATTGCCAAAGTTTCAAGCCAAAATAAAATATACCTAAAATAAAAACAACAAAACAAAACTCAGGTCATCAAATAACTGAGCCAAGCACCAAGGGTTTACTGACTCTCTCCTCCCACCTCTGTAAGGACAGTCATAACCTAGGAGCTCAGTGCTTGTTAATATGTAGGAGAGTCTCATAGAAAACTACCATACATTGAGGTCAGTTCCTGTACAGGGGCCGCTGGCTTCCATTCTGGTCTCTGGGATGGGACGGGCAGGGCAGGAGAAAAGCCCAAGGGAAGAGTCAGTCCAGGGACTCATTGCCTTAGACATTCTTGTGAAAGTGGGGATAAAAAGCTCCCTAGTGGGTATGGGGAGTCTCTGCAGGAGGGGAGGGGGCGAGGAAAAGAAACAGGACAAAGGTTAGTTTTCCTTGTGCTACAAGAGATGAATGTATGTTATATCTCAGAAATGCCCTCCTGATTTTTTCTAATAGGAAGTGAGTTAGAGAAGTGCAGAAACATGTTGTCTGTGAGCTTCTACCAGGGAATAAAGTAGTAACAAAAATAGTAGAACACTGCCAAAAGGTAACTTGAGGGTCAGGCCCAGGGCAGACTCTTTATTTCCCTCTTCCACTGCTGGGTCTGAAACCTGGCAAACAAATGAGATGGGATCCTTTCCACAAGTCTTTCCCAGAAGCCAAGCAAACTGGACAGTCATGCATCTTAATGCCAACTATGACAAAGCAGAGACCTGGCATCTCCATCAGCATTACATGGAAAGGACCCAGGCTCCTGCAAACACTCAATAATATATCTACACTCTCCCACAAGGCACTTCCTTGGTCAGCCCTCTTTCATCTTTATAGTGAGGTAGGGAGAAGATGTGGAATGCTGGTCAGCCCCAGGATAAACGAAGTCAAAAAATCAAACATGGGACGAGAAAAGTAGAGGATCATTTAAAATCTTGGAAACAGAAACATCCAGTTTCCTACTTATAAAGAGGGCAAATGGAAGAAACAGTGAGCCAATGAGAAAGAATCCCACAGTCAGTCCCATGAGGCAACAGCCTTGATGGGAGGAAGTGGTTAGTAAAAGCTCCTGGGCCAACATCTAACCAAGAAATAGCAATACTAATAAAGTGGGATTAATGATGTTTAATTAAGTATTTAGGACAAAGTAAAGTCTGCAAATATTTGGAGGAGACTGCCTGCCATCTCTAGGAGGATAGAGAAGAGGGTATAAGTGCCAGAAAATATATGTAAGAGGGAAAAGCCTCCAAGACAAGTAGGTTTGCAAAGCAAGACTAGCCAAATGTGATTAACTCGCATGGTGCTGAATCAGTGTGAGGCCACTGAAGCAAAACAGAGCAACTGGTCAACCTAATTGTGTGATGCTCCAAACTTGTGAGATGCTTCAAACTTGTGTGATGCTTCAAACTTGTGTGATGCTCCAAACCTGGGAACCATGAACTACAAATGCAGCAATCAGGACAAAAGGCTACCTAAGGAAAGGTGACATAATCTCACAAATGTGTAATTGATTCCACTCAATTCAATCTCTACTTAGCCCTCCATGCCTTCCTCTGGTGTCTAATGCACTTTCTTTTCTTCTCTTCTCTTCTCTTCTCTTCTCTTCTCTTCTCTTCTCTTTTCTTTACTTTTCTTTTCCTTTCTTTTCTTTTCTTCTCTTTTCTTCTTTTTAGACAGAGTTTCTTGGTGAAGCCCTGGCTATTCTATAGACCAGGCTGGTCTCAAACTCAGAGATCCACCTTCCTCTGCCTCTTGAGTGCTAGTATTAAAGGCATGCACCACCATTGTCTGGCATCTGATGTATTTTCATTCACAAGTTTGTACTAATGAGCCCCACAAATTGAAATATCCTCCCTCACATAAAATCCAACAAATTTCAGCATGCAGGCTGTGAAGATTTTGCATGTGTATGTGGTTGGGAAAACATAAAAGGAAGATCGTGTTATTATAAATGAAATCCAAGTTTCTGTGTACATGATAGTTTTACTGGAATGCAGTCTACTTGTAAACATCTAGGCTTATTGGCAGAGTTGAGTGCTTGAGGCTGGGAAAGATGGCCTCTAGAGAAAACCTGTGGAGTCCTGGTCTAGATGCTTGGAGACAACAAACAGAATTTTGACCCTAAGTCAAAGTTATTTCTGATTTAAAAAAAAAAAATCTTTGAGAAAGGTGAGTAAAACTTAACAAAAAATTTTTAAAGATGAATGTCAGAAAGCCAAGAGGATTTGGGCTAGCGAGGGGAGCACGGGGCGCACAGGGACTCACCAGTAAAAGTGCTCTTCCACCATCTTGGTCACAGCTCTTGAGACAGCTCTTTCGTGAGGGCCAAGGTTTTTGTTCAAGTTCACTCCAAGTTTCTCTTCCAGAAAGTCAATTATAAATTCTGTGCCAGACACTTTTTCATTATTATATTCAATCCAAGGCATTTTCCCTTGAGCAGAGAGCTTCCCACCAAAATAGTTCTAAATAGTATTTTTTTAAAAAAAAAAAAGAGAGAGAGAAAAGCAATGTGTATATAAATTTTACTTATTAGCAGAAACAAACATTCCAACCCATCAGTGCTTGTGTCCATACTATTTACTCAGATGAACTCAGCATATTAACTCTTTAAGATCATTACTCTAGAAGGGGAGAAGGATAGCCTTTTACTGAACATTAAAGTGTTAATTTATTCTCATAGGTTCTACATGGACTCAAATTCTCTCTGGATTAGGGAAGGAAGGAGACTCTGAGGCAAGAAGTGGGAGAAGGAAGGAATGGGTTCAAAATGAACAAGACTAGCTATAAATGTGTAAACTACTCTGCTATGGGATGTTCTGTATGTCAAATGTGTTGATTAAAATAAATAAAGTGCTGATTGGCCAGTAGCCAGGCAGGAAGGATAGGGTAGGCAGGACAAGGAAGAGGAGAAGGCTGGAAACAGGAAGGCTGGGAGGGTACACTGGCCAGCCGCTGCCATGAGAAGCAATGTGTAAAGGTACTGGTAAGCCACAAGCCACGTGGCAACTTATAGTCTAACAGAAATGGGTTAATTTAAGATAGAAGAAGTAGATAACAAGAAGCCTGCCACAGCCATAAGTTTGTAAGCAATATAAGTTTCTGTGTGTTTACTTGGTTGGTTCTGATTGTCTATGGGCCTGGCGGGTGAGAGAGATTTGTCCTGACTGTGGGCCAGGCAGAAAAACTCTAACTACACTACCCACAAATAGAAAAAAGGGTGAAAATAAACCACAAAAAAAAGCTTATACCATCATAGAATCCAAAGAACTCACTTGAAATCCAATATGTTGCATCTGAAAAATGCATATTGTCACTACACTGAGAGCAAGTGGTCCTCTAAATGATCACACTGAGATTTAAAAAGAACATACAACAGGCTCAACTGCTGTGTCTCCTAAAGGAAATTCAGCAGGTTCCTGGTTTTCAGCCCAGACCTTTAACTTCTAGTCCATGGGTGGTACCCATATCTGTCCAGACAAGCTCTATTTTGATCTATAAGCATGTTAGAAGCTTACAGTGTCTTAGAATATCTTGATCCAGAAAGGAGGTGGACATATCAAGTCACATAGTTTATCATTAAAATTACAGTAAATGTATAAAAGTAAAAATGTATAAAAAGTAAAGACCTAGGCCACATGAATTGAGGGGATTCTGGGGAATTTCATATCTTCAATCAGATTTCTCAATAAATATAGTCATTTAAGCTTCCAGGTTGATTGTATCCACTGTCTTGCAGACTACACAATTTCAATTAATCTGATTGTCACAAACTCTTCCTCATACTTTGTACAAATAGATAATGCAAATACTGTTAGACACTGGCAAATGTTAGCCCCTCTGAGAAAACTGGTACTCGAAAACTTGGTGGACAGGCATCCATTTATACATATAAGCTTGGATTGTGCTTCAGGGTTCTGAAATTCTCAAATTGGTAGGTGATCTCACCTTTTCAGAAGGCTCAAAAGCAAAGTGTGAACTAGTTAAATGCCACTTATCACTATCTTTGGTAGAGTGGTCTCTGTTCGTGGAGTCCTGATACTGATCTCATTGCTTATTATTAAATGAAAGTGTGCCTAGCCTGAAAAAGTGGTAACTAAATACAGACTGTCTATGCCCAATATAGAAAGTGGAATGTCCTCTAGTTCCCCTCTAGTAATATACTCATGTAAATGCTAGACACAAAGGTGTGTGTTTGTCCCCCCAGCAATGGACGGTGGAAACAGATCTGTTGCGGAATATTTCTTTACACTGTGAAGATGTGTCTTTGACAAGGCACCTCCTGATTGGTTTAATAAAGACCTGAATAGCCAATAGCTAGGCAGGAAGAAGTTAAGACAGGACTTCAGGGGACAGAGAGGATTCTGGGAAGAAGAAAGGCAGAGTTGACAGCCAGACTTGAAGGAAATAGGAAATACAAGATGGAAGAGAGGTAACACCACATGGCAGAACATAGATTAATATAAATGGGTTAAGTTAAGTTTTCAGAGCTAGTTGAGACAAGCCCAAAGTAAAGACTGAGCTTTCATAATTAATATAGGTCTCTGTGTCATTACTTGGGAGTTGGCTGGCAGGACATAAAAAGACTCATTACACACCTCTCCGGAAGTTCCTAGGGCACCTGACATTCATGTAATTTGTATTCTAGAGGTGTACAGCCACCATACAACACTGCCTTTGCTCCCGATCTCCCTAGCTGCACTCGTATCCTCCTAACAGATCCCTTTCAGACTCATCTCTTCAGGTGTAATCTAGCTTCAATGATGTCATCAGAAGGGACTCTTTACAATGTAAATGAGGGCAAATATTCTTCCTCAGAATCATCAAGTGGCAATTACACATGGTAGCATATGCTTGTATCCCTGCACTCAGGAGGCTGAGGCAGGAGGATCACTTTAACCTAGGGCCAGCTTGGACAACACAGTTGAGTTCAAGGCCAGTCTGGCCTATATATTAAGACCTTGTCTCAAAAAAAATATTATTATGCAATCAAGAAGGTCAGAGTTGCTGGACGGTGGTGGCGCATGCCTTTAATCCCAGCACTCAGGAGGCAGAGGCAGGTGGATCTCTGTGAGTTCGAGGTCAACCTGGGCTACAGAGCAAGATCCAGGAATGGCGCAAAGCTACACAAAGAAACCCTGTCTCGAAAAGCAAAAAAAAAAAAAAAAATGGTCAGAGTTCAGATTCTCAGAGCCCATGTAAATGCTCAGTGGACATGGTAGCTCACCTATAATTCCAGCCTTGAAGACAGGATCCCAAAGCAAGCTGGTGGGTGAGCTGAGCCAAATCAGCCAGCTCTGGGTTTGATTGAGAGACCCTGGCTCAGTGAATAAGGTGGAAGAGCAACCAAGAAACATTCTCATTACCAACCTTGGACCTCCAAATACACACCCTTGCACTGGCACACACACACACATCCCAACATGCATGCACAGGCTCATCACACGTGTACACATGAAAACAAACAAAACAGAATTCAAGAGCTGAGGTTGTAACTCAGTGGTAGATCACTTGTCTTCCCTACTTTGGCCCTTGGTTGACCCCAGCACAATCCTCTCACAAGAAACAAATTCCGATTGCAAACTACACTCACACCAGCCAGCAGCTGCCACCTGCCAGCCTCACTGGTTATCAGTCTTTCTGGTTCCTGCTTCAACTTCCACACCCAACTAGACCACTCAGCACAGTCGCTACTTTTACAGGAATTCCTCTCCCCATCCTCTGCAATACCCTGATCTCCTAAACAGTTTTGTTCAACATGAACTACTTATCCAGGGTGAAACTATTATCTGCCCTTCCTTTGATACCCACTAAACAGTGCACATTCCCCTCCCCTAAAGAAGAACTCTTCCCATAGCTGCCCCTAGACTATGCTCTCCCCTGGACTATTGGTACATGTTTGTGTGACTCCCATTCTACTATGGAAATCTCTGGGCATAGTGGTGCATGCCTTTAACACCAATAATAGGGAGACAGAAGCAGGAAGATCTCTGTGATTTCGAGGCCAGCCTGGTCTACATAGTGTATTCCAGGACAGCCAGGCCTACATAGTGAGACCCTGTTTCGAAAAGCAAAATGAACAAAAAACTACAAAAATGAAAATTAGAGATCAATTCTGGAAATGATGTTTTCATAACCAAATTTTGATTTATAGCTAAAAAGCAGGAGAAAACATTTTAGAGACAAACATAATTTTCTTAGATATGATTATATCTGAGTAAGATGCTGCCATTATCATCATTTTGAGATGGGGAATTTCAAAGTCTAAGAGAGATTTCATAGTCTTAGGCTTCTACCTTGCTATACTGCCCATTGAATCTTCAGCTTAATTGCTACCCAATATATAAGGAAGTGAATACTCACTGCACTCCAGAAATAACTACCACCAGACACCTCCCACTGGCTACACTTGAAGTAATTTGACTACCTTTTGAAAACTATGACAGATTGGGAAAGGTCCATGTATCTAATGTATACTGTAGTTTTGTAGAAAAACTGTCTTTATCTGGGAAATATGCATGCTAAAGCATTTTAAGTGAAGTGTCATAATTTTTGCACAGTACTTTCAAATGATGTATCAAAAACATGTTCCAAACGACTATAAAAAGAGAACTAAAGCAAAGGAGGCCAAATAACAACCATAAGTGAACCTGTGGGTAAGGACTGGGGGTGTTCATTATAACTATTCATTTAAGTTGGGCATAGATGAGAGAAAATCAAGCCAAAGAGATGGGAAGACAGGATAAGCATCAGAGCAGAACATGGTAAGTAAAGGGTGAGGACCACGGAGAGGGCTTTAGCCCTTGCCCAGTACAAATTCCTGGGCAGGGGAGCCACCATCCCTGATAGGAGATCTTATAACAAACACTAGACCACCACAAGAGAAAGGTAGCATGCTGAATACAGGCAGCTTGAAGCAGAAGTGCTGGGACAGACCAAATGCTTTTAGTTAGCATAACAAATACCCTCCCACAGAGGAAGGCAGAAATTGGGAAAACTGACTAAGGAGATACACTTCTAAGAAAAGATAAAAGTCAACTGCAGACAACAGTTGGCCAGGAATGGTGACACACACCTGCACATGTGAGGTTGAAGCAAGAGGAAAGGCCAACCAAGGCAACACAGGGAAACCATGTAAAAAAAAGAGATAACACTACAGAGGAGTAACACAGTGAGGGTCTGGAGAGATGGCTCAACAGTTAAGGGCATCCTGCTCTTCCAGACACCCCAAGTATAATTCCCACCACCCACATCAGGCAGATCACAACCACCTGTAACTCCAACTTTAAAGGATCACCTGTGGCCTCGACAAGCACCCGTAAGCACTTGGGCATACCCCCAGTCACACAGGCACACATAATTAAATTTAAAAAAAAAAAATGGTTGCAAAAATGGAATATTGCATTGCAATGGAAGCTCCACAGGAGGAAGGTTCCACATGGAAGCAGAGACTTACAGAACAGCACAGAGACCGGGAAATAAAGCAGAGATCCAGACAACAGGAAACAGGCAGGGAACATGATTAAAGGAAATAGTTTAAAACAATTGGTCATTAGTTTCCCCAGAATGTAAAAAAGCACATAATCCATTTCTCTCCAGTCAAAGTGGCTCTCTCCAAGAAAACAATTGACAACAAATGCTGATTAAAATACAGAGAAAGAACAACACTTAGGCACTGTTAGTGTAGATATAAATTGGTGCAGCCAATATGCAGAATGAAGGTTTCTCAAAAAAGCTACCATATAAGCCAGCTATACCACTTCTGGTATAGTTGAAGGAAACCCAGTCAACATTCACATGTTTTGTTTAATGCAGCACTATTCCCAACAGCCAACTTAAGAAACTAGCCTAAGTGTCTGAAAATATGGGAATGGATAAAGAAAATACATTCTATGTACACAATGGAGTTTTGCTCAGCCATAGAGAAGAATGAAATTCTGTCAGTTACTGGAAAATGGAGTGAACTGGAGATCACTGTGATAAGTGAAACACACCAGACTCAGAAAGAACAAGTTTACATTTTCTTTCATATGCAAAAACCTAGATTTAACTTTATACATATGCATGTATCTGTGTGTGCCATGAGACTAGAAAGAGGACCACAAGAGAAGACATCTGCAACAAAATGCTGGAGACAGAGAGGGTGGTGGGGTTCATATGAACACTGAAGAAGGAGAATATTTGGGGTGAAGAATATTTGGACCATCAAGAGAGTAGGGGAGCAGTGGAGGACAGTGCTAAATTAGACAGAGAGTAATGACATGGGTAAGAAAATGTTCCACTCACAACCAAACAAACCACCAACTAGAACAACAGCATAGCCCAAACCAATCTCTCTCGTTTCTAAACTTTGCATCTTTGTAGGGTCAGATTTTCTTCATTGATTTCAGACATCAGCCAAAATGAAATATTGAGTGTAAAAGCAGGTATGAGAATATAGCATTTACCTAATAAGCTAGAAGTAAAATAGATTTATAAAAATGCAAAGGAGTTACTTTTTTCAGTAAATGTTTCTATGTTATGAAAATTTGTTTACTGTTCTAAGTAATGTCATTTATGCTCATGTGTGTTTGTCTTGTTATCTCTAAAGATTTAAAAGGTACAATTATGTTTAATAAAAGAAAGAAAATGCTATAATGAAGTCCATTGCTTTTTATGTCAGCTTTAATAATAGTTAAAGAGGCAAAAGACACATAAGAATTCATATTGAAAAAGTTTATAAAAAGAACTAGAGGGGTAGTGGACTTTGAAAACTAAAGCATTTTTAAATGGGATCTTTTGTTATATGTGTACCTAATAATATAACTTCAAATATATAAGTAGTATTAAAATGCTAACAGAGCAGCAAAAAGGGGGCCAATCAATGAAGACTTGAATGATTTACCCTTTTCAGAGACTAACAGGCAAACCACTTTAGAAGAGCAAAACGCAGCTCTCAATAACACACCAGATATCTTCAAGCAAGTAAAGAAATAAGCTGCCCCACACTGATAAGATTTACTTAATTCTTTTCTACTATTAAAAAAAAAATAACCACACAATTGAATAAAGTCTCAGTAAACTGAAGGAATTGGTGTCACAGAGATGATTTTCTCTGACCATAATATCAAAAACGAATATAGAAACAAAGCTTTGAAAACTCTCCCTACAGCTAGAACTTGTTAAAAAGGAAAAGAAAAGGGGAAAACTTAAAGCTACATAGAGAAATGGCTACAATAACAAAAAACATATCAAATTCGTTAGCTAACTCGAGCATCACTGAGGGAAACTGGATACCTTCAAATACATACTTTTGTTTATTCTTTTTTTATGGAATAATGCTTATTTCTATTCTTAGGGGAAACCTGTAAATGCATATATATACACATATGTATATTAAAAATAGCCCATGTTCTAAACTCCAATAATTAGTTATAATTAAGATTTTGTCTTATTTTCTTTTTTAATGGCACGAAAATACTTGCAAATTACTTATTGCACATAAGTGTATACGTATATGTATGCATGTATATATGGGTATGTGTGGTTTTTTTTTTCCTTTTTTCTTGAATTGCTTCATGTAAGTTTTTTTAGATTTATTTATTTTATGTGTCAGTCTTTTGCCCTCAAGTATATCTGTGTGCCACATGCTTGCCTTGATGCCTGAGGTCAGAAGAGGACATGGGATCCCCTGTAACTAGAGTTACATATGATCAAGAACCACCATGTAGGGGCTGAGAACCAAACCAGGATCCTCTACAGGAGTCACAGTGCTCTTAACCACTGAGCATCTCTCCAATATGCTTTGCATCTTTGATGCGGAAATGTACAGGTACTTCCTTGAAAGCCACTTGTGCAGAACATGGAAAAATTCAAAAATATATTCAAAGATCAGAGCTATAGCTAAGTGGTAGAACCCTGGTCTAGTACATGAGAAACTAGCTTCAATCCCTAGTACTGCCAATCTATTTTTTTCAAATATGCACCCGATTCCTCCTGTGCCCTCTAACCCCACATTCATGGAGGACAAAATGATGAGTGAAAAATCTAAAAGAGAAGTCCCACCAGGCAGTAGCACATGCACATTCCTCACCAGCTGCCCTGGATGCCTCTCCAAACCTCCAACCAAAGGACACATTAAAAGAAATACTACGATTCCTTCATTAAAACTGATGTAAAAAGAATTCAATACACCCTAGAATCCAAGTATCTCTCTAAAGACTGGGGTCTAACCTTCAGACCCCTTCTACTCTGACATCCATTTATGACATTAACCACACCCCCCTCTATGTGATATTGAGACCATAAAAATACAAAGTATTTGCAAACAAGTACCTGATAGGGTAGGTCAGCCATTCTTAAGTATGTCTCCATTTTCAAACAGAAAGGAGATAAGCTGGGGACACCATTGTTAGGTCTTGCAAACTGGTGTAAAATAATAGCATCCTTGGAGTCAAGCTCTTGCTGTTTCCTGTCAAAACCAACAGAAATGAAGAACAATCTGAATGTTAGTTTTCTGTTGCCTTAGGGCCTCAAGAGGACCCTGTAGGGTCGTAGTCTTATGTGCACAAGCAGAAGTGTGTGCGACGGGTCTTACCTCATCCAGTGTTTAGAGAACGGAAGTAGAGTGGACATGCAGGTGGACCTTACACCTCTGAAGTGACTATAATCCAGTGACTCTGGGAAGTAACTACAAATCAACATGCAACCTATGGGCAAGAGGAGTAGTTTTGGAACAGGCATTTTGTGCTTACTATGTGCTCCACCTGATTCTGCACCATGCTCATTTCATGGGTATTATTTCATTTAATCTTCAAAACACCCCTATGAAGTAGATACATGACATATATTTTAGGGATGCAAATACTAGAAGGTGAGCATGGTACTTCAGGCCTTTAATCCTAGCTCTCAGGAAGCTGAAATGGATCATTCATTCACAGCCTGCCTGAGCTACAGAGAATCCTGGGTACAGACATAGTAGCATTGCAGAGCCTGGACAGTGCCTATATGCCTGCCTTACATAAAACTTGGAAACAGACCCTTCTGTATAAGGTGAGGAGATAACTGAATGAATGAGTCTGTGTGGCATTGATGCACATCTACAGGGAATCTGACACTAAACATTCGGGCTCTTTTTTTATGTTGATAATCACAAGGATTAAATCAAACAATATCTGTAAACATTTAATAGGCTATTAAGCATTAAAAGTGTAGAGAAATTTATTCTTATACAATAAGATATGGTCTTGTTCACTTACAAAATCTTCCCAGTTCACTCAATCTGGCTCATAAACTCCTCAGAAACCTATTACAATTTCCACCTTTTTGTATGCCTAGCTTTTCCCAGTCAGATAAACTCCATTTTCAAGGCTTGACCCTCCATAAGCTTCTACTTCCCTCTCCAAATTCCAGTTTAACTCTATGCCTACTTCTGGCCAAGCAGGAATGGCTTGTCGCCTTCACCGCGTGGTGCTCACTAGCTTCAGCAGTTCCACTTCATAAAACAAGCTCTCTCGAGGTTTACTAACCAAGGGCCCTGGCAATTTAAAAACTCAGAATGACTCATTCTGAAATTACAAGCCAAAAAATTAAAATATTTACTATAAAACAAAGGTTTTCCTTTATAGGAAATGTGTGGGAGGTCAGGTATTAAAATCCAGGACTCATTTTGACTGTCAGCAGACAACACAAACTCTACAATTCACAGCTGACTTTGCCCAGTAAAATAATTCATAACACAAAGTGGCATTTTCATATAAATTAGCAAGGCAAAGTTTAAGAACTAAAAGGAGATAAATATGAAGTCCTCTGCCCTACTGGCCAGAAGAACCAAATTCTAAAGGTTCACTTAGGACCCTCATAGTCAAAATAGATGCTGGTCAGGTGTCGACATGTGCCAGTGACTTTATAGACACTGCCCATACTAACCTACTTAATTCTGATAATAGCGGTCTACGGTGGGGCATTGTTAGAGTTTAACTTTGGGACACCATACTAACATTTTACTGTAGACAGGAAACTTGGAAGCCAGAGTGTAACTTGCCCAAGGAACACCAATTTCAGATCAAGTGTGTCAGACTAAGACTGGCAGCAGAGCCCAGCTATTCAGAAGGCATAGGCAAGAAAACTTCAAGTTCAAGGCCAGCCTAAGCAACTCAGCTAGACCATGTCTCAATGGGGATTTAACTCAGTGGTAGAGCGCTTGCCTAGCAAGCACAAGGCCCTGGGTTCAGTCCTCAACTTAAAAACAAACAAACAAACAAACAAACAAAAACCGTAAAGTGGAGTGGGGTGAAGATCTAGTTCTGTTCTATGGTGGGCTACTCGGCTGCCGCAGGTGAAGCACTGTGTTCAATCCCTAGTAAAAATGAAAAAAAAAAAATGTATCAAGTTTGAAATAACTCTAGACCTCAAGAGTCCAATGATCAGAAAATTTGTCAATTCCTTGATTAGTTTTATTAACACAGCCACTCTGACTCAGCTAGCTAGTGATGGCTAATCTTTACTGAATGCCCATATGATAAACAGCCCTAAGTAGTTTCCATGTGTTAACATATTAAACCAACTGGATAAGGAAGGCTACTGTTATTATTTCTACTCTATAGATGATGCTAATTAAGAATTTATTAGCATCCAGGGTGCATGCCTGGCTAAGCACAGAATCAAACTTGAACCCAGACAATCTGGCCCCATAGGCATCCTTCTACTTCCGATAGTTTAGGGTCAGGACCTTCCTGTGCACTTTACTTCATAAAATGGCTTCAGAATGAGATTTGAAGAGAGAACACCTGCAGAGGCCAGCTGGCTCACTAATAGGAACTAACAAGGTCCTGCCTCTGCTCTAAGAACATCACAGATGATCATAGCCTCTGTAACAGGCAATGAGTCAATCATGGATATCAGATAGGGTACCCAAAGCTCAAATGAGCTCCGGGGAATGAAGTCATTATTTAGTCATTCGAGTTACAAGCAAATTTCCAGATGCTTAATATAGATGCCAGGCCATTCTCCACTTGTGGAAAACAAAGGGTTAAGACAATAAATATTTAAAAATATAACAGTAGAGAAAATACAAATATCCAAAATAATATCCCAAACAAGCACCCATGCTTCACCCTAAAAACACCTGCATTGGCTATACTCATTAATTAGACTTCTTAAGTGACCTGACATCTTCATTTTTCTCATGAGACAAAGCCATAGATAAAGGTTAACCTGGGCAGCAGAAAGTCCAGGCAGGGTGGGGAAGAGCTGACAATTGCTGGTGAACTGGGGTGGGGAGCTTGCTGTGCTCTATTTTCCTCCACACATTTCATGTTTTGATTTGTTCTTCTGCCTAAACTGTACAGACAGTGGAAGCTCGGATTTCACAGGAAGTGGAAGTTTCCCTAGCTTGTACCTTCTGAAGCCTGTTGTAGTGCTCCTGTCTGCTCCTTGTCTCTCTACTCTTGGAAGCTGGCAGAAAGGTGCATCTTGACCATAGGCCTGTCTTCCTAGGAAACGCCCTGTTCACCTCCTTTCTCCTCCACCTCAAAGCAAGCACCTTCTCACCAGCAGCCATGCTCCGCATTGGAACCTCGGTCTTACTCCTGTTTCTGCATGATCTTGGGCAGGCTACTTAACCTCCTTCGACTCTTTAGTGGTAGTTTTTAAAGATACTTGCAATCACACACACAGAGTCCTACTAAGTTCCCAAAACTTTGGCAGCCTTCTTTCTGCTTGTATTATAATAAAGTTTATCAATTCATTTGTCAAGAAACAAAAGTAAATGAACATGGGTCGTAAAACATCTTGATCCAAGTAAGTATCCAGAGCTGAGGCTTGTGGTCACCATAATGGGGAAAGACCTAACATGGGCAGAGGGCTTAAGACTGTCCAAGATCCAGAGCTTCCAGGGCATGGTCTATTCCAAAGTGAGCTTCCAAGGCCCCATTATTTCTTCAAGGTCATCTAAGCCACATTTTGGATTCAGCCAGATGAAGCCTTCACTTTCCACAAACTGGAAAAATGCTGGGAAGCCACCTGGTGCAGGGACCGTGCTCAGAGGCTTTGGATTGAAATACAACCAAGAAACAACAAGCTACTGTTTAAAATGCTGCAGAGGTGTGTGGGAGTTCTTTATACGGACTGAAACCTGACCTGAAATTGAGTTCTAAGATAGGCACAGATGGGGAGTAATCTTGGAGATATTTCACTTTAAAACTTTTGTATTTGGTTCAAGTAGATTCAAGGCAATGAACTAAATGAGATGTAGCGAACTTAAAACATACTTCTCAGTCTTCCAACATAGCTAAATAATATGAAAGCCAACACATTTTCTCAGCACTAGCTGATTTCTTACCCTCTCAGAACCAACAAACAGTGTGAACACTGTGGGGCTACTACAGTGTTCTCCTGGAGTTCTGCAAGCCCTTTGGAGGTCACCAGTGACTTTATAATCTCTAGAACTAAGCACCTCTATTCACTATATTCTATTCGCCATACCCCTGGAAAATGGGATGTTAACACATCCTTGTCCCTTCAGAAAATACTGGGCAGAAGGGAAATGCTGAACAACTGAACACTATGCTGCCTCCAATAATCTCCAGTGACTGGGGCCCAAAATGCATGGAAATCGTAACTATTAACGGACATATCAGTTAACCAAAAACTGTCTCGATACACTGTGGTATCACCTACTCCACTAGAGACCTATGGGACTAGTAGTATCATCAGCAGGGGCCTCCATTTATTGTAATTCTCAAGTCAGCCCTGTACACATTCTGCGGCAGGCAGCCATGAAACTGTTTACAGCTCAGGGAGACTCCCTGTTAGGTCAAGTACCCCATGTGCTAGTGCTGCCCTCGGAGCTCCTACTGATCACACAACAATGGCATTTAAACCTGAAGGCGCTCACGGTTCCATACCAGATAATCAGTAAGCAGGTTAAGGCTGCATCAAAACTGAACAGGGCGACACTTAGCCGAGCATCTCTAACAGCGACAGGAGGTTGCAAGCTTCTGCAACTGCAGCCTCTTAATGATGTTGACATTTAGAGAGGAGTAAGGGAGAACTAACCTTTTAAGTAAAGATGAGGTTAATACTTAATATTCCAACATTATTACCCATAAACCAATTAGGCATTTATAAAAGTGTACTTTCATGTTTCTATAGAGCTTCATTCTATTGTTGCAAATGCATTGATTGCAGTTAGAATCTTCTTCCTATGGGCTTTAACAGATTGTTTGGGTCCATAACACTAGTGACTCACAGCACTTTGCTTTTAGCATCGAAATGCTAGAAGGCAAATGCTTTCCCCTCCCACTTTAATTCTCCCATCAACTCTAAATGGCCCCTCACAAGTGTCCAGGAGACCATGAAACCCTTAGAGAGAAGATGAGAGAGGATGCTTGGACCTTTGGGCGGCAGGGTGGAGGGGCTGGCCCCGGACCCCCCTTCGTGCCAGCCCTTCCCGGGCCAGGTGCCCCCTGAAGGCGCCCGCGTGCGGGGGGTCCCTCCTCTGCGGCTCACCTAATGACCAGGAGTTCGTGGAGCAGATACGCAGCCGCGGCCAGCAAAGCTCCCCCGGTCAAATAAAGGGTTTTCTTCCACCAGGGATCCGAGCCCAGCCCTGCCATGATCCCACCGTAATCCTGCAAAGGGAAAGCGATGATGTCCCCATAAAAGGAGAAGGGCTCCTCGGACCCGGCCCACCAGCCGAAGAAGGAGATGCTCTGGTTCCAGCTCAGGTCCACCACGCACGGCCTGGACGAGGCAAAGCCAACTCCCCAGTGCATGCTGCGCGGCTGGCTCCGGGCGCCCCTCCCAGGGCCCTCGCAGCCCGCATGGGAAGGGGCCGGCGCCCGGGCGGGCGATCGGGCTCAGCGGGGCGCGGGGGGCGCGGGGGGCGCGGGGGGCGCGGGCGACCGTGGCGGCAGGAGGACGCGGGCAGCGGGCGGAGGGCCGGGCTGGCGGGGCCCCGGAGCCCTGAGAGGCAGCGGCGGCCGCCGGCCTCCCTGGCCGAGGCCTCTGGCAGCGGCTCTTTGTGTCGGCGCGTGGAGAAGGCCACGTGATGTCATTGCTCCCCTGGGCCGGGCAACGGAGGCGGGAGAAAGTCACCTACCCCGCGCCCTGCCCCCCGCCCCGCATCTCGCCGGTGCGCTGCCTCGGCTGGGGGACAGCGGCAGGGCTGGGCGCCGGGACTCCGGGAGGCGGGCGGCCGGGGACGCTGGGACTGCGGCTAGGCCGAGCCCGCAGCCGCCGCCCTCGGTTCCAGCCCGCTCCTCCCGCAGGCGCTGTGCGGGGCGGGCGCGGGACTCACCTGCCCTGAGTCGCCAGGCCGAAACGTCAGGCGAGGGCAGTTTAAGGTCGGGAGTGTCTGGCCATCGGGAAACGTCTGCTCTGGTTGCTTAGAGCGCTCGTTCGCTCGCTCGGGGAGGCACAGACACCTAGGTCTGGGCAGGGTGCCGACAGAAGAGATGTCTGCCTTGACAAATATCAGCAGAAAGGACTGTAGGTGAGAAATCTCCCCACTGACAGCTTGTCTTTCCCCCTAGGAAATCGTTATCAAGGGTATCACTGATGCATGTTTTATGGGTCTCCTTCCCTTTTGGTGCAGAAGACTGTAAAATAAGCAATTGTGTATTCAGTGGTTTCCTCCACCCTGGCTAATCCTGAAGAGATTGATTAGCGATTGAATTTAGGGCCTTTACACATACATGGTAGGCATACTCTACCAACAAGCTATGGTCCCAGCCCTTTCAATCCTTATGCACAGAGAACAAGACCATGTTTTACAGAAGTTTGTGATTGGTGCACGAATTCTAGCCAAAGCATGGGCAGTTTTAGTTTAGAGGAAATAAAGTAAAAATATTAAAGACATAAGATTCCTCACAATTAAATGCAAGTATGAATATAAGAACACATTCATCCCCTAAGTTGGCAGGAACTGGGATAGTGATGAAAGGGCCTCCCATTTCCTGGACTTCACCCCTTTAGAATAAACAAGCAGTACAGCCGTGCTGAAACTAATCATTGTTTGCCCCCGTAGATAGGGAAGGAGACCCCAGCCAGGTTGACACGAATTTCAGGGATCCCTATCTCCATCTCAGAGAGCCACTCACTGCTGTTCACTACCACAACTCCTCTGTTTTGCACTGTGGTGTCTTGAAAGTATCAGAAAAGTGTTGAGTATTGCCTGATCTTTGACTCAAAGATGATTTAAATGTTCATGATATTATAATGACATCTTTAAGAAGGAAGTAGAGTCAAGCAAAATCCCACAGAGAAACCAAAAGACCATCTTAATTTTATGCAGGTTAAATTTTAGCATGATATAGAAGACAAAAGATTATTATTACTATAGCCAAATATGATGAAAGGAAACAGTCGACTCTGAAAAGCAACTACACCTAAGAATCAAGTAAACTTTCAGAAAACAAGGAAAGCAGATACAACCATCAGGTAACAGCTACGCAAGCCTTTAGCCAGCTTTTCATCCGAGGTCCACCTAAGTCTCACTTAGAAAAGCATATGCACAGAGGAGCACGAGCCAGCTACAGAAAGAAGGCAACCTAAGGCTCAGGGCGGGGAGCCAACAAGGTCGTGAGCCCATCAAAAAAAAAAAAAAAAAAAGCTAAACAGCTAAACAGGCCAGGGGGGTGACACATGCCTTTGACCCCAGCACTCCTGAGGCAGAGGCAGGAAAATCAGTCTCAGTTTGAGGCCAGCCTAGTCTACAGAGTGAGTTCTAGGACAGTCGGGACTACACAGAGAAGCCCTGTCTGTGAAAAACAAAAAGTAAATAAATAAATGAACAACTAAATAACTAAACAGAATTGGGTTAACCAAAGAGCTGGGGAGACTGGCTCTTTGAAGAATGGTTTCTTAAAGCCCAATGGACACTCAGGTCCCAGATTGGACTGGCAGTAGCTGTGTGGCCCCATCCCATCTGAAGGGGCAGGAGCTAAGCTATAGCACCCCTCCTAGGTTCCACCAGCCACTGGGGGGGTATGAGGGTTCCAGGGTCAGAACCAGCACTTTGATTCCATCCCTACTATTATCACAACTAATTTGTCAGCTTTTGGTATTTCCTCATGGTCAAAAGAATGGAATACATGTCTGGCTCTGGGTGGAAACATGGCATCCTGATCTTCTCCAAAGAATAGAAAAATTTATACTATTGCCTCCTCCCTTAAGAGTTCATTCATCTGGGCCTGTCAATCACTTGGCCAAGAGACCAGCCCCTCAGAAAGGCTGATGCTAACACTGCTAAAATTTTCCTGGAGCTCCTACTGACTATTTTTAAGTTATTTTTGTCAACAAAACTAAGAACCCAAAAGAAGGAATTTTAATTTCCCCACAATGGCATTAAAATCACACTTGGTTCAAAACTAATGAAGTATTTTCCTTTTTCAAGTTTTTAAATTTTTTTTCAAAATTAACTTCCATCGAAGTGTTGAAAGGGAAAGGAACTAACTGAATGTCTGCCTATGTGGTATTGTGCTACATAATTTTTCAAAACAAACTTTCTTAGATGCATGTTCTCACCCACCTTACAAGCAAGAAAACTAAGCTCCCAGAAGAACAATTCATTATCCAATTCCAAAAGCTTGTAGGAAGAGAGCCAGTATCGAAACCCAGGGAAGTCTGAAGGCTCACCCAGTGACCCGGTGACCTGCCCATCGCCTGCATTGCCATTCAAACCACACATGGCGCTGGAGTGCTATCTGCTACAGCTGGACCTGCGTCTAAATTGAATGGCTACAAAACCTCGGTTGTCTATACTTACATAGTCACCTCTTCCACGACAGCTGGCCAAGAGAAAACCAAATAACTTCCCCAAACTTTCAACTATATGTAGATAGCCAGGTGTGGTGGCATATATATATGACATGATATATATTACCTGCACTCAGGCTAAGGTAGGAG
Organism: Onychomys torridus; assembly: GCF_903995425.1. NCBI lineage: Eukaryota > Metazoa > Chordata > Mammalia > Rodentia > Cricetidae > Onychomys > Onychomys torridus. The sequence continues at coordinate 44,447,962 of NC_050444.1, read as the reverse complement.
GATTTCCAGTTCAAAGCTAGTCTGAACTACCTGTTTCAAAAACAAAAAGAGCTCATATATCACCTGTGAGTCAGCGACAATGATCAAATAAATGACAGTTAGGTCCCTCCAGTGCTTCTCCAGCACTTCTGTGCACATGAATTATGGGAAAGCTTGTTAAAGTGTACATTCTGACTGTGTTTTGAGGAACCCAGGAGTTCTGCGTTCCTAACACACTTCCAGATGTGATACCACATGATGGTCTGAGTGGCAGTTCTCTATGCCACCAGCTCAAATGGAATTAAGAACTTGGACCACTAAAAGCATTCCTTGGCAGGTGATTCCTCACTAGGCCACACTATTTTTTAGGAGTTTGGCCATTACATACAGATAATGGGATTGGGCAGGAATCAAATCAGAAATTGTAAAAAATGTACCAAGACTCTAGAAGAAAAACCAGGGCAGAACTTGATGCATATCTGCCCCTGCAAGTACTGGGAGCTGAGGGAGGAAGCCTTGGGGAGGAGAGAAAGTTAAGGAAGAGGGTAAGAAAAAAGGAGGCAGATAAGAGGTGTGTCTGGCCTCTGCCTGAGCAGTTAAGGGTCTGGCAGATTCCTCAGACACAATCAAGTGAGCAAGATAGACATTTCATTTATGTTAGAAACTTTCTCATGATGTTACACTTCTTGTTTTAAAATACAACTTGGGATATTTAAGGCCTTGTTTCTGTAACAAGTAGATGTGAGATGATGCTTTTGCTCATTTTAAATAATTAAATGTATTATGCTATTTTATTAAAATGCCTATGATTATTCAGTAATAAATAATTTATTTGATAATGTTCTTCTGAGTTTTATTGTAAGGATTTGGTTTTCTTGATTTGTATACTAGATAGTTTTATGTCAGCCTGACACAGCTAAAGCCATCTGAGAGGAGGGAGCCTCAATTAAGGTAATGCCTCCCTTACATCAGGCTGTAGGCAAGGCTGTAGGGCATTTTCTTAATTAGTGATTGATGAGGAGGGCCCATCCCATTGTGGGTGGTGTCATTCCTTGGCTGGTTTTCTTGGGTTCTATAAGAAAGCAGGCTGAGCAAGCCTGAGGAGCAAGTCAATAATTAGCATTCCTTCATGGCCTTTGCCATCAGCTCCTGCCTCTAGGTCACTGCCCTGTCTGAGTTCCTGTTCTGTCTTCCTCTAATGATGAACAGTGATGTAAAGTGTAAGCTAAATAAACCCTTTCCTCCCAAAGTCATGATGTTTCATTGCAGCAATAGTAACCCTAAGACAATTTGTATAGAAGAAATCCAATATCGTCCTACTTGCCTGGGAGATGTGATTTTATTTATGTATTTGTTTGTTTGTTTGTTTGTTTGTTTGCCAAAGATTGAGCCTATGGGCTTGCACATGCTAGGCAATCACTCTACTGCTGAGCTATACCTCTGGCCTACACTTTTCATTTTGATACAAGATCTCACTAAGTTCCTAAGGCTGCCCTTGAACTTGCCATCTTCCCACCTCAGCCTTCAAGGAACTGAGATTGCACCCCTGCACTGACAGACTCAACAACGAACATTATATCCAGAAACTACTCTGTCACCATGAAGTGGCTTTATCTATGTACTTTTTGAACCATTGGACTTGGGCATCCAAGTATAAATCACTAAGCAACTCTCAGAAAGCATGTCCTGCAAGACTAGCTTAGTATCAAGATGGAAAATAGGGAACTAATAACCAGTATCAGATGAGTGAGGAGAGTTGAAAACATTAGAAGGATGGGGACATTTTTTAATTCAGCAGTTTCCTAGTACAAAGGACAAAACTGACATCACATTTAGATGAGCAAAGCAAGAAAGAAAAGCATATCCAAGTAACCAGAAAGGCCAATGGAGGTGGAAGGTGAGCCAGACAGGTGTGGGAGAGGCAGAGTTAAGGGATGAGTGCTTCAAGAAAATACAAAGTGGGATCAAAAGAGTCATATTGAAGCAATAGAGTCAAAGTGAATTCAGCCAGCAGAGCAGATGCTACTGGCATTATTGGGTAATTAGTCGGTTTTTTTTTTTTTCATTGCTATAACAAAATACCTCAGCCATGTTAACCTAATACAGGAAAACTATTTATCTCACATTTTTTGAAGAGACGAGGTACAAACAGCATAGTGCTGGCTGTGGCAAGGACTCCATGGCAAATGGTAGGGTGCATGTAAGAAAAAGAAATCACATGTTGATAGAGGAAGTCAGGAGACTCAGTCAGGCTATGGTCACAACTAGTTCTCTCACTAACTCACTCCAGGACATCAGTTTGTCTTTTTGGTGACTTAAGAACTTCGCACTAGCCGTGACTCTTAAAGGTTCCATACCATCACCTTGAGGACCAAACCCAAAAACAAAAATTGTAAAACAGACCACAGCAGTGAATGAGCACAATCAAGTACTGGGGAGGCTGAAGCTTAGTAAGTGGCTTGCTCTCTGTCTCTCCCTCACACCCCCCAGGATTTCTCTGTGTAGCCCTGGATTTCCTAGAGTTCGATCTGTACACCAGGCTGACCTCCAACTCAGGTATCTGCCTGTCTCTGCCTCCCAAGTGCTGGGATTAAGGTTTGCACCACCCACATCTGGTTTGGGCAAGTGGTACTCTCCATGGTTCTGAAAATGTCTGCTTCATCATTTCCATCCTTACCCCACCCCAGGATGCTCTTAAGTGGGGTGGCTTGGGAAAGAGGGCTGAAGGGTGGGAGGAGGGAGGAGGGAGGGGGGGTCTGTGATAGCATGTGGAGTGAGTAGAAAATTTCTTAATAAATAAAAATGAAAAAATAAAAATAAATTTAATGCTATCCAAAAAAAAGAAAGAAAGAAAGGAAGGAAGGAAGGAGGAAGGAGGAAGGAAGGAAGGAAGGAAGGAAGGAAGGAAGGAAGGAAGGAAGGAAGGAAGGAAGGAAGGAAGGAAGAGAGAAAGAAAGAAACTGAGTAGGCAGGGTCTCCTTACAGTTGACCTGTGTATCTCTAAACACCTGAAATCTCAGCAATATGGTGGTCTAAATAAGACAGGGACAATGGCAACACCATCTGATCTGCCAGTGTGGATGGGAGGGATCTCACAGGGCCCCACCTCTTGATGAAGAGCTACAAGCACTCAAGGACCACTGAGAGAGAGAAAGAGAGAGAGAGAGAGAGAGAGAGAGAGAGAGAGAGAGAGAGAGAATGAGAATGAATTAGTTTTCCCCAGGGATGAGCCCTCTAACTGACAATCCAATATAAAGTGGTCAGCCCTAAAAACATATGCATATGAGTAATCATAAACCAACTCAAAAGGTTATATGTGTGTGTGTGTGTGTGTGTGTGTGTGTGTGTGTGTGTGTGTTTAACAGTAATGAAGAAAAGACATGAATTTGAGAGGGAATAGGGGAGCATGGAAGAGGTTGGAAGGAGGGTCCTCTGGAAGAGAAACAAGTGCTCTTAACTGCTGAGCCATCTCTCCTGTCCATGTCATAATCATTCTTGGTATAATAAATATAGAGTATCAGATGGAAGCAGGGGAGAGCAGACAGTGGTTCTAACATGGGACTAGTCATGGCTGGGTATGTAGTTCAGCTGGGAAAATGCACAAGGGTCACTGGAATGAACTAGAATCCAGAAATGGAAGCACACTGGTGAGAGAATTTTTGCTTGGTTTGAAGTGGTTGGTCTCTGCTAGGTATAGTACTGAAACATCACTACTTTTAGTCCACCTAAAATACACTTCCAGTCCAGACTCTTGAGGTAGGAAGACACACATCTTTGATCTGGACCTTGAGGCAGGAGTATGTTTAATCTGGGCCACACCTTCTGCTGGAAGGCTATATAAGGACATGGAAGAAGAAAACATTTGCTCTTTGCCTGCTTGTCCCCCACCTTGTTAGCACAACCATTCCTTCACTGGCATTGGAGCCTACTTCTTTGGGATTCCAGCACCAACAGAAGCTCAGCTGGGGCATCCAGCCTTGTGGACTGGGAAACTACTGGATTCTTGGGCTTTCCATTCACAGCCAGCCATTGTTGGATTAGCTGGACTGCAGCCCATAAGTCATTCTAATAAATCCCCTTTCTACACATAGAGAGATTTATTCTGTAAGTTCTGTCCCACTAGAGAACCATGACCAAAACAGGATGATAAAAGAAATGGGGAAAATAGAGTATTTAAATATTCTCACACTAATCTTTTATAAGGCACTTAACCACCAAGGAAAAAGTAGTAATTTTTCAGTAATATACCTAGCAGACACTAACCAATCAAAATGATGAAAATTAATGCCACCAGTAAGTAATAAGAAAATTGATAGCATGTGTCTCCTGATGGGACACACTGAGAAAAACACAAAGCCACTTCCACAGTGTGTTTGTGTTCTGGTTTTGTTTTGTTTTCATATTCTTTTCATTTTTATTTATTTTTGGATCACTGAGAAACCTATAGCCTTTTATATGTTGGGCAAGTGCTCTACCACTAAGCTACATCCACACCATAGTATTCTTTACAAAATTGCACTATCTGAATTGTTAACTGCACAATTTTTCATGAAGAAAATCAGAAAAATAAAAGTTGCAGAACATTCTAATCAACCCTCCATTGTCAGAAGAAATGTGAGGAAGTCTTCTAAATTAAGCTACAAATTGTTATGTATCCCGCGCTCACAGGGAACCTGTGAGCAGAGTGGCGGGCGGACATTTGCAACCCAGAGGCTGCATCCAGGTGGAAATGGTTTATTATAATGAGGGCTAAAGAGAAAGACAGGAAAAGACAGAAAGAAGAGGGAGAGAGAGGAAGAGAGAGAGGGAGTTTGAGGGTGAACACTTCGTGGGAGGGAAGCAGGAGAAAGAGGGAGGGAGAGAGAGAGAGAGAGAGAGAGAGAGAGAGAGAGGGCCAAGTTTTTTCTTAAAAAGAGACTTTTATGTCAGGACACAGGGTGGCGCCAAGGGCCGGGATCAGAATATTAACACAAGTGCTTGATAATACTGAGCAATCTGACTCCCTTGGGTGAGGATGGGGTGCAACCAGACATCTTTCAGCTCCCTCTGGCTACAAACCAAGATCTCAAGCAAATTCATTCACCTTTCTTCTCTCTGTGTTTTACGTTTTTCTTCCTTCCTGATATAGAATCATCATCTCTTGTTAGCCTACAGCCCTGAAGTTTTATCTTGAAGGGGAATCCTGTACCTGGAGATGCTGGGAGCAGCTTTTTATGTTAAAGACCCCGCCTATAGCCCCAAACCCTGTATATCACTAGTCTTCAGGAATAGATGCTTCTAAAATGAGAGCTATTCGAGCTGGATACCACTATAAATACTCATATTAAAAAAAGAAAACTGTCCCAGCACTCAGGACACAGAGGCAGGTAGCTTTCTATGAGTTCGAGGCCAGCCTGGTCTACAGAGTGAGTTCCAGGACAGCCAGGGCTACACAGAGAAACCCTGCCTCCAAAACAAACAAGAAAGAAAGAAAACTGTCATTTTTTGAGCCCAATTCCCTTGGATTTTGGTTGAAATTAGCCTGTAAATTCAACTTAGATCCTACCCAGAGGCACAGCACTTTCATCTCTTCATGCCAGAGGAGCTAATTCAAATACAGAAACTGTTATTGAGTCGTCTTCAGTGCCCAAGAGAAAGAAGTATGTTGCAGTCAACAAACCTTAAAGGAGTTGGAGATCAGAAGAGTGCTTTGACATCAGACATGGAAATGCCAAGTTTGGAATTTGCCCTGATGCTTTTTAGTCTTGCTTTGGTCCAGTACTTCCTATGTTCCCTTTCTTCCTCCCCACCCCCCCCCCCCCCCCCCCCCCCCGCTTTTTTTTTTTTCCTCCTTGGTTTTTTTTCAAGACAGGATTTCTCTGTGTAGCTTTGCACCCTTCCTGGAACTCACTCTGTAGCTCAGGCTGGAGAACTCACAAAGATCCGCCTGGCTGTACCTCCCAAGTGCTGGGATTAAAGGCGTGCGCCTCCACCGCCGCCGCCGCCGCCGCTGCCACTCCGCCTCCTTTCCTTCCTTTTTAGAATAGTAATATATATCATATGCCATTGTATGTTGAAAGTATGTGGTCTGTTTTTTGCTTTTGCTTTTACAGAGGATTATCAATTAAGAAATTGCCATGAGTCTCAGAAGAGACTTTGAACTTTGCACTTTTAAACAGTGTTGAGGCTGTTATAGACTATGGAGACTTCTGAAGTTGGAATGATTGCATTTTTGCATTGTGATATGGCTCCAAGCCTACAGGGACCGGACAGTGGAATGTGGTGATTTGAATGGGAATGGTCCCATGGGCCTATGTTTGAATGCTTGGTCATTAGGGAGTGGTGCTACTTGACAGAGATTGGGAGGTGTGGCCTTGTTGAAATAGGTGTGGCTTTGTTGGAGGAAGTGGCCACTACGGATTGGCTTTGGGGTTTCAATCTCTTAATCCAAGCCCAGTGTCTCTCTTCCTGCTCCCATAAGATCAGGATGTAGAACTCTCAGCTACCATGTCTGCCTGCATGTCACTGTTCCCCATTATGAGGGTAATGGACTAGACCTCTGAATGTAATAAAATCCCAATTAAATACTTCTTTCATTAGAGTTGCTGTGGATGACCATATGTGGAAGAACATAGAAATAGAACACTAAGACAACCCTGAACTCCCATTCCCCCTGACTCCATCTCCCAAGTTCTGATATTATGTGTGTGCTACTACCCTTGATATAGGATCACAATTTACGTGTGTGTGTGTGTGTGTGTGTGTGTGTGTACCAGCCAAGGTGCACATATAGGGTCAGAGGACTTGTAGGAGTTCCTTTTCTCCTTTTACCATGTGAGTTCCACAGATCAAACTCAGGTTGTCAGGTTGGACAGCAAGTGCCTTTACACACACACACACACACACACACACACACACAAGCCATCTCACTGGCCCAGGATCAAAGTTTTAAACAGAGTCATAAAACTCATACTTTCTGCACCTTAACTACCCAGAAACAAAGTTTTTCTTTTTTCATTCTTTTTTATTTTTTCCTCTATTTTTGTTGTTGTCATTGTTTTAAGTGGGTCTCACTGTGTGTGTGTCTGGCTGGACCTCCCTGTAGTTCGCTCTGGGCTGAGCTTCTGGCAATCCTGGGATAAGAGGCACGTGCCATCACACTTGGCTCTCTTCTAGTTATCTACGTTTGTTTCTCCCTCATAAACAACACTGGGAACAAATGATAGCTAAGGGAAACGTTTGTTCAAAGCGCTATTGTTTGTCTACAGGAACACATTGACCTCAAGTGAAAAAGGACTCCCAATTAGAGACAAGACAAAGCGTGAACCACATACTTCCCCACATCACTCAGCCAACATCCTCTGTGGATGCCCTTGAATGGCATCTGGACTTTGGGGAAAAACCAGATTTACATAATTCGAGGGGAAAAAAATTCACTTTTAATTAAATCAGTGATAGCTGGAGAGAAAAATTCTCAAAACTGAAATTTTAAAGTAAATTATAAAATTCCTTTCTAACACAGAAAGGATAATAAAACTTAAAAATTAAAGTTACTGTATGAATTACTTTTCAATTGCTGTGATAAAGCACCATGACCAAGGCCATTTATAGAAGGAACAGTTGGAGGCTTACTGTTGCAGAGGTATAGGAGTCCATAATCCCCATGGCAGGGGTCATGGCAATAGGCACACAGGCATGGCACAGGAGCAGCTGCCCAGAGCTCACACCCAAATCCACAAGCAGGAAGCCGAGAACGTATTAGGAATGACATGGGTCTTTGGAAACCTCAAAGCCCACCACCAGTCATCTCCCTACAAGGCCACACCTCCCAAACAGTTCCAGCAACTGGGGATCAAATATGCTAACATCAAGCCCACGGTAACCGTTCTCATTCAAACTGCCGCCACCAGTTATTTTCATTATTTTATATGTATGGTTATTTTGTCTGCATGTATGTCTGTACATAATATGAGTGCTGATGCCTATAAAAGCCAGATCCCCTGCAACAGGAGTTACAGACAGTTATCACCCATCATGATGGTCCTGGGAATCAAACCCAGGTCCTTTGCCAGAGCAGCCAGTGTTCTTAACTGCCGAGCTATCTCTCCAGTCCATGGACCATAACTAAGTCCTATATATAGAACATTACCTGAACTTCTTTTAATGTTTGAATTCAAATCCAGTACACATTTATCAACCCATTTATTTCCAACAAAGAAGGTTTTATAGGAAAACCATATTTTATTTAGATAGAGGAGAAAGTAGTCCACCTCTAGCTGAGGTGCTATTGGTATTTGATAGCAATTGAAGAGTCAATTTTCTTTGATGCTATGACCTCTGGTGAGTTGACCACATTCCAGGGTAGGCCGCATACCCAAGGGTAGTTGTTCAATATAAACTAGACTCAGGGGAGAGAGAGAGAGAGAGAGAGAGAGAGAGAGAGAGAGAGAGAGAAATTGGGTAGGGAGGTTGGGAATATGATCAAAAGAGAGGGTGGTGAATATGATCAAAACACATTATATAAAATTCTCAAAGGATTATAAAAATATTATTTTAAAAGGGAAATTTGCAGATAAATGGATGAAACTGGAAACAATCATTCTGAAGGAAACCTCAGACCCAGAAAAACAACACACACACACACACACACACACACACACCTCAATTGTGTTTTCTTTCAGTCATGTGTGGATCTTACTTTGAACCTTCAAATATATGTTTGCATTTGGAATACCCATGGAAGTAAATGAATGAGAGGACATGGGCAGGAACTGAGAGAGTGCTGTGTTATAAAAGGAAGAAAGGGCAAAAATGGAACGAGAAGGGTTAAATGAGGTGGGATGGGAAAAGAAGGCAAAGGAAGGAGTATCGAGAGGGATAAGACCAGATGAAACCTTCTGGAAAAGCCATTCAGAAACCTAGTACTAAACAGGCTTCCTAAAATATATGCATATACATACATAAAAAGAGTTTAGATAAAGTCACCCCATAGCAGGATGACAACATCCCTACTAAATCCCATGTGATACCAAGTAAAAACCCCAATATGGGTTACCACCTTTTGAATTGGTGGCCAGTGGAGTGCCATAGACCCCCAAATAGTACATGGTATTGTTACTGTTCTTGGTAGTAAAACCCTACTCTTGAAGACCACATACTCGATTCATAGGACATGAAGACATTAGTCTCTACTGGTTAGCTTTATAGCACTGGGAAGCGCTATGCAAACTACTGGAAGAGAAAAGTAATTATCAGTCTAACCCAGCCATAGATCCTGCAAACTATGATAATAACCTGCCTGGCAAGATATGCCTATTGGTGCAATTTGTGACAAAGATGGTATAAGACTAACTTAGGGTTTGGGGATTTAGCTCAGTGGTAGAGCACTTGCCTAGCAAGCACAAGGCCCTGAGTTCGATCCTCAGATCAAAAAAAAAAAAAAACAAAAACAAAAAACTTAGTTCAAAACATGAAGTGGTTGTAACCATTTAAGCACATCTAAGGTAGTTAATCTGTGGCTAGACAAGTCATAGACCCTAGGAGAGAACCTACTACTATTACTCCGCTAAATGGATATACTATTAAATTAACTCCTAATGATTTATTGTAATAACCATAGGTTAGTAGACCTCTCAGTGCTCATCAGAGAAATTTCTTCCAGTAGAAGATGACTACCACAGACATCCACACTGGTCAAGGTACAAAGAGTAAGAAACTGCAGGATGCTTAACCTTAAATGGGACATCTGGGTCACATCCTCTTCTTTTAAGGCTCAAGGGTCACTGGGGAAGATGGAGCAGAAAGACCATAAGAGCCAGAGGTAGCAGATGAGTACAAGAAAATAATGTTTTCTGGATACGGTGGGCAGTTGCACATATGACATGACTAACAGTGGTCATGATAATATGGACAAGACCTGCACAAGTTTAAGCTAGACAAAATCCCAGCATGCAAAGGAGAAGTGGGTACAAAGTCCCACCATTAGCTTTGGAGTTATTGGCAATTGATAACTACTGGGAGACACAGTATCAGGGTTTTTTTGTTTGTTTCTTTCTTTTGTTTTTTTAAGGGTAGGGCTCTTGGTAAATGAACCACACTCCAGTGTATCCACACAGCCAAAAGTCTAAGGGCAGCACAAATTGAATTTGACAGGTGCATGCACATACACACACACACATACACACACACACACACACATACGTGGGTGCGTAGAGAAGGAGTTGAGGTGGGAGGTTGAATATGATCACAATATACTGTCCAGATATCTATAAGAACTAATAAAAAAAAATTGATTAAGACAAGGACTCATTATATAGCCCTAGCTGGCTTATACTCACTATGTAAATTAGGCTGGTCTCCAACTCACAGAGATTCACCCGCCTCTGACTCCTAAATGCTGGGATTAATGCTACGTACCACCACCATAGGTTTAAAATATATTTTCTATTCCCAAGAATAAGTGATCTAAATTACAGTAGCTTTTTATCAGTCAGTTGGGTCTTTTAACTAAAAATAAAGAAATACCATATACAACAGAGATTCCTTAAGTTAAAATAAACAACAGCATATGTTTTGTACACATGAGAATTTGTGAGAAATGCCTAATATGTAAATGAAATGAAGTAAGTACACACGCTTCTGTAATAAAAGCTGAGGGATTTAAACTCCCTGAGCACACTTGACAAAACCTGCCCAGAAAATTTCTCCAAGTGTCCCCTGGCAACACAGAAACTTTTCTCCAACGATTTAGATATTTTTATTGACCTTTTGTTCTTCAGGACCTCACTCAAAAAAGCTCTTTGAATTTGTAAACAATCAACTTTTCATCATATTACTACTGTCCTCGGAGGCATCTCATTTCTTCAGCTCTTCTGTACACGTGGGCTACTGGAGGCATCAGCCTGGAGTGCTTCTGGGTCCTCCTTTAAAGCAGACTCGGCAGGTTCTGGGTGTGCCCATGAACTGGACTTCACAGCATGCGCTGCATAGTTAAGGCTGGTATTTTCACTCCAATGCCAGTAACCTGAGAAGGGATTATAGATCATCCCTGCCACAGTTTTAACTGGCAGACCATCTGAAAAAAAAAAAAAAAGTCAGAATTGGACTCAGTAAATATTTACCATTCAAACCACAAGAGTCTACAGTAATTCTTTAAAAATTCCTGATTTAATGAACAAAAGTACTTTGCAGTCATGCCTGGATCATACTTAACTGCAGGTGAGAACACATGCTCCAAAGCACAGGACTGGGGTCAAAGGCCTACTCTGATCCTACTATAATGGTGACCCTTCCTGAATGCCACATACAGATCACGTGTCTTACAGCATTGGAATTAGAGGAGGTATGTCTAAAACAGCTCAGTGCTTAGAATTCTCTAAGTTCTTAGCAAATAATAGATGTCACTTGAGAATATCTCCATAAGGAATCTTCTTTGTTTTGTTTTCCCTTTTATTTGCTGAGACAGGGCCTCACCTTGTTTGAGACTGGCTTTATCTAATAAAGGCTTTCTATGTAGCCCAAGCTAACTTGAATACCTAGGCCTCCTGTTACAGCCTTTCAAATGCTGTGATTACAAGTATGCACTACTATGCCCAGCTCCAAAAATATTCTTTAAAATATCCATTATCTAGTCTCTTTTCAACAAAATTACAAGACATCTCTTTTTTTCTTTTCGAGACAGGGTTTCTCTGTGTAGCTTTGTACCTTTCCTGGCACTCACTTGGTTGCCCAGGCTGGCCTTAAACTCACAGAGATCCGCCTGGCTCTGCCTCCCAAGTGCTGGGATTAAAGGCGTGCACCACCACCGCCCGGCATACAAGACATCTTTAAAAGCCACCGCACTGCTTTGAACTGAAAATATTTTAATTAAAAAAGTTTGTTGGTGCACTTTTGTTAACAGAAGCATGGGAAATGGCGACTAAGTAAGACCTCCAAAACGCCAAGCAGGTGAACTAAGAAACATCACTTAACAGAGTTCAACAAACCAAGCTTTTACTGTGCCAAAGCATGGTGAGGAACAGTGTAGAGTACAAAAAGGAGATTATGGGCCAGAAAAGAATGAAGAAATGTGAAAATTACATGCAATCATACTTAGATGATCAAGTGTGAATACATACTCCAAAACATACTGCTGGGTTCAAATACCAACTCTGACATCCATCATGGTGACCCTTGGTCACTTATGCAGGTACCAGAAATACATAAGAAATGACATGAAATTTGAAAAGACATCTAGGTATGGAAGATTCAGGAGAAATCATAAGATAAATTGAGATAAGCAGGGTTCACCAGGAGAAACTGAGCATGTGTAAGTAATACACACTGACACCCATCCTTAAACAAATGAAGATACGCCAGGCATTGGTGGTGCACTCTTTTAATCCCAGCACTCGGGAGGCAGAGGCAGGTGGATCTATGTGAGTTCGAGGCCAGCCTGGTCTACAAAGCGAGTTACAGGAAATGCACAAAGCTACACAGAGAAACCCTGTCTCCGAAAAAAAAAAACAAAAAACAAAAAACCCAACAAAACAAAACAAAAAACAAATGAAGATTTGACCAGCCAGGAAAGGGTTTACTGATCATCGCTCAAGGCTAAGTGCCAGTCGGAAGTGGTATCTACTCCATAACTATCATTTCAAAGGGTTTGAGACATAACTGAAGAGATTAAGCTAACATCTGAAAAAAAATGGCAACCTGTTTAAGTGCTAGATTATTAGATTAATAATTATACATGCAATAAAGGTTCACACAGGACTGGAAAACAATCTTGATACTTACTTGGTTCCAGAATACTCTCTAGCTTTTCAGGTGAAACAAACTTCTCCCAAGTGTGAGAGCCTTTTGGAACAATGCCCGCGATTTGTTCTGCGAAAACAATGCCCAAGGCGTAGGACAGCTGTGTTTTGTTGACTGTAGTAATGAATAAGGAGCCACCAGGCTAAAGGAAGGAGTGTATATGTAAGTAAAACAGTGGAGGTGAAGTATAAGAAGTTAGGAGCAACTGCCAGGCTTACTTCCCCTCTCTCCTTCTTTCCCAGTGATTTAAGTACAAACAAGATATGTAAGTAGACATAAAACAGAATTGACCAAAATAGCATTTTCTTTTCTCTCTTGGGAAAATCTGTGATTACAGACACAGTCGCTAAGTCTATACATCAAGCACAGCTTTCAGCTCAAAATTCTTTCATTGCTATTACATAATGAAACATACTCTTTTGTATGGACTAAATACTTCGTCAAGGTTGATACATGTCTACATTTACATTCTTTTTGCCTCTTATTGAAAACAGATTTTTTTTCATACAATACATTCTTCTGTTCTCCCTACTCCTACTCCTCTCAGCCCCTCCCCCACCTCCCCTCCATCCAGATCCACACCCTTTCTGTCTCTTGTTAGAAAGCAAACAGGTGAGAGAGCCACTACCAGCTGCGTCATGGCAAGCGAGATGTAAAGCCATGAGCCACATGGCAACTTATAGACTAATAGAAATGGGTTAATTTAAGATATAAGAACAGCTAGCAAGAAGCCTGAGCCTTTAGGCAAACAGTTTAAATAATATAAGCATTTGTGTATTTATTTTATAAATGGGCTGCAGGACTGCTGGGGCTTGGCGGGACCCAGAGAGAACACTCCAGCTACATGGCGATGCACATGTGTAATCCCAGCACTGGAGAGGTAGAGACAATGGGCTCCCTGAGGTTTCCTGGCCGGCCAGTCTAGATTACTTGGCAAGTTCCAGATCAGAGAAAAACACCTGAGGTTGACCTTTGACCTCTCTCCCTCTCTCCCTCTCCCTCTCTCTCTCTCTCTCTCTCTCTCTCTCTCTCTCTCTCTCACACACACACACACACACACACACACACACACACACACACACACACACGCACACACGCACACATGCACACACAAACCTCCATATCTATACATAAAGGAAGGGAATTTTATCCAGGCCTGGTGTACACACCTGTAATCCTGGCACTTGGGAGGCACAGACAGGAAGTTCAGGAGTTCAAGGCCAGAGTAGGAGGGAAGGACAGGGAAAAGGAAAGGAGGGAAGAGGAGGGGAGGGGGGAAGGGGAGAGGAGAGAAGGGGAGGGGAGGGGAGGGGAGAGGAAGGCAAGTAAGGATGTCCTGATATGGCTGTTCACAGCACAGATTGATCCAGTCAGAGACCTGGCTGCTCAGACACTCCATTCCTAGGAGCCCCTAGGTCAATAGCTGCATGGGGACAGAGGCCCCACTTCAGCCAGGAGGGCAACAAGCTCTGGGGGAAGGTGATGGTGCTGGAGACCTTGCCTCTTCAGCAGTACACTCTGTGTCCTTCTCCACTACAAAAGTGGAATCAATGAGCAAACATAACACAGAGAGAGCCCCCTTCACTCCAAGAGACTAGTGTTTTGAAAAAAGAGAGAGAGAGCCAGGAAAGTCGAAGGTCAACCAGGCACAAGGGCCATGAGCATTCGACTGGTGTGGTCAGTGTGATAGTACTGGGAAAAAAAAAAAAAAGATTGTTGCTTTAGAGATGTAGACTGGGGTTTATAAAGCCAACTAAGGGCTGAGATTTGTTCCAAAAATCCTCAAAAACTAAGAAAGAGAAGTGTGGCTTTATGGCAGGAACCTGGAGATCCCAGCAACTATTGAATGTGATCCTGGACTTGTGGGGTTGGAGTAACTTCTAGAATGTGTACAGAATAAAAACATTTATACAGAGCAGCATCCTAAGGGAAAGTAAACCCCACAGCAGAGGGATGGATGCAGGAGAACTTAGAGCCAGTGTCTTGTTCCACTTGCCGTAAGAGCTCTGAGAAGATTTCATAGGGAAAGGTGGATCTCCATTTTATACCATTTGGGGTCCCATGAAGAATCAAGAAAGGGTACCACCTGTTATGGGCCACAAAACCAACATAATCCCCCAGAGGCCCTTCTCCTGGTGCCTCTGGATTCTGTCAAGTTGATAGTTAACACTAACCCTCACAGGTCAGCCTGGAATCCTCAAGTTCTGGCAAAGACTGGAGGGTCACAAGTGTGAGGCCAGCCTGTACTGTACATACATCAAGATTCACCTCCGGCCATAACTCAGCACTCAGGAAGCAGATACAAGTAGTGGTCTGTAAGTCTGAGACCAGCCTGGTCTACCTAGCAGGTTCTGGGACAGGCAGGGCTACATAGAAAAACCCTGTCTCAAGAAGAAAAAAAAAGGCAAACAATGTCTTGAAAATACATACATGATTTCAAAATATTTTAAAAAAAAGAAATAAAGAGAGCAAACAGGCATCTAAGGAATAATAATAAAATAAAATAAACCAAAAACAAATAATCAGAATATGATAAAACAGCCAAACAGGAAAAAGAGCCAAAGAAAACGCACAAGAAACACATACAGATGCAGAAACACATGTTTGCACACACAGGATCCCACAAAAAATCAAAACTGAAAGCCATAATATATAATGCAAAGGACCTGTAAGGTTAAAAAAATGCACTGACTTAACACTAAGAGACAAAGAACCTTCAAAGATGCCACTGAGCTTGCTTTGTGACCAGCCTACTGCTGGGCATGGGGTCTACCCTTAAAAGTGGTTTGTTTCCCCAGTGAGACTCCCTTGGAGAAAACTAATTTTTCATTTGCAAGTGGCTATCAAATGGAGAGAGCGTCTGGGTTAAGAATGTGGGGGTGGGGGGGTGGGGGGTGCTGGAGAGATGTTTCAATGGTTAAGAGCACTGGCTGCTCTTTCAGAGACCCAGATTCAATTCCCAGTACCCACATGGCAGCTCACAATTGTCAGTAACTACAGTTCCAAGTGATCCAACACCCTCACATAAATATACATGCAGGTAAAACACCAATGCACATAAATAGGAATAAATAAATTATTAAAAAAGAAAGAATGGGTGTGTCTGTCTACTTCTTTCAGCTCTAGGATCCCATCTGGTGCTGACCTATGCAGGCCCTGTGCATGCTGCCACAGTCTCGGTGAGTTCATGTGTATGTCAGCTTTGTTGTGTCTAGAAGGCCTTGAATCCTTGGTGTCCCCTTAACATACAGAGGTCTTCTATGTTTTCTCTCAGGTGATATGCCTAATGTGGTTGGTACAGCATTGCCCTGTACATCCAGTGCTAAGGAGCACTACCAAGAAATGCTCTCTGACAAAAACATTAATGATTAAGGTTCAAGCATTTTTGGTTTTGATTTGTATAAAGATTATGAAGAGATTAAGATAAACACTTAAATGAAAGCAATCATTTATGTATTTAGTCTGCTTATGTAAAGACAATGTTTATATTTCCTATGTTTATTTCCAAAACAGCAAGGAAGATATTTTCCCTCCTTTTGCCCAGTCTCAATAGCCTAATGAGGATAAAATGTCACTCCAAAATCACCTTATGAGTATCTCTTTTTCTATCGATTGCAACAGATAGACAGATGACAGATAGATATATCGACAGATGATAAATCTATCGATCTATAGAAGATAGATAGATAGATTATAGATGATAGATCAATAGATGACAGATTGATAGATGATAGATAGATAGATAGATAGATAGATAGATAGATAGGTAGATAGATAGATAGGTAGATATTTAGACAACTATTGTGTGTACAGAGTAAGGAGAAGAGCAATTTTTAATACCAGCCTAGATCCAAACTAAGAAAGAGGACAAAAACATTAGGGTATGCATATCACTACATGTTGCAGTTCCTCTCTGTAAACTCTAGTATTTAAAATCTTACTAAGAATCATTTATGAGTATTTCATCTGTGTTCTGTAGTATCACACTTCATAATGATAGTGATAAGCAATGGTTTTTTTTAAACATAGGGTCTCCATTAAAAACAAAATTAGATTTAAGTTTACAGCATCTACATTCCTCATATGTGTCAAAGAATCTCTATTCAGACATATAAAATGATACAAATACAAAAACTAATAACTAAAAATTTTTACTTGGAAAATAGGAAGTGAACCTAATAAAATTCCATTTAAGAGGAAGCAGTTCCCTTTTATTCCAGCACTTGGGAAGCAGAGGCATGCAGATCTCTCATTTCGAGGCCAGTCTGGTCTACAGCGTGAGCTCCAGGACAGCAGGGCTATGAATCTGGGCCAGTGAGATGGCTCAGAAGGTAAAGGGTAAAGGCACCTGACACAAGCCTGATGACCTGACTCCATCCCTTGGACCTACATGATAGGAGAGAATCAACTCCCTCAAGCTGCCCTCTGACCTCAATGCATGATCTATGGCTTGAGCGCGCACACACACACACACACACACACACACACACACACACACACACACATACACACACACACTAAATAAATTAAAAAGTAATGAAAAGGTATAAAAATGTCAAAGATGGAAGGTGATTAAAGAGACACAGTAACTAATGCAAAACAAAAGCCTAAGTTGGATACATAACGGGAAAAATAACATCAGTGGAGAAACTGATAAGCCTAGCAAGTTCTCTGTGCATTAATAAGGCAGTGCCACTATCGGTGTCTGTCTTTAGATATGTACCAGGGGTTATGTGCAGGCAAAGGTCATTGGAGAGGTAAGTGAGGAGCCTGGGGCACACAACTGAAGTCAGCACATGCTTTCAGGGCATACAGGGATGGGTGGACATCTGAGAGGAAGTGTACCCTTCAACGTGGGGCCCTAAGTACCTAGTTTGACACATCTTAGTTTCTATCCTTATGTGAGCTGTTAACACAGCAGTTCTCAACATGTGGGTTGCAACCCCTTTGGCAAACCTTTATCTCCAAAAATACTTACATTACAATTCATAACAGTAGCAAAATTATAATTATGAAGTATCAACAAAAACAATTTTATGGTTGGGGGGTCAACACAACATGAGGAAATGTATTGAAGGGTCACAGCATTAGGAAGGTTGAGAGCCACTGTGTTAATACATGGGAAAAACAGGTGATGGCAAAACCATTCTGCAGTGGTTTTTTATTTGCAACTCTTCTGTAAATCTACAATTGTTTTATATAAAGCCTTCTGCTCCAGCCAGCAAAGCAGGCCAGCCAACGGCAGATCTTCACCGATCCTTCAGTTCTTCTAAATCTAGTCTGTCTCATCCCCAGCTCTGCAGCAGGCCCCTTGCTTTGATCTCCCTTCCCTCCCTACCCCCGTCTCCAGTGGATCACACAGTGGATCACACAGCTTTTCCCTCCCCATCTCACTCCTCCACTCATTGCTTGAATTCCAGCAGGCATTGCCTGGGAACTTCAGCCATCAAAGCAGGCAGCTACTGCAGATCTTCACCTCTCCCTCCTCCTCCAGGTCCATCCCCAATCTCATCCCCAGCCCTGTAGCAGACCTGCTGTGGTCTCCCTTCACTCTCTACCCCACTTCCAGGGGACTAAGCAGATCCTAGCGGAATGCCCTGCTTTCCTCCCTCCTGAGGACTCCATCTCCCACACACACTCCTAGCCCATCCTCATTTCTGTGTATTAGCTTCTAATACCTGGAATTCCCGGTGGCCACACCTATCAGGATCCCAGAAGAATTTCCTACCAGGCAACACACAACCACCATACTTGCCTAACAACCAGAAAGGAGGGTTGGGGATTTAGCTCAGTGGCAGAGCGCTTGCATAGCAAGCGCAAGGCCCTGGGTTCCGTCCTCAGCTAAAAAAAAAAAAAAAACACCCAACAAAGACAAGAACAGGTATCAGCACCTAGAATTATAATCTTCCCAATCCACATGTCTAGCTGCCAGTGTGAAAACACAATAACATCCAGGACAGTGCGTCTCTACTAGAGCCAGCAGCCAGCAAGCCTAAGACAGAAGGCAATGAGCATTGGAACACAACTGAAGCACAAGAAAAAGACCTTAAAACAGCCTGTACAAATATGACAGGGGACCATAAAGAGGAAGTGAATAAATTCCTTAATGAAATCTATGAAAACATAAACAGTGGAAGGAAATGAATAAAACAGTCCAAAACATGAAAGTAGAAATAGACTCCATAAAGAAAATGAAAACTGAAGGAAATCTGGAGATGAAAAATTTAGGAGCTCAAACAGGAACCTCAGAGGCGAGCCTTACCAACAAAATATAAGAGATGGGAGAGAGAATCTCATGCATTAAAGACAAAATAGAAGAAATGGATACCTCAACCAAACACAGTATTAAATATAAAAATCTCCTGGCACAAAAAACATCCAAGAAATTTGGGACACTATGAAAAGGCCAAATCCAATAATAATACAAATAGAGGAAAGAGAAGAAACATAGGTCAAAGGCACAGAAAATATTTTCATCAAAATCATAGAAGGAGATGCTTATCAAAGTACAACAAGCATATAAAACACTGAGTAGACTCAACCAGAAAAGAAAGTTCCCTCAGTACATAATAATCGAAACATTAAATGAACAAGCAAGTAAAGAATATTAAATGCTACAAGGGAAAAAGACCAAGTAACATATAAAGGCAGACCTATTAAAATAACACCTGCTTTCTCAACAAAAACTCTAAAAGCCATAGAGGCCTGGATAGATGTGTTGCAGACTGTAAGAAGACCACAGATGCTAGCCTAGACTATTATGCCAAGCAAAACTTTCAATCATCATATATGGAGAAAATAAGACAGTCCATGATAAAATCAAATTTAGCAATATCTATATGCAAATCCAGCCCTACAGAAGGTGCTAGAAGGAAAACTCCAACTTAAAGAGGTTAGCGAAGAAAACACAAGGAATTAAAAAAAAAAAAAAAACCAGCAAATCAAAAAAAGGAAAACACACACCACCACCACCACCACCACCACCACCACCACCACCACGACCACCACCACAATAATAACAAGAATCAGCAAAGTCTGATCATTGATATCCCTCAACATAAATGGTCTCAATTCCCCAATAAAAAGACACAGATTAACAAAATGAATGTGAAAACAGGATCCATCTTTTGGCTACATCTAAGAAACACATCTTTAACATCAGGTTAGACATCACCTCAGGGTAAAAAGATGAAAAAAGATATTTCAAGCAAATGGACCAAACTTTTATAGCCATTTTAATATGTGACAAAATAAACTTTGAACCAAAACTAACCAGAAGAGATAAGGAAGTATACTACATACTAATTAAAGGGAAAACCTACCAAAAGGTCTTGGCAGTTCTTAACATCTATGCACAAACACAAGGGCAGCTAAATTCATGAAAGAAACACAACTGCAGCTTAAATCACATATTGACCTGCCCGTCACACACTGATAATGGGAGACTTTAGTACCACACTCTCACCAACAGACAGGTCATCCAGACAAAACCTAAACAGAGGAATGCTGGAGTTAACTGACATTATAAACCAAATGGACCAAACAGATAGCTACAGAACACTTCACCCAAACACAAAAGAATATACCCTCTCCTCACTACCTCATGGGACTGCCTTCTAAACTGACCACATACAGGGATACACAAAGCAAGTCTCAACATAAACAAGAAAATGGAGTCACACAGTGGTAGTATACCACTTTAATCCCATCACCCAGGAGGCAGAGGCAGGTAGATCTCTGAGTTTGAGGACAGCCTGATCTACTGAGTAAATTCCAGGACAACTAGGGCTACATAAAGAAATGCTGTCTCAGGAAAAAAAAAAAAAAAAAAAAGCCAACTCTGTCTTACTTTTAATACTTGATAGCAGCACTGTATGAACATTTCAAGGTCGATCACATGTTCCACAACTTCAGAAGCCACAACAGCATCAAAAACTTCTGCATCCTCATTCACAGTCTCCTCCAGGGAACACACTTTGTACTGTATCCTCTTATCCAGGACTGGATCAAATGACTTATGGTGCTGTGCTATCTTAATGTTTTCAGCCACAGGATCGATTCCAGTAACTGAAGCCCCCAGTCGCCCTAGAGGCTAATGGCATAAACATGGTTATGCTCAAGAAGAAAACAGAACACATATTAGCAATAAAAAGTATATCTAAAATGGTTATCCAATACCACGTGGTCAGCCCTAAACACATACATATGTGAACAACACTACACAGAATCAACAAATGCCTATATGTAACAATAATAACTTCTTTAAAGAGGCCACAGATTTGACATGGGAGACATGGGTGAGGGGTGGAGGGAGAAGGAGGGGAGAAAAATGATGTCAGTATACTATACATACATAAAATTTTTAAAAACTAATTTAATTCTTTAGTAATTCAAAACTGCTATTTCTTGTTTCAAAAGGCAGCATATAAAATACTAAAACTATCACAGAAAATATCCATCAAAGATTAAATTATGATGCCAAAGGTCCCTGCATTGATGAGGACTATAAGACATAGCTGTAAGACATAAATATTCCTCCCAGGAACAATGACCACACATCTAAGTACTCTAGAGCACTAAAAGGTGATCCCCACAAGTAGCGAAACTCTTGCCAGCTTTCTTTGAGATGTGTAAAAGGAGAGACTAGACCTGAACTTAATCTCATAGAAACTGCCTAGTTTCTTGGGATAGAAAAGATCAAGCAAAGCTATTTGATTGGCCCATGCCCATTTATTAAAAACAAAACCCAAAATCTTCAGTAGTTTTCCAAAAATTTGTTTTTTCAATTTTGAAAATAGAACTTTTATAATAATATTAAAATTAGTACTATTCACTTCAAAATAAACAATATATTTGTTAAAAGGATAAATAAAGCAGGTCAGTTCTCAATTTTTTGCAAATTAAAAATAAAATTTTGATCAAAATACATGAAATGTATTTATAAAATTCCCAAGCTGTTTGACCTCATTTGAAATGGATCGTTTCTGTAAACATACTGATGTGATCTACTCAGTTACTGGTGGAATGATTTGAAGAATTTAGTTACTTTCACTAGCACTATTAGGCCCACGAAATAATGCTCCTGTCCACGAAGAATGGAAAAACACTGTAAGGCACTTACTTCCGTTAATAAACCACCACCACAGCCAACATCAAGAATCTTCATCCCAGACAAAGGCTTCCCTGGATGGTGATTAGCACTTGTTTTCAAAAGATTATCTCTTTAAAAACAAAATTTTAAATATATAAAAAGAGATGGCTACTTTTATCAACAAAAGATTTTAAAATATACAGTCTTCAAGGAAATATTAACCTTCATTTAATTTAACTTGCTTATTCAGCTCTCTTACTTGGAGACAGGGACTCACTACAAGGCTCAGAATGCTTGAGTCCCTAATCCTCCTTCTTCAGCTTCCTGAGTTCTGGGATCACAGGCCTGTTGCCACCATGCCTAGTCTGGAATCCTAATTTGAAATGAATCATTGAAATTTTTATAAACATATCTCTTATTTTCAGAATTAAATGACTTAATTTGGACATTTTCAGTAATAAGCAAAGTTCTGAAATAACCCAGCATTAATCTATTATTGCTTTAGCAATACTCTAAAGAAAAATTTCAAACTGATCTAGTACAAATGAACATAACTTTATTCAAATACTTTTCAATAAAACTGTCTCAAGAATATGGAATGAAAATTTACAGCCTCGGTTGGCTATGTTGGCTATGTCAGAAGCTCCTTGGCCAACTTCATGAGTTATTTTACAGATTAAAAACGCAGATGGGAGGGCTGGAGAGATGGCTCAGAGGTTAAGAGCACTGACTGCTCTTCCTGAGTTCAATTCCTAGCAACCACATGGTGGCTCACAACCATCTATAATGAGATCTGGTGCCCTCTTCTGGTGTGCAGACATACATACAAACAAACAGAATACTGTATACATAAAAAAGCAAATGGGGGTTGGGGATTTAGCTCAGTGGTAGAGCGCTTGCCTAGCAGTGCAAGGCCCTGGGTTCGGTCCTCAGCTCAAAAGAAAAAAAAAAAAAGCAGATGGAGTCCCATGTTTATTTAAGTTGTCTATATTCCCATCTTTATTATGTCTCTTTTCGTCTCCTAAATTAATGGGGCTTTTTCACATATGACTATGTACACAGACACCAAAATCACGTGAACTTACCTAGTATAATCATTGTATACAAAAATCATTATATAAATATAATACTTTACCATACGCAGAACATATGTGCACATGCACCTACATAATCTGAAAATACTATAGTATAATATTGTAAATTAAGCTTAAAATTGGATGTATAATTTAATTAATTATACTTAAACTAAAATCAACATATATATAATGAACATCTTAGTGTATCTAATATGGCTAGTAAAAGTAACTAAACTCTTAAAATAATCCAGACAAGGCCAGGCAGTGGTGGTGCATGACTTTAGTCCCAGCACTCGGGAGGCAGAGGCAGGTGGATCTCTGTGAGTTCGAGGCCAGCCTGGGCTAAAGAGTGAGTTCCAGGACAGGCACCAAAACTACACAGAGAAACCCTGTCCCAGAAAAAAAAAAAAAAACCCAGACACTAGCAAAGTAGATCACTTCAGGACATTATGCAGAATGAGTGATCCATTTCAAATGAAGTCTTCCAACCGCCACAGAAGGACTCTGCTATCATTTTCGGGCCATAGTTTCCTTCTGATGGCTTCTAATCATGATGAAAACAAAATCCAAACATGCAATCACAGCTCGCATCACACTGGGTGACCTGTTTTATGTGATATATAAATAAAGATGCCACAGTAATTTGACCGTAGTTCTCAAACTTGGGAACGCTGGATCACCTAGAAGATATGCTGCACAAACTGCATCAATGACAAGCCCTCTGAACTCTGCCTTTCTTCATCTCCCACTGACACACATGGTCCATGTATCTGTCCGTCCGAGCAGCTCTCGAAGTCTGGGACTCAAGCCCCATCAATGTAAGCTATCAAACACACTTGTTGAACCAAGGTGTTTCTGCAAGGTTCCCTCAATCAGAACTGTCTAAAGGTCACCGAGGCTGCTGCAGATCAGTAGCTATCAAATGACCTGATGACGTAGCACTGTTTCCCTTTCATAAGAACTACTTCTAACTGACCTAATAGGGCCAAAATGTTTATAATTAAGTTGTGAAAGCAACCTGGGTTTTAGGATGGTTTCTACAAGTTAATGATTTAAAAGATACTTTTAAATTTTTTTTAATTCTGTGAATGTGTCTGGGTATGTGCATGAGCCCAGTGTGTCCTCAGAAACCAGTGAGGCTGTCAGATTCCCTGGAAATGGAGTGGTTGTAAGCTGCCTGATGTGGGTGACAGGAACCAAACCCTGGTACTCTGTGAGCAGCATGAATTCTTAACTGCTGAGCCATCTCTCCACCCCCAAAGTTAATACTTGTAAATGGTGGATCCTGGTGAGGAATATCCCTAATTTCCAAAGCAAACCTAAGATGTGGAGTTTTGAATGTAAATAAAGCAAAAGAGAAATGAACACAAAAATAGTGAATTATGCACTTTTAAAAACTTAAAAGGGGTTTCTGGAATGTTACCTAATGAAGGGCACCCTCAGGTCATTCATAGAATGAAGAGGTGCGAATGTTCCATGCTCATCCCACCACTTGTGAGCCAGGGCCCGGAAGGTTTTGACCTCCTTGCTGTCAACTGTTGTTTGTGAAGTACTGTATAAGCTTTTCCAAGGGGACCTACGGGATGAAAACAAAGAGCCAGGCAATACTGCTGTTCTAAAAAAAATGTTAAACAGAACATACTGTATGGAAAGACATTCTAATTTTATTAGATTCTAAATACATATAGATAGTTCAATTTTGATACTTTAAGATCACAGTCAGATGCTCATATAAATTCACAAGCTTGGGTTAGCAAGTGCAAGGTCCTGGGTTCGATCCTCAGCTCAGCAAAAAAAAGAGAGAAAATTCACAAGCTTTTGAGGACAAAGCCTGCCCTTCTAGGTCACATCTAATACAATAATAATAATAACAACAATAATAGCTATCACATATCGAGTACTTACTAAATGCCACGTACTTTCTAAGATACATGTTATTTTTGAACAACTGTACTATTATCCTTATTTTATGGCTAAGAAAAGAAAAGTCTGGAAGTCAAGGAAGTGGTTGAGCCCCGATTTGAACACAGGTGATTCTACCATCTGCTTCCTTCTCTCCACCTCCACAGCTGTCATGGAAGTCTAAACTCCACCGTTTCCTCCCGACCACGATCTTACTCTCTATAGTCCAGTGGCTCCATACGTTATTTGCTTCCATGATGAACTACAGAGAGATTATTCTGAAATAAAATCTAGTTAATTTTTTGTCACATAAGATGCTTTCAAGGCTTCCAGTGCCAGGAGAGAAAGGGCTAAAACCCTTGGCTCAGAATGATGGCGCCCCGGCTTCGTTCCTCTCAAAACTCATTTTCTCCCTGCCACCTGGGAACTGGCCGTGCTTGCTCTTCCCTCACACGCCTTCTTTCTTCTGTCTAGATCATTCTCCCTGCATCCCTCCTTTCCTCTACTAAGCTTAAATCTCTCATGCCTCAAATCTGAATTTAAATAGAACGTTATCTACAAAGTCTTCCTTGATGCTCAAACGAGGGTCACATTCCCCCGTTTTAAACCCTGTGTCCCTTTGGATTTCCTCATGGGGTTATATAATCATCTGGTCATGTCTGTTATTCATCAGACACCTACTGTGAAGAGACGGTATGGACGGTAGCATATCCTTTTATTCCTAAGGACTAGTACAGTTCCTAGAACATCAGTTACTCAGGAGATAATTGTCAAATAGATAATTTGAAGAAAGAGATCAGAAAAAAAGTATATAATTTGTCCTCATTCTTTTAATCACAAGAGAAGGGGAAGCAAAACAAAATTAGACACAACACTGAATTGCATGTCAGAACAGTGAAGAAAAATACTCCAAAGTTCTGCTTGGCCAAAGATAACTAGGCTGATGTTTCACCTACACCCAATCTCAAAAGTACTCACTCACAAGGCGCAAGGGCGTGCACTTAAGAAGTGACTCAGTTTTAACTAGTACTGGGAGATATTTTTCACAAGATTAGACACCAATTTGTAAAAATCTAAACACACAATTTGCTACTTCATCTTACTACCCAGCATTATCAACTTCTCTACCTTAGCGTGTTCACGATTTTGATCTGTCACAAGGGATTACAGAGAAGTCAAATGTCTCCATGTTCTTAATACAGCCTTCTCTCTTTCCCTTTCTTCTTTTCTTAGTGATAGAAATGGGGCTTACTAAGAAGGAAAAAGACATTCTCCGGGGTGGAAGCGGGCTGGTGAACTGGAAAGAGATGTGTCTAATTGTCTATTAAAATAAAAATTGTCTCTCAATTTGAATAAATGGCATATGTGGCTATATACTGTATTTTCCTTATAACTTTTCAATAAACTTGAAGTTTTCTAAACCGAAAAGTTATTACAACATAATTATTTAAGAACATTTAAATGAATAAAGGCTATTTTACTTAAACCACATGAGCTTTTACATACTAGCCAAGTTTATTAAACATAGTTAAAACTAAACTAACATTATACATAATTATGTAAATCTCTACCAGAATAATAAATACACTCACCTGTCAGTTTTTACTCTGGTCAAACGGGAAAAAGTCATGCTGTAGGATCTAAACCACATGGTCCTGTGTTCACTGAATTCCCATGGTTTAATCTGTAGATTCTTAGTGAGCTGATTCCCTGAGTTAGCTGAAAGCAAAGGTTAAGTATCCAGAGAAAAAGCATGTAATTCCTGCTATGAAAACAGTTGAAGAATTTTTTTTTTTTTTTTTTTTTTTTTTTGAGCTGAAGATCCAACCCGGGGCCTTGCGCTTGCTAGGCAAGTGCTCTACCACTGAGCTAAATCCCCAACCCTGTCACTGTTTATTTTAACATTTATGTGTGTGTGTGTGTGTGTGTGTGTGTGTGTGTGTGTGTGTGTGTGTACGTATGCACATGCCTGTGGAGACTAGAAAAGGATGTTGGACCCCCTGGAGCTGTAGTTATAGGCAGTTGTGAGTCATCTGACATGGGTGCTGGGAACCAAATTCCAGTCCTCTCCAAGAGCAGCAAATGTTCTTAACCAGGAGTGCCTGGGGTTATAGCCAGAGAGACAACTTCCCCTGGATCCCAACACTGGACACAGGCCATCCCGGGAGGACCTGACCAACTTGGCCCCAGTTTCCGGCCAATTGGCCGGCCCTGAGGGAAGGCTCCCCTTTTCCAAGACTGCAGGCAGACACTGCAGTCTCCACACCCTGCCCCCACACCCATCTGCTGGACACCCTAGCCACTTCCTGAGAATCAGAGACCAGCCCCCAGCTTCCATCCTGCCCTGGAATTCCCATCTGGACCAGAGACCAGAGGAACTCCCATCTGGACAAGAGGAGCTCCCATCTGGACAAAATAAGGAGACCCCAGGGACTTCCCGAGACTCAGAGTCCAGCCCCCAAGCTCCTATCCGGACAGCACTCTCATCTGGACCAGCGCTCCCATCTGGACCAGAGCTTCCATCTGGCCCAGAGAGAGGCTCCCTAAATCTGTCAGCTCTCTCTGGACTAAGTACACTGATAAGACCAAGAACGAACCCAAGAGGAGATGGGCAGATACCAAGGCAGAAGTACATACAACAAAATAAAGAGCAATACAGCATCACCAGAACCTAGCCCTTCTCCAACAGCTAGATCTGAACATCACGGAATGGAAGAAGAAGAAAACAACCTTATAAGTAACATCATGAAGAGGATAGAGCCTTATATAGAAGAAATCAAAAATAAAGTAGAGGAACAGACAAACAAAAAATGGGAAGAACGCTATAAAAAAAAAAAAAAAAAAAAAAAAAAAAAAAAAAAACTAGAGGAAAGGACAATTAAAGCAGAAGAAAACAAGAAGTCCTTGAAAGGAAATCATGAAAAAGCAAGGGAGACAGTCCAAGACCTGAAAAAGGAAATAGAAAAAATGAAGAAGACACTAGCAGAAGGAATGCTGGAAACAGAACATCTGAGTAAACAAACAGGAACTTCAGATGCAAGTATAACCAACAGAATGCAAGAGATGGAAAAGAGGATCTCTGGTGTTGAAGATACGGTAGAAGAAATACATTCATCAGTCAAAGAAAACACTAAAACCAACAAAGTCATGACCCAAAATGTCCAGGAAATTTGGGACATCATGAAAAGACCAAACCTACGAATAATAGGGATAGAGGAAGGAGAAGGATACCAACTCAAAGGCACAGAAAATATATTTAACAAGATCATAGAAGAAAACTTTCCTAACTTAAAGAAGGAAATGACTATGAAGATACAAGAAGCCTATAAAACACCAAACAGACTAGACCCCCCAAAAAAAGTTCCCTCGCCACATAATAATTAAACAACGAAATGTACAGAATAAAGAAAGAATATTAAGGGCAGGAAAGGAAAACAGCCAAGTGACTTATAAAGGCAAACCCATCAGAATAACACCCAATTTCTCAATGGAGACTTTGAAAGCCAGAAGGACCTGGACAGATATAATGCAGACACTAAGAGACCATGGATGCCAGCCTAGACTAATATACCCAGCAAAACTTTCAATCATCATAGATGGAGTGAACAAGACCTTCCAAGACAAAACCAGATTTAAACAATACTTATCCACAAACCCAGCCCTACAGAAAGCACTAGAAGGAAAATTCCAACCTAAGGAAGGCAGATACACCCATGAAAACACAGGCAATAGATAACACCACAGCAGTAAACCCCAAAGAAGAGAAGTACGCACACACTACCACCAAAAAATAAAAATAACAACAGGAACGAATAATCACTGGTCATTAATATCCCTTAATATCAATGGACTTAATTCACCTATAAAAAGACACAGACTAACAGAATGGATACGAAAACAGGACCTATCTTTCTGCTGCATACAAGAAACACACCTCATTTTCAAAGACAGATACCTCCTAAGAATAAAAGGCTGGGAAAAGACTTTCCAATCAAATGGTCTTAAGAAGCAAGCTGGTATAGCCATCCTAATATCCAGCAAAATAGACTTCAAACTAATATCAATCAAAAGAGATGATGAAGGACATTACATACTCATTGCAGGAAAGATCCACCAAGATGAAGTCTCAATTCTGAACATTTATGCCCCAAACACAAGGGCACCCACATATGTAAAAAAAAAAACATTACTAAAGCTTAAATCACATATAAAACCCCACACATTAATAGTGGGAGACTTCAACACCCCACTTTCACCTCTGGACAGATCGGCCAAATTGAAACTTAACAGAGACATAATGGACTTAACTGATGTTATGGCTCAAATGGACTTAATCGATATCTATAGAACATTCCACCCAAACAAAAAAGAATATACCTTCTTCTCAGCACCCCATGGAACCTTCTCTAAAATCGACCACATACTTGGCCACAAAGCAAATCTCAACAGATACAAAACAATTGGAATAACCTCCTGTGTTCTATCAGACCACCATGGTTTAAACTTAGATTTCAACAACAGAAAAAACTACAGAAATCCTACAATCTCATGGAAACTGAATAATGCTCAACTGAGTCACCAATGGGTTAAGGAAGAAATAAAGAAATTAAAGACTTCCTAGAGATCAATGAAAATGAATACACCACATACTCAAACTTATGGGATACTATGAAAGCAGTGCTAAGAGGGAAATTCATAGTACTAAATGACCACATAAAAAAGCTGGAGAAATCTCACGCTAGTGACTTGACAGCACACCTGAAAGCCCTGGAACAGGAAGAAGCAAAGTCTCCCAGGAAGAACACACCAGGAAATTATCAAACTGAGAGCTGAAATCAATAAAATAGAAATAAAGAGAACAATACAAAGGATTAATGAAACAAAGAGTTGGTTCTTTGAGAAGATCAACAAGATACACAAGCCCTTATCCAAACTAACCAAAAGACAGAGAGAGAGCATCCAAATTAACAAAATCAGAAATGAAAAAGGGGACATAACAACAGACAATGAGAAAATCCAGAGAATCATCAGGTCATACTTCAAAAACCTCTACTCCACAAAACTGGAAAATCTAAAAGAAATGGATAATTTTCTGGATAGGTACCACATACCTAAGTTAAATCAAGACCAGATAAACCATTTAAATAGTCCAATAACCCCTAAGGAAATAGAATCAGTCATTAAAAGTCTCCCAACCAAAAATGCCCTGGACAAGATGGTTTCACTGCAGAATTCTACCAGATCTTCAAAGAAGGCTTAATACCAATACTCTTTAAATTGTTCCACACAATAGAAGCAGAAAGTATATTACCAAACTCCTTCTATGAGGCTACAATTACCCTGATTCCTAAACCAAAAAAGATGCAACAAAGAAAGAGAACTACAGACCGATCTCCCTCATGAACATTGATGCAAAAATACTCAATAAAATTCTGGCGAACAGACTCCAAGAACACATCAAAACAATTATCTACCATGATCAAGTAGGCTTCATCCCAGGGATGCAAGGGTGGTTAAACATACGAAAATCCATCAATGTAATACACCATATAAACAAACTCAAAGAAAAAAACCACATGATCATCTCACCAGATGCAGAAAAGGCATTTGACAAAATCCAATACCCCTTCATGATAAAGGTCTTGGAGCGATCAGGAATACAGGGAACATACCTAAACCTAATAAAGGCAATCTACAGCAAGCCAACAGCCAACATCAAATTAAATGGAGAGAAACTCAAAGCAATACCACTAAAATCAGGAACAAGGCAAGGCTGTCCCCTCTCCCCATACTTATTCAATATAGTACTTGAAGTTCTAGCCAGAGCTATAAGACAACACAAAGAGATGAAGGGGATACAAATTGGAAAGGAAGAAGTCAAGCCTCCCTATTTGCAGATGACATGATAGTATACATGAGTGACCCCAAAAATTCAACCAAGGAACTGATACAGCTAATAAAAACCTTCAGCAACATAGCAGGATACAAGATCAACTCAAAAAAATCAGTAGCCCTCCTATATACAATAGACAAAAAGGCTGAGAAGGAAATCAGAGATACATCACCCTTTACAATAGCCACAAATGATATAAAATACCTTGGGGTTACTCTAACTAAGCATGTGAAGGACCTATATGACAAGAACTTTAAGTCCCTGAAAAAAGAAATTGAAGAAGATGTCAGAAAATGGAAAGATCTCCCATGCTCATGGATAGGCAGGATTAACATAGTAAAAATGGTGATCTTACCAAAAGTAATCTACAGATTCAACACAATCCCCATCAAATTACCAACACAATTCTTCACAGATCTGGAAAGAATAATACTCAACTTCATATGGAAAAACAAAAAACCCAGGATAGCCAAAAGACTCCTGTACAATAAAACAACCTCTGGAGGCATCACAATCCCCGGCCTCAAGCTCTCGTATAGAGCTACAGTAATAAAAACAGCTTGGTACTGGCATAAAAACCAACATGTGGACCAATGGAATTGAATTGAAGACCCTGACATTAACCCGCACACCTATGAACATATAATTTTTGACAAAGAAGCCAAAAATGTACAATAGAAAAAAGAAAGCATCTTCAACAAATGGTGCTGGCATAACTGGATGCCAATGTGTAGAAGGCTGCAAATAGATCCATATCTGTCACCATGCACAAAACTTAAGTCCAAGTGGATCAAAGACCTCAACATAAATCCAGTTACTCTGAACCTGATAGAAGAGAAAGTAGGAAGTACTCTTGAACACATTGGCACCGGAGATCACTTTCTAAATATAACACCAGTAGCACAGACACTGAGAGAAACAATCAATCAATGGGACCTGTTGAAACTGAGAAGCTTTTGTAGAGCAAAGGACACGGTCAACAAGACAAAGCGACAGACTACAGAATGGGAAAAGGACTTCACCAACCCCACATCTGACAGAGGGCTGATATCCAGAATATATAAAGAACTCAAGAAATTAGACATCAAAATGCCCAACAGTCCAATTAAGAAATGGACTATAGAACTAAACAGAGAATTCTCAACAGAGGAAGTTCAAATGGCTGAAAGACATTTAAGGAATTGCCCAACATCCCTAATTATCCGGGAAATGTAAATCAAAACGACTCTGAGATACCACCTTACACCTGTCAGAATGGCTAAGATCAAAAACACAGAAGACAGATTATGCTGGAGAGGATGCGGAGCAAGGGGAACTCTCCTCCACTGCTGGTGGGAATGCAAGCTTGTACAGCCACTTTGGAAATCAATACGGCACTTTCTTAGAAAATCGGGAATCCATCTCCCCCAAGACCCAGCTGTAGCACTCTTGAGCATATACCCAAGGAATGCTCAATCATACCTCAAGGGTATTTGTTCAGCTATGTTCATATCAGCATTGTTTGTAATAGCCATAACCTGGAAACAACCTAGATGCCCTTCAACTGAAGAATGGATAAAGAAAATATGGTACATATACACAATGGAGTACTACTACTCAGCAGAGAAAAACAATGACATCATGAGGTTTGCAGGCAAATGGATGGATCTAGAAAAAATCATCCTGAGTGAGGTAACCCAGACTCAGAAGGACAAACATGGTATGTACTCACTCATAGGAGGATACTAGATGTAAAACAAAGATGACTAGACTGCTATACAACTCCAGGGAGGCTACCTAGAAAACGGGACCCTAGGAAAGACACAGGCATCACCCAATGACAGAGAAATGGATGAGATCTACATGAACAACCTGGACGACAGTGGGAGTAATGAAGGGCAAGATTTGAGGGAAAGAAAGCTTAGGGGAGCAGGAGATCCCAGCTGGATCAAGAACAGAAAGGGAGAACAAGGAATAACAGACCATGATAAATGAAGACCACATGAGAAAAGGAACAGGCAGAGTGCTGGAGAGGGCCCCTGAAATCCACAATGATACATCCTCTGTAGACTACTGGCAGTGGTCGAGAGAAAGCCTGATCTGACCTATCTGGTGATCAGATGGCCCAAACACCCTAAAGGTCATGCTGGAACTCTCATCCAATAACTGATGGAAGTGGATGCAGAGATCCTCAGCCAGGCCCCAGGTGGAGCTCCAGGTGTCCAACTGTCAAGAAAGAGGAGGGACTGTAAGAGCGTGATTTGTTGAGACCAAGATTGCAAAAAGCACAGGGACAAATAGCCAATTGAATGGAAGCACATGAATTATGAACCAAAGGCTGTGGAGCCCCCAGCTGGATCAGACCCTCTGGGTAAGTGAGACAATTGAATAGCTTGAACTGCTTGGGAGGCATCCAGGCTGTGGGACCAGGACCTGTCCTTATTGCATGAGCTGGCTGTTTGGAACCTTGGGCTTACACAGGGACACTTTGCTCAGCCTGGAAGGAGGGGACTGGACCTGCCTGTACTGAATCTACCAGGTTTAAATGAATCCCCAGGGGAGTCTTGGCCCTGGAGGAGGTGGGAATGGAGGGGAGGGGATGGGGAGAAGGTGGGAGTGGGGGCGGGAGGGGGAGGACAGGGGAACCCATTGCTGATGTATAAAATTAAAACACAAATATAATAATAATAATAATAATAATAATAATAATAATTTAAAATAAATAAATAAAAAAGAACCCTGCCACAGATAAGCAAGCTGAACACAGCGCCAGCCATGCCCCGGCTGCTTCCAAAATGTAAATCAGATAAGAGCTAGGAAGTACCACCCTCAGATCAACAGCCTCAAATTCAGCTACAGGCTTTGGTGAGATAGTGATTCCTCTGAGGCCCAGTTTAGCAGCACCAGAAGAAAAATCCCACTTTGTCACCCTGCACTGCTCAGAGGACAGCAGCCAGGTACCATATTCATAAAAATGGACCCACCCCAGGAGCCATATTATGGAATAGCCACAGTCTGGGGAACTCCAATTTAGCCTGTCACAGCTCCTGTATGAAGGATTTGGCCCAGAGGCAGCTATAAAAAGCAGGAGGGCCAGGTGAGCCAAAATATCAAGGGTGCAGGAGGCTAGTTCAAAGTGGGAAGTGCATAAGGCAAGCTAGCTCCACTCTCGGTGGTCAGAACCAGATTTCATCAACTATTTCTCTGATACTGAAGTCAGTGGGGAGACACGACACCTCTCTGTCCTTCACTGCTGAAGTTCGTGAACTCTGAAGTTCCAGAGAGGTACACCATACCCACAGTGACACCCCTCCAGCAGGGTGCTTAATACTTAGGAGGCCTTGCAGGTAGGGCAACAGGTCCTTTGCTTTCACTCATCCCAGTGCTGAGGTCACCTCCCAACTCACTTGGGAGACACCCACAAACTAAAGCAGCTGCCCTGTACTGTATCATCTGGAGAGGTTCTGGAGGGTATGACATCTTCCCTGGCCACAGACTATAAAGCTAACTGTGACAAACAGAGGCTTCTTGTACACAAAGAATAAAAACACCTATAGTGAAGATTATTCTGGAAGACACTGGACACTTAAACACCATTCAGCAACATAACCCAAAGACAAGAGCCCCCAA
Source organism: Onychomys torridus (assembly GCF_903995425.1). Lineage (NCBI taxonomy): Eukaryota > Metazoa > Chordata > Mammalia > Rodentia > Cricetidae > Onychomys > Onychomys torridus. The sequence goes on along the minus strand of NC_050444.1, from coordinate 44,413,638 downwards.
GTTTAACTGGCTCTCCCTCTCTTTGCACTGAACTAGGAGCCTCCAAATTTAAGGAGCCAGAATATCTCTCTCTCTCTCTCTCTCTCTCTCTCTCTCTCTCTCTCTCTCTCTCTCTCTCTCTGTGTGTGTGTGTGTGTGTGTGTGTGTGTGTGTGTGTGTGATGTGTATATGTCCCCACTTCTGGGAGTTCACTCTCTTTCCATCATATGGGTTCCAGGGACCTAACTCGGATTGTTAGGCCTGGTATCAAGACCCAATTTACTAACCCTCCATCATCTTCTTGTTCTATTTATTTATTTAATTTATTTATCTATCTATTTATTATTATGGAATATTTGTTTAACTATGCAAAGATGTGTTGTATTTGTTAAACTTTGTAAAGATGTATTGCTGGTTTACCTTGCCTACCTAAGGCACCTGATTGGTCTAATAAAAAGCTGAACAGCAGACAGTGAGAGAGAAAGTACAGATGGGACTTCCAGGCAGGAAGAGGAAGTAGGAGGAACTTAGGCTGGGTGGGTGATGGGTGCAAGAAAAAGAGACACCAGGGAGATGCCAGGGGCCAGCCAGACAGACATGGAGAAAGCAGCAAAGTAGGACATACAGAATAAAAGAAAGTTAAAGGCGAGAGGAAAATTAAGTTTAAAAAGTCAGTGAGACAAAATGCTAAGGCCAGCATTCATAATTATAATAAGTTTCCGTGTCTTTATTTGGGAGCTAGCTGGCAGCCCAAAGAAAATTCCAGCTACAATCTACCTATCTACCTATTTATTTATTTTACATGTGTGAGTGTTTTGCTACCACATTTGTCTGGTGCCCACAGAGGTCAGAAGAGGCCATCTGTGCCCCTGGAACTGGAGTTACAGATGGTTGTCAGCCACTCTGTAGCTGCTGGGACACAAACCCGGATCCTCTGAAAGAACAAGTGGTCTTAGTCACCAAGCCATCTCTTCAGCCATCCTTTTTTATTCTCTGTGTGTACCTGTCATTTCTCTTGACTTCATCTAATTTTATTTGTCCTTCCCCCACTCCTCCAATTAGGGGCCGTCATTTTTCTTGTCCTTATCCTTTGCTTTTCTCCCCTTCTCTATACTTGGTAGTATTTTGACTTTATCTTCTGATATGTGAGTTTTCTTGTGGAGACACAAATAAATGTCTACTCAGCCCAGAAAGGGAATGAGAGACATTCCACCAAAGTCCATTTTTGTGTGTGTGTGTGCATGAATAACAGACCAATAAAGCTGTAATGCCACAGAAGGCCCCTGCTCTCTAAATATGACCCTAATTAAGACAACTCTAGGACATCGCCTTCCTCCTTAGCAAGGGGTACAGTGGGGACATGCCTGTCTTCCATCTGCTTTTGTCAAGCTTTAAAGTTTTCCAAACACTCACCAGCACAGCGTTTGGCTTTTCATCAGTTTCCCCCAGGAACTCCAGCTGGCACAAGGCTGCAGTACTCAGTTTCAGCTAATGGGACCGGCCCCATTGTTTGCTTTCCTGCTCTTTCATCTCCTCCTGAGGGCTTTAGCAAGACACCAGGCTAGACCACTCAGGGCTGCCAGAGCCTAGCATAGGATTCGGCAAAGCCACTAAAGCCCCTACTGAATTGACTTCCTTAACTTTCCTATGGACATAGTTCTGTCTGGCCTGAAGAACTGGACATCAATTCCACTTCTCTTGTTCTCACTTCCCTGGTAATGCATGTCCTTCCCATACTGTATCCTATTTCCTGATCTTCATGCAGATCGTAGTGGAATAACTAAGTGTTCCTAATGGCTTGTAATAAGCCTGTCCACCAGGAAATGGCTCTTCTTGTATTGCCTCAGGTTATTCAGCCTTTGTGTAAAGAAAGGATAGGTGGTTCTATTATTTAGTTTCTCTGCCTCTACAACACTCAGACTAATCCCCTTCATGCTCATGAAGCTGTAAGACAAAGCCTGTGACAGGCTTTCATTGCTTGTTCAAAAGTCTTTTCCAGAGGTGGGTGTGTTGGCACATGCCTTTAATCCCAGTATTTGGGAGGCAGAGGCAGGTAGGTCTCTGCTGTGGAATAATCCTTTTGTACACTGTGTGAATATATGTTGGTATGGTTGCTTTAATAAAGAAGCTGATTGGCCAATAGCTGAACAGGATAAAGTTAGGCAGGAAAGCCAAACTGAGAATGATGGATGAGGAAGGCAGAGTCAGGAGTCACCAGCCAGATGCAGAGGGAGCAGGAGATGAATGTGCCATTCTAATAAAGGTACCACCATGTAGTAGAGTGTAAATAAGGAATACGGGATAATTTAAAATGTAAGAGCTAGTCAGTAATAAGCCTGAGCTACTGGCTGAGCATTTCAAATTACTATAAGTCTCTGTGTGAAAATCTGGAAGTAGTTCCCAGGATGAAAAAACTCCACCTACAGGTCTCTGTGAGTTCAAGGCCAGCCTGATCTACATAGTGAGTTCCAGGATATCAAAAGCTACATAGTGAGACCCTGTCTTGAAAACAAAGTCTTTCCCAAGCCATGCAGTTGACAGAATACTTCTTTGCATCATCTTCTGGACTGAGCCATTCCTAAGGTCCCTATCTACATGATCAGTCATGGATTTTCTCCTTCTCTTATTAAAGACTGGACCTGAAGGCTATTGTCTATCACCTTTACCTTGATCTCTCTTTCTATGTGGCTCTTCCCAGAGGTTCCAAGTTTTTGAATCCTAGGAAGGGCTTCTTAGCACATATCCAACCTGCACTCTCTTTCACTTGAATCTTGCCAACTGTGGGAAACAACACACCTCCATTTCTCTTTTTTTTCCCCAGATTAGTGACAGAGGCTAGAAACAGCATGTTTGGGGGTTTGCTTGCTTGCTTTAAAAAAAAATAAATAAATGTAATTCCTCCCTTACTCCCACCAGCTCTTTCTAGAAGACAACTGAGCCTCATATGTATGTCATATTGCCCAAAACAAAGCCTATACCACTGAAGCCACAGCCTGCTTAAGACACTCACCCATACATTCTACTTTCAGGGACTGGTAAACATTTTTTAGCCCACTAGCTGTTTAGGGAGCATTCCCATAACTCAGGAGGTAGAACCCACTCATCAAGAAGACACCATGTGGTTACTGGAAGTTGAACTCAGGACCAAATATCTTAACAGAACAAAGGCTGTATACAACAAACCTATAGCAACATTACACTAGATCCAGAAAAACAGATTGCCCCAAAATCTGAAATGAGGCTAGCTTGTCCTCATACTCTCTGTACTCTTATATCTCGATACTCCTATTGACTGGAGTGTTTAAGGTCTTAGAGCAGTAAGACATAAGAAAGAACAGAGATACAAACAGGACAGGAAGAAGTCACAGTATCACTATTTGCAGGCTACATGACTCTGTACTTAAAAGACTCAAGATCACACCAGAAAGCTCTTAGGTAAATGCTTTGAGCAAAAGAATAGAATAGGAAATCAACATAGAGAAAGTTATAGCTTTTAATTCTATTTTTTCATTTGCATGTATGTGTATTCATGTGAGTGGGTGTGCATGTCCATGCATGCATATTGGAAACTAGAGGCCAATGCTGGTGTCTTCTTCAATTGCTCCCTACCTCCTTTCTTCAGACAGCGTTTCTCACTGAACCTGTTGTTCATCAACTGGCTAGAATGGCTGGCCAGTGAGCCCCCACAACTCTGTCACCTCTCATTCCCAGTGCTCATGTGACACCCACATGCCACCATATCTATCTTTTTTCATGGATGCGGAGGACACCAACTTAGGGCCTTACGTTTTCACAGTAAGCACTGCACCCATTCACTAAGCTATCGCCTAAGCTCTTATATATCAATAATAAATTTGCTGAGAAATCGGGGTGGGAAAGAGGGTCACATTCACTAACACTTAAAACAAACCTAGGAATAATCTAACCAAAATAGTGAGAAGATCTCTACAGTGAAAATTTTAGAACACTGAAGAAGTTGAAAAAGGCACTAGGTGGAAAGATCTCCTATGTTCATGGCTAGACCAAATTACTATGGTGGAAATGGCTGTGTTACTGAAAGGAATCAACAGGTTCAATGCAATCTCCATCAAAATTCCAATGAGAAAAGCTAGGCGGTGGTGGTACACACCTTTAATCCCAGCACTTGGGAGGAGGAGCCAGGCAGATCTCTGTGAGTTCGAGGCCAGCATGGTCTACAAAGCAAGTTCCAGGAAAGGCGCAAAGCTACACAGAGAAACCCTGTCTCGAAAGAAAAAAAAAAAAAGAACTGGACAGTGATCCAATGCATGGCGATATTATAATTTATCCAAGCAGCTCCTTATTAATGAGCATTTAGGTTTTTTCTTTTTCCTAATACCAAACCATGGAATTGAATTGAAAATCAAAATGTGTGCACATTTGCAAGTTTGCAGTTGCCACTCACAGACACTGAATCAATTTATAATATATATTTGAATGTCTAGTGCCTGGTGACTCACACTGACCACCCACACAATGTTAATTATATATTTTTATCCTTGATAATTGGTGAAAATGGTTTACTAATGTAGTTTAAATTCATCATGGGTGAGGTAAACTATCTTATCTTGAATACGATGATCATTTGCATACTACTTTTGTCTTTTTGTGGTCTACATGCTTTTTTCACACTCCACAGTTTCATTATTGTTGTTCTTATTTGTTTGTGCTGCTTGTTCTGAGATCAGGATCTCACAGTGTATTCCAGCTGTCCTGGAACTGTAGGGTGCAGGCTGGCCTCAGGCTGGCCTTAGGCTGGTTAAGATTTGTTTTAGTTTTATGTGTTTGCCTGCATGTTTATTGTGTGTGCCCCATGTGTGCAGTGCCCATGGAGGTCAGAAGAGGGCACGGAATTTCCTGGAACCGGAGTTACAGACAGCTGTGAACAACCAGGTGGGCACCAGTCAGCTTCTAGCATCCATGCTGGGGAGCTCACAAACACCTGTAACTCCTTTGTAGAGACTCTGCTGCCCTCTTCTGGCCGTCATAGACACTTTCACACACAGGGCAAACATTAAAAAGCTGGGTGTGGCAATGTACACTTTCAATTCAAGCACTTGGGAGGCAGAGGCAGGCAAATCTCTTGAGTCCGAGGCCACCTTGACCTACATAGTGAGTTCCAACTGTTTCAAGATGGTTACTTTCTAGGAGTATACATGGCTTTTCATGAGCTTGTCATGTCCTAAAACATTGATCTCACTGCTGTGCTTCCTTCCTGGCCTCCAACCATATCTGTTCTCTACCTCATTCAAGACTTTCCCTAATTCCAAGTATAGATCACATGTTTGTCCTATAAAATTTGTAGGTTTTATTGGTTCTTTTTTAAATTTCTGATTATAAAGGCATACATTGTGTGTGTGTGTGTGTGTGTGTGTGTGTGTGTGTGTGTTTATGACTGGAGAGATGGCTCAGACTGTTTTTCTTGAGCACCTGGCTTCCTTTCCTGTCAGCGATAGGACAACTCATAATCATCAGTAACACCAATTCCAGGGGCTTCAATGCCTTCTTCTGGCCTCTGAGAGCTCCAGATACCCACATGGTGCACAAACACACATACAAGCAAAACACCCATACACATAAAGTAAAAATCTTTAAAAAATAAAATAAAATAAAATAAAAAATAAGTTTAGAAAATAAAAGCATATAAAAGATGGTAAAATGATACAAAATCACCTATCCCTATATTTGCTAACGTTAGATATGTATTCCCAATTTTATGACTAATATTGATTTATATACCATGCTCTCTTAAAATTATCCTAATAATTTTTTCAGGTGCATACAAATGGATTTAAGAAGGCTTTGTTGCCTTTATTGTCATATTAAAATTACCAACACCACTCTACCATATAGTAGTCATTTTCATGTAAAGGATGAACCTAATTTTCTGTTTACTACTTGAAAGTTCAAAATCTACAGCACCAAATGCAATTAGTTGCTTTAAACAAAAATCTTATTTCCAACAGATGAATTGTTATTAATCAGGAGCATAAACGAGGCTGCGGGGCAGTAGAGGCACACACTTTTAATCCCAGAACTCGGGAGGCAGATCTCTGTGAGTTCCAGGCCAGCCTGGACTGTTAGAGAAAACCAAAACCAAAAATTCTTTGGCAGGGGTGGTAAGATAATGAGCAACAAAATAGTGACTCAGCGATATGTGATCAGCAGGTGTGTTTTTCTTGATCTGGTAAGGAGAGGAAGAGACACCTCCAGGCTCCAGGAAATGGAATGCTGGCGCCCGGGGGCCTGAAACAAGGGTTCAAAAAGGCAAGGGTCGTAGGCTACGTGGCGGGGGCCCACAGGAAACGCGCTCCGATGCTCAGATCCTTAGTTCTCAGCTTTGTCTCGGCTTCTGCGAACTAGAGGATCGTAGCCACTGGAGAGGGGAACACCTAGTCCTGGGGACAACCAGGGTGAGGACGGTGGCCGCAAAGCACTTTTTAAGTTGAACCAGCACGGAGCCCGCGACTGCCCTCCGCTGCCCTCCGCGCCTGCGCAGAGCCGCCAGCGGCAAAGGGAGGATTCGGAAAAACCTCCGCACCGACACTCACCCGACCATGCAGTTACACGAGGAGGCTGGGCTACTGCGCTGGGACACCCAAACCCAAACGTTTCTAAAAAACGAACCCCACGAGAGCTCAGCCTTCGACCTCTCCACATCGCGACAAGAATCCCACTCCTTTTCCGGTCCCTCCTCACAACAAATCCCCTACACTATGGTTCCGATGCCCACAATCGCCATCTGCTGCCGGCTTTTGAGTTTACAGTACATTTAATGTGAATTGTGGCCACTGTTGAATAATTCGAGTTCATCTACCAACTTATGTCAATGAAACAATAAAATCTTCCTTATAGTATAAAAAGGCCATGAAGATCTTCTATTCCTACTACTTAACTCCTACGTATCACTGTTTGGATTTCATATTTACCAGGCATCTCCCCAGAGACGTATGAATTCTTGAAAGACCCTGACTCTAATACTCGAAATCACTTAAGTATGAACGCACTTCGTCCGAGAGCAGAACTCTTTCTTTTCCAAGGCACTCAAGTATCACAGAGAATAAAAGTCCAAATTTAAGGTACATTTTCTGAAACTGATCTAGTATCTGTACAAAATACATCACATGTAACAGGAAACTTAACACTGTTTAGACAAAGATCAGTATATAACATTAATTCTGACTGTACATGCCTTGTCAACTTGACATTTTGGTCCAGGGAATGTGGAGCCTCACTTGAATTGCCTTCATTAGAATGGATGGTGGGTTTGTAAGTGAGAATATTGATTGATTTATGTGGGAGGGTACAGTCCTCCGGCAAGTGGTCCTGGGTTGTATCAGAAAGCCCAATAAGACAGTAAGCAGCTTTCATTTATAGATCCTGCCCTGACTTCCCTCAATAATGGATTAAAATCTCTAAATGCTTTTCTCAAAATGCTTTTTAAAAGGTCAGTGTTTTATCATAGCAACAGAATGCAAACAAGGCAATTTTTTAAAAAGGAGACTTTCCTCATGAAAGAATGGGAAATTTCTAAAATTTAGGGAATCATTCTACATTTTCAACAGGCAGTGTCATTCTTTGAATCAGTGAGATTTACTAAGCTCTCATTTATATCTCCTGAGCGAAAATATTAGCCGAGGGGCTGGAGAGATGGCTCAGTGGTTAAGAGCAGTGGCTGTTCTTCCACAGGTCCTGAGTTCAATTCCCAGCACCCATATAATGGCTCACAACCATCTGTAATGAGATCTGGCACCCTCTTCAGGCCTGCAAAGACACATGCAGGCAGAACACTGTGTACATAATAAATAAATCAAATCTTTAAAAAAATATATATATTAGCCAAGGAAGAGCAGATGCAGACTTTTCAGCTGCTGTATCATATTCAGAGTTCCTGCGTTTGGAGATATATGGCCATTTCTACAAATGAAGGCAGAAAGTTCTATACAAAAGTAAACTTATGAACAAGCTGTAAACTAGTGTATACATATTTTAGAAAACTCAACACCTATTTACATTCATAGTATGTTTTCTACAGTTTTTCATCAAAATGAATGTTTATAATGTCTGTAAAAGTTAATGTCTATAAAGGTTTTATCCTTTGAACTACACCCACTTAGCTGAATGGGTTTTTGTATTTACTCAAAAATTATCACGGGTTGGGGATTTAGATCAGTGGTAGAGTGCTTGCCTAGCAAGCGCAAGGCCCTGGGTTCGGTCCTCAGCTCCACCAAAAAAAAAAAAAAAAAAAAAAAAAAATCACTTGGCAACTCTAAGAAACTCTAACCTGACAAATTCTATTTAAAACTGAACTTAAAGGGAAACTGGAAAAATGGCTGAGGAGGATCCAAGTTCAGTTTTCAGCACTTACATTGTGACTCACAACCACCTGTAACCTAGGGCACCTAACACCATCTTCAGGCCTCTTTGGGCACCCTAACACAGAATACACATTCATTATAATTAGTTCAGTTTAGAAATTTCAATACATTAAATAGGTTTTTTAAGCCGGGCAGTTAGTGGCACATGTCTTTAATCCCAGCACTCAGGAGGCATAGGCACAGGGTCTCTGAGTTTGAGGCCAGCCTCATCTACAGAACAAGTTCCAAGACAGCCTGAGAAACACTGTCTTGAAAAAACAAGGAAAAAAGCCAGGCAGTGGTAGCACACGCCTGTAATCCCAGCACTTGGGAGGCAGAGGCAGGCAGATCTCTGTGAGTTCAAGGCCAGCCTGGGCTACCAAGTGAGTCCCAGGAAAGGTGCAAAGCTACACAGAGAAACCCTGTCTCGAAAAACCAAAAAAACAAAAACAAAACCCAAGGAAAAAGTAGTCAACAAGACAGTCTACAAAGGCAGAAGACATACACATTATCTTAATGGGTGGGGCCTACCTGTATTCCACAAAAACACTTTAATTCCTACTCTAGAGAATGCTGAATCTTTTAAAAGGCTTCTCCCCCCCCCACGTTTACTTTGCATGTGCAGGCACGCAAAAGCAAGTGTGGGAGGGTTACAGAACAATATTATTTGTTTAACAATATTGATACTCAATGATTTTATTATTAAAATGAAAATAATATTTCACTTGAAGATTGATCTAAAACTATTTTAAGGTATGAAAAGGGGATGAAAGAACAGCTTTCAGAGTTGGTTCTCCTTCCACCATTTGGGTCTGAGGATTACTCAGGTCACCAGGATTTGCAGCAAGCATCCTTACCTGCTGAGGCAACTTACAATAGCCCTGAAGAGAATCAATCTACCACTCACTCTAATCTATGCTTGTGTGTGTGTGTGTGTGTGTGTGTGTGTGTGTGTGTGTGTGTGGTATGTGTAGGCTAGATAGAGTGTTTTACCCCCTGGGCCAGGAGTTACAGCAGATTGCCAGCCACCTAGGAGTCTGTGAGCTGGGAAGTGAACCTGGGTCCTCTGTAAGAGCTGCAGCAAGTACTCTTGACTACTGAGGCATCTCTCCAGACTTTCAAAAGAGAATCTCTTAAAAACAGTTCTCATTAACCAATTCAGACTGAATGTCTCAAATATGGGAGGTATTCGGTTTTTGAAAGCATCATTTTTTTAAAGGATTTCATAACCAAAGTTTACATCTAATTAGCTTTCATGTATGATTTAGCATTCACACCCTACATTATGCAAGCCCTATCCTAAAATTATTTTCCCAGATAAACACTATGTCACATATAAAATAATGAACTTTCCATAAAAATCTGACAGATGGAAATACAATCATTACACAGGTGTATCTACTAATAATTATGAATAGTTTGTTGGTTTTAAAAATTACAGATTTAATGATAAAAAGCATGCAATTTATTAACTAAAACTGGCAAATTACTTTTGGCTCTCATTTGTATGTCTAAAAATGTATGTATCATAGCCAGCAGAATTTTTCAGTAGAATTTTATTTTGAAAATAATATTTCACTTGAAGATTGATCTAAAACACTTTAAGGTATGAAAATTTTATACAACTTATCTATTACAAATTAATCAGAATTCTTCAATTAGGTACACTGTGTTAGCTCACCTACATAAAAAATATTGCACATTTTGTCTCCAGGTGTTACTGATGAGTAAACTATTTATTCTGTGAAATGGCAACTTTATAAATATTGGAACTAAATGCACTGTAAACAGTCATTTTGGTAAACATGCATTTATTCACAGATTTATTTCCTTTAGATAAATGCATAACTGCTCAAAATTAAGATGCTATGTCGAGGTACAAGCGCACACAAACAAATCTATTTCTGTCTTCATTTCAAGGAAACACTGGCCTTATTTTTAAAATAAGCTTTTGCTGGTAAGAAAGCACACCACTTTAAAACCTCTCTGTGCTCTGCATCTGCACTTCTCTTGTTTCCATTGAGTCAACTACCACTGCTTCAGTGTATCATCTCAAAACTCAGACCCTGAGGCAGCTGAGCACTTGTCAAAGTCCTCCTACTCATGAAGCCGTGACTCACACTAGACCATTCACTGGTCATAGTTTTTGGAAACTGACAAATCAGACCATTTTAATGTTATGTAATTGACACAATCCTGCATAACACAGTATTCCTCCATTAAGCTGAGGCCATATTATAGTTTAGAAATATAAATATACTGAATCCTAAGTCCTATTTCTATGGTAACCCCAAGGTGTTATGCATGTAAAACAGGAGTGACTATATAGTTCCAGACTTGACTGTTGGTCTCAAGTATTCATTACAGACAATTCTACTGGTGCAATGGCCTGATTGTTTGCAGCAATTTCAGTTTACAGGAGTGAATCACATTTTATACACAGAGAGAATATATTACTTGAAATCTAGGCCCCCTAAAAGAGTTTAGGAAGCTGATCAGATGCCTTCAAATGAAAAGTAAGGTGATTTTCTGGCCCTTTCCCACACCCTGAAAATTGGAATTTGACAAAAGTCCATGGGCATAATTTACAAACTTTGACAAACTATTAGGTTAAAACCATTTTCTTTGGGGAAGATGTGAGGAACCTTTAAAACCTGTTATACAAAATTTCAGCTGCCTTTTTATAAAAGTACGTTCCTTAGGTTAAAATCATAAAATTAAGGTGCAAGAGTTTAACAAAAATGAACTGAAGAGCTTTATTGACATCACAGTACATTCAAGAATAATTTGAAGAACATTACAGCTGAAAGAGAACGGCATATTTATAGTCTGATTATGTACTATGTCTTGAAAAATGTAATACAAAGAAATCCTATTAACTTGGAGCAGCATTTGGAAAAAGACATCTATTTACACAATTAAAAAAAAAAATCTGGTTTCACCTCCACAGCCACAATGTGCCTCTATAATGAGACAAGCCCTTAAAACTCATGGAATTTTTAAAAACAGCATCATGGCACTCTTGCCACATCATTCCTCAGCGCTTACGACGGGGAGGGGTTGTTGATCTGGAAAAAAAAATGGGAAAAGACAAAATTTAAAAATAAAAATGTATTTATATTCAAAATCTGCAATATAAATAAATACTGTTACACAGGATTTCTAACATTATTTTAAAATATTTAACAAATACCAAACTGAGTTTATAAAAGAGAGAGAGAGAAAGGACACTTTCAATTTGAATAAATTCAAAAACTTTAAAAACAAATCAGACAAAATACTTTCAAAAGTATACTACCTTGATCGGGACTTAGACTTGTGTTTGCGGCTTGCCTTCTTACCAGACCTTTGAGATTTCTCCATGGAGCGCGACCGACTATGTTTAGGCTTCTTAGCCTTCTTTTCTTTGCTACTTCCAGGGGATTCAGAACTGCTCCTTCCACTAGAATCAGAACCTGAATGCTTTTTACTGTCTTTGGTAGCATTTTTCTTACTATCCTGTCTAGAGTCATGTCTTACGACTTTAACAGATAGAGAACCACTCCTACAGAACATTCTCTCACTCTCTCGCTTCCTTTTTAACCGATCATCCTGACTACTGAATTTAAAATCTTTTTCTTCCCTTTTCTGTTTTTCTTTTCTTTTGTCCTGTTCACGGTCCCTTTCTTTATCTTTCTTCCTCCTATCTTTATCTACACTTCGACTCCTCTCTTTTTTCCTGTCTTGTTCTTTAGCCTCACCTTTATGCTTATGACTGCTCCCACTAAGATTTCCACGTGGATCCTCAATTTTACGCCTATCTCGACTCCTACTGCGACTGGAACGATTGGCTCGTCTATCCCTTGAGCGACTTCTGCTTCTACGTCTGTCTCGGGAAGGACTCCGGTTTCTTCGTCTTTCTCTTTCAAGGCTACTTCTATTAGATCTCCTCCTGTCTCTTAGCTTCGCCCTAGCCCTGCTGCTGTCTATTTTAATTCTGCGAGAGTAGCTCCTGCTCCTGCTCCTGCTCCGCCTAGCTTTCACTGTGGGAGACCTGCTCCTACTGTGTCTCTTTTTCCTTTTAGGAGAAGAGGAGCGAGAGGACGTGCAGCTGCTGCCTGAGCTGGAGCTGTATGAAGAACTGGAGACGGAGCTGCTGCTGCTGCTAGTCCTGCTATTGCTGCTGGAGCTGCCGCTACTACTGCTCCCTGACCTACTCCTCCGCTCCTTCTCTTTCCCTTTATGTTCTCTTTTGGGCTCTAAAGCTGATGGAGCTTCATTTGGAGTTCTTTTCTTTTCATTAACCGCATCACCGTCTGCTTCACTTGCTTCTAGCAGTGATAAACTATTTTGCTCTCTGTGAATAAATTCATTCATCTCTTTTGTAACCCTTTCTGTTTGTTGCTTTTCTTCTGAAACAGAAAAAGACAAAAAGACACAGAAAAGCTAAATTAAGAAATGAAAAACTACCACACTATCAAATTATAAAAATAGTTTCATCTTTAATAGAAGTAGGGTACAAACCACCTAAGTAATTAAAAGCTTTCTAACAGCTACATTAAAATGGTAAAAGTAAAGTAGAATCAGTTTCCACATTTCACTGACCTAATATGTCAAAAGTATTATATTTCAAACACTGAATCAAAAAGAACCAAGACATTTTTTTCCCCCACAGAAAATCTTCGAAGTCTAGCACTGTCTACCAATGTCAACACTTCAGTTGAGGGCTAGCTCCATTTCAAGTACTCAGCAGCCACATGCAGTTAGCTATCTGCTATTCTAGGCTGTTCAGTAAGGGGTACATATGACACAAGAAAAGATTTCCCCTTTATCTAGTACTAGTAAAGAAGAGAGGAGCAGCAGGCTATGGTGGCACAGGCCTTTAATCCCAACTTGGGAGGCAGAGGCAGAAGGAGGATCTCTGAGTTAGAGGTCAGCCTGGTCTGCACAGTGAGCTCCAGGACAGGGAGGATTACATAGAAAGCCCCGTCTCAAAAGACCAAAACCTCAAAACCCAACATTAAAAGAATAAGAGAGAGAGACAAGCAGGGATTCTTGGAAAACTGTTAACAACGCTTAGTCATTTCCTAAGAGATATTCAAATAATATTTTTCAAAAATTAAATCCTAATACCCTTTCATTATTCTTAGTATTATCACATATATTTAAAAACTGTACTTATGGAAGGGATTTTTTTAATAAAGTATTTCTAATCTTCTACTTTTTCTAAATACCTAGCTGTTTTCTCAGTAGACTTATAAATACACTCACTTATTACAAAAGTCTATTTTCATTGCAATAATTTTAACATGATAGACTGGTTAATGACCATGGGGATGAACGGCTCCGGCACCAAACAGAAACAAAATGAAAATACAATATAATATGATCTTCATCTCAGCTGTTATCACATATTACCAACAATCGAGCCTCCAGTTCTATCCTACAATATCTCTATAAAACTGTGGTGATACAATATTATGAAACTATCTCTTATATTCTAAGAGACTGGAACTTTTGTTGGACCTCACAGCCAAAGTTAGTAACACACCTTGAGGTCACTTAAGACATAAGACTGCTATCCTGATGTGTACTCAGACTGTTTAACCTGCTTTTAAAAGGAAAATGTAACAATCAACTCATTTGTCTTGGATTTCCCATGCAAACAACTTTCACAGCCTAAGCCAATGCAAAGCTGTAATCTTAAATTACTACACTTCCATTCCCGACCCAGACTATACACGTGTATCATTTGCTGAATCATCTGCTGAAAGCAGCAAATACAGAGTTGAAAGCAACTTCCTAAAATTGTCCACAAAAGTTGCAAACGACTAGTTATGGACATCAGTTGATAAAGAGTGATGTCTGTGGGGTTGGGGATTTAGCTCAGTGGTACAGCAGTTGCCTAGCAAGTGGAAGGCCCCGGGTTTGGTCCTCAACTGCCAGGGAGAGGGACTGATGATTTTTGTTATCTGGGTCCATTGGGGTCAGTTAGAACCAGTGACTTGATCCCTTGTAAAACTCAGTTAAAGATTTCTGTACAGTATCCCATTCTTTTCCCGGTGGATATTTCCTGTGCTATTCAACAAATACAGAGTAAAGCCCTTTGCAAGGGAAAGAGATACACAGATAATCAGCCACTCAAGGATAGGCACAGGTACAGGGACAGGCAGATTTAGACCCACACAACAGACAGAGACAGAAGACACCGTGAACATGAAGCAGAGAAATCAAATCTGAACTTGTTCTTGTTTAAATAACTCCAAGGGGAAGTGCTTTTATTTCCTTCCTGAACTCGATACTAACTCACTATTGGTGACTCAAAGTAAATCACTAATGTGCATAATCCACGCATAAAAGCACTTATGAAACTATACGAAAGCTACGCAAATCTAAGATTACCTTCCATCTGTTTATCTTGTAACAGCTGCTGTTCTTTTTCTTTTCTCCAGAAAGCTTCCTGTTTTTGCCGGATTCTGTGCCGTAACTCTTCATCGTCAGTATCAGAAGACTCAGAGCCTCGGTCGCTCCTCTCATCCTCACTGTCTCCTGATCCGTAACCACCCAGTCCACCTGTGTGCATAGAACTCACTCTATCACATGAAAACACTACACGAGCCACTAAAAACTTTTAAAGGTCCGAGAAGAAGTTTTATTTTTGTCTTTCATTGCCTTTTCCTGGAAGAATATGCTTATTCCGGGTGGGGAGAGGCATAAATTCAAAGTTTCAGTTCTCAGAATCTTCAGACAATGTTGATACTAATATATTCTTTGTACTATTTCAAGTGTTCCTCACCACCAAGGAATCACAATATTAGCTTTCTTTTCTTGTCCACACAAATCAACAAAAGCATTTAACATGGCAATAATGAAGTTTTACTAAAGTTGAGGGTGATTCTGAAACTATTTCTGAAATTAATTATTTTATTGTTCAAACTTTCTTGGGTTCAGGTAGGATGGTAAGCAAATTTTCTCTAATCAATTAGAATACTATAATTCTCACTGGTATAGAAATGATATGACCTGCTCCCCACTCAGAAACAGTATCAAAACTACGTGGGCATTGCATTCTACCCATTCTCTTGTTCCTTACATAAACTACCATGAAATGGAGATTCGGAAAAGGCAAAGTCAAGCTTTAGTCTTAATACCATGCAAATAGCAAATTATGAACACATCACTACTGCTGTAAGATAAACCTATTTCCTCTAAGTTGAAACTTGATTTGCTCCAAAACAATTCATGTAAATCATTAAATCCATTACTCTCTAGGTAAATTCCTCAGTATGTATGCTGTAATTTTGAAAGGGAGTTTAGAAACCACCATGGTTAAACCACCACCTTTTAAATACAAACTATGTGTATGGAATATATAACACATACAACTATATATTATATATTACATACACACTGGAGCAATTAATGAGGAAGTCCTGCTTTCCACTCACCCAAATGAACTACATTAACTATTGCATTTACAATCATTCTACTATGAATGCTTTAGTCAGATAAAGTAGATAGACAAAGCTTTCAGACTGTAGTACGCCTGACATCTAAGTTTCATAACTAAGTAGGAACAGTGCATTTCCCACAGAACAAGTAGAAAGACAAGGTCAGTGAGTCTCCCTCTAGCCCTTGCACACACACACAGAGACACTTACCGAGGCCAGTGAGGGAGGCCAGTGCACTGGACTGTGCCAGCTGTTTTGCAGGAGCTTTGTATCACATCAACAACAGGAACAACATGTTAACACAAATAGCCACGATTTCATAGTCATGAGAGTCTACGGTATTGTTAAATCTACTACTATCGCTGCTTTGTGGGGAGAGAAGAAACATTAAAAACATAACATTCATTTTAAACCAGTAGCATGTCTGGCTTTGAAATTACAATTCTGATGTGAGCTGAAATTGGCTTATGATGAGGAAAAAAGTTGGTAAGTATATCTGTATTTCTTTCTATGACATATGGCACATAATTTATTTTCTGTATGTTTTTCAAGTGTTACTAAAATCATATGGGAAAATGGTTTCCACTTGTGTCATAAGAATTGTAACTGATAAAACTAAAAACTCTGAAGGTTTTATATAATTCAAAATTCATTTAAAATGTATAGAAGTCATATATATATATATATATATAATCAATATCATGGTATCCATTTTTAAAAAACAAAACAGCCTCAGGTGAAATAAATTGAACATGAGGAATTTTCTGTACTGTGTTTTAGAGCACTACAGGATGAATGCTATCTGTGCTTAGGTAGGTCAGACAAAACAAAGTACTTCTAGAGTTCCAACATGGTATCTACAAACTGAATCTTTCCCAAAGAGTTAACACATGCAAGGAGAGAATATTTAAGTATCTGATGGAAATCCAGAGGACAACAAAAAAGTCCAAAATAACCAATGAAATCAAAATTCCCCTACAAAACCAAAACCAAGAACACCCACAATGTACCTTTCGTTGCTTTCCGGTGTGCATCTTTGGCTACATAATAAATTTCTTCATCTGTGACGTCCAGAAGAATTTCAGTTAGGAGCATTTTTGTCAGCAACATCTAAAGAATATTTTATATAGGGTTTCCAATTTAATTTTAACACATTTGTTTATTTTCAAAATAATTAAAATGAAAAGCCTTTTAATTAAGATGTTTTAAGATCAGATCAATCATTACTCAGAATAGAGTATCTTGAAAAACATTAAAACTTAAAAAAGAACTTCAAAGTCATAGGTATCAAAGAATGACTATCCACTTGTGCTTGGTGTACTGGGGCACAACTGTGATCTCAGCAGTAAATCAAAAGCTGAGACAAAAGGATTGTGAGCTATGGCATGGGCCACACAGCAAGACCTTATTTCTAAAATAATCCTAATGATAGTAAATAAAAGCTATAAACTTATCTGTAGAGACTCTGAATTCTTTTGCTAGAGACAAAAAGTTAAAGCATGTATTAAGGAAAATTTCTGTGGCTAGGAAGATAGCTCAGTGGGGAGAGTACTTACTGTGGAAGCATGGGGCTTGAGTTTCAATCCCCATGCATCCAACATAAGAAGCCAGGCATGGTAGCATGCACTTGTAATATTGGATCCAAGAAGAAGAGACAGGAGGGGTCCTGGAGATTCACTGACCAAGAAGTTTAACCTACTGGTGCCAGGTTCAGTGAGAAAACTTATCTCAAAAATAATTAACTAAATAGTAAAACAGAAAGCATTAGGGACACATACCATAAACCTCTGGCTTCCACATATGCATGCATGGGCACCTGCATACACGCATGCATACACACCACTCTCCAAACACATGTGCATACATATACATGCACACACACAGAGACACAAACGTCCATAAGAGTTTTAAGTTGAAAGAAGTAGCCTTACAGTATTGTTAAGAATTACAATACTAGTTTCTTAAATCACATTTCAAGGTTAAACTAAAATTCTGTGGGGTAAGATAAAAGAAAAAACAAAAAACAAAAAATAATGGTACTCTACTTAATATACTTTTTTTTGGGGGGGGGGGGGGTTCAAGACAAGGTTTCTCTGTAGTTTGCGCCTTTCCTGGAACTCACTCTGTAGTCCAGGCTGGCCTCAAACTCACAGAGGTCCGCCTGCCTCTGCCTCTGCCTCCCGAGTGCTGGAATTAAAGGTGTGTGCCACCACTGCCCAGCTCTAATATACTCTTAAACTGTAACAATATCCCAACATATTATAAAATAGAAAGCACAGTATATTTGAGTAAGAGATGGTCTGTAGCTATGATTTGACTATTGACACCTATTTCAAATGCAGACTCTCAATCCTCAGACTTTCTGTGCCCATGATCACTTACTATAGAAATGAAAGTAGACTGAATTACCATGTTCCAGAGATTATGGGAAAATCCCAATCTTACCAAGTAATGTGATAATACTTCAGAGATTTAAAAAAAAAAAAAAAAGGCTTTAAGAATTCTCACTCAGGCTGGAGAGATGGCTCAGGGGTTAAGAGCACTGACTCTTCTTCCAGAGGACCCAAGTTCAATTCCTAGCACCCACACGGCAGCTCACACCTGTCTATAACTCCAGTTTCAGGGAATCCCCACACCCATGGCAAAAACACAAATGCACATAAAAATGAAATAATATACATAAACACACACACACACACACACACACACACACACACACACACACACAGAATTCTCACCCATACACAAAAGAAATTTTGACTCTGCTCTATCCCTGCGGTGCTTTGAATGAGAATGACCCCCATAGGCTCATGTATTCGAATGCTTGTCAATGGGACTGTTTGGGAAGGAATAGAAGGTGTGGCCTTTCTGGAGGAGGTGTGTCATTGGTGGGATGCATCTTAGGGTTTCAAAAGCCCCACACTATCCCCAGTTAACTTTCTGCCTTGTGCTCATAGATCAAGATGTAAGCACTCAGCTACTGCTCCAGCCCATGCCTGCCTGCCGCCATGCTCCCCACATAATGGACTCTAATCCTCTAAAACTGTATGTCCCCAATAAACTCTTCTTGTTGACTTGGTCATGGTGTCTTAATAGAAAAGTAACTAAGACAATTCCCTATTGCTTCCTAGACCATATATTCTTTTAATCATTCTCACCATTTCCATTAAAAAAAAAAAAAAAAAAAAACTAGAAAAAATAAATCAATAAATGTTCTCAAGCCTCATATATACTAAGTTATTTTTAAAATTATTTTATTTGTTATTGTATGATTGTGTTAGGTGCTGTGGGATGGTCTTTCTGTACGCCGTGAATATGTGTTGCTCTTATTGGTTGATAAATAAAGCTGCTTTGGCCTATGGCAAGGTAAGATAGAGAGAGCCAGGTGGGAAATCCAAGCAGAGATACAGGGAGAAAGAAGAGCGGAGTGGGGAGACACCAGATAGCCACCGAGGAAGCAAGATGTGAAAAATAAATAACATGCCACCAACCAAGTGGCTAAACATAGATAAGAATTATGGGTTAATTTAAGTGTAAGAGCTAGTTAGCAATAAGCCTGAGCAATAGGCCAAACGGTCTGTAATTAATAGTAAGCCTCTGAGTGATTATTTTAAAAAGCGGCTGTGGGACCGGGCAGGACAGATAAACCTCCATTTACAGCTAGGCACACGTGCAGAAGTCAGAAGACCATTTTGGGAATCAGTTCTCCTTCTTCGGCCATGAGTTCTAAGGACTTGCATGACTGCATTTTTATCCTCTGAGCCAACTTGCTCACCCAGTTAAGTATTATTCATTTATACTGCCGTTACTATAGATTTGAAATAGACTTGATAATGGATAATCATTACCAAGGTTAGGGGGCTCTTCCCTGGGGAAGATCATTTCTCCTACTCTCAGCATTTCTTAGTTGCATGTAGTTCTTTGTCTAAGGTTGAGGCCCTTTGAGCTGTCCCATTCCCATGTTATCTTGTCTCCTGGTGTTATCCTTGTTCAGGTCTTGCTTAGGTAGCCATGTTGACAAGACTTCATGGGTACATGCTGTCTGACATTTCTAGAAAATACACTCTCACAGCAAACTTCCTGTTCCTCTGGCTCTTACAATCATTCTTTCCCCTGTTCCACAATGATTCCTGAGCCATAGGTGCAGGAACTGTGTTGCAGATCTATCAGTTGTGACTAAGCATCACACACCCTGTGGTTCTCTGTATTTTGTTAAGTTTTGGGCTCTATCTGTTGCAAAGAGAAGTTTCTTTAATTAGTGGTGAGAACTACACTTATCTGTGGGTGTACAAATAAACATTTAGAACGTTGTTAGGGGTTATGTTGGTTTAGTAAAGTAGCACCTTTAAGTTCCTCCAAGATCCATGACTTCACTAGCCCCAGGGAGCTGACTAGGTTTCCAGTACCAGGCATGTTTCCCTCTTGCTGAGTGGACCCGAAGTCCAATGAGAGAGTTTCTTGCCACCAAGGTATTTATGCCACCAGTACGCCATTAGGATTTCTGTGTCATGTCACTGTTGTCATGTCATAGCTGGGTAGAGTATTGGCGGCTTCCCTCCCTTGGAAGCTAGCATGGCCTTTTAGTACCATGAAAGTTAGTCCTCAGAGAGGAGGCTTTCAAGTCAGATCCAGTGCAGGTCTTCTGAGCATTGTTCAAAATGGTTATCCAATATCACGTGGTTAGCCCTGAGGTCACATACATACAGATAACACTATTAGGACTAAGCTGTCGTATTACACACTTAGGAGAGAGAGAGAGAGAGAGAGAGAGAGAGAGAGAGAGTGTGTGTGTGTGTGTGTGTGTGTGTGTGTGTGTGACAATTAAGAAAAAAATGCTATGAATTTGAGAGCAAAGCAAGTACACACAGGAGGGACTGGAGGAAGAAAAGGGGGAAAGGATATGATTATAATTTCAAAAGTACTTATAAAAAGACATAGTTAATAACTACTTTATAGTCTGTGGTTTTATATTTCATGTATTACACAGATTTTTAGAGAGTGGAAGGTACTGGGGAGCATTATCAGCACTCTTTACACATCTACACCTGAATAAACACTTCCCAACTGCTTCAGAGTTCTCAGTTTCCACAGCCACTCAACAGTTTAAGACAACTGTGAAGGAAGCCTTGTGCATTAAGAAACGCGGCACTTACCATCTGATACTCCTTCTCCTCTTCCGTCATCTCCGGCTCACTGTGCTCTTCTTGGGGAGCTGGAGATGGACTTCTGGTAACTTTTCCACTACTCACAGCCTCAGTGTTTTCAGCATCTTCTTCTTCTTCATCACTATCCTATGGAAACAGCATGGGAGCACAGATTTTTCACCACCATCGAAAGGTGAGGAATCAAATGTTAAGAGCAACTGCTTCCTAAATTAGTCTACTCTTCCTTTGGTGTTGGCTTCAAAGATGGTAAGCATCTAGTCTATTGCTGACCTCTACCTTCAAACTCTTTAAATTACATCAACTGTTGTTCTTACTATATATTTCAGACAATCTTTTTCAACTTTATTTTTCCTTGAGAAACCAGCTTCATTCAGACTCATGACCCAGCCTCATCCCCTGGGAATACTGAGACCACAGTATATGCCACCATACTAAATTCTAATTTGTACTATTTCTCTTAGTAATTGAAGTGTAACCTAAGGGGTAAGATTATAAAAAGTTTGGTTTTTGTTGCTATTGTTTTTTTCTAGACAGGGTGTCTTTGCAGATCCCTGACTATTGACCAGGCTGGGCTTGAACTCACAGAGATCCGCTTGCCTCTGCCAGCTATGTGCTGGGATTAAAGGTGTGTCCCACAATGCTTAGCCATAAAAAGGTTTATGAAAAGCAGTTACTTTTTCATTTCAACTTTTTTTTTATTACGAATTTTGATCTATTTTGTAAATAATAAGGAATGCATCATATGCAGAGATGACTGATTCAGTGAATGCCTTCCTGAAACAAATGGCTGGTAGAACTTTGGATAAATGGACCACAGTTTAATTTTTACAGTATTATATACTTAACTAATTTTCTATTACTTAACATGATTTAATAATAATAAATCTCTGGCCAAATCTAAAAATCTCAGCTTGCTGTGCCTGAAACTAAGTTCTCTCTTTCTTTACTACAAAAAAAATTTTTTAACCTTCATTTTTATTCTATGTATATGGATGTTCTGTCTTATGCATCATATGTCTATAGAGGCCAGAAAAAGGGCATTGGATCTTCTGCAGTTGAAGTTATAGATGGTTAAGCTGCCATGTAGATCCAACTCAGGTTTTCTAGAAGAGCAACCAGTGCTCTTAACAACTAAGTCACTGCTACAATCTCCCTAAATTAGGTCTTTTTGACTACATACTGGATAGATAGATAGATAAGAAATTAGGTCTGCCAGGCAGCGACACACACCTTTAATCCCAGCACTCAGGAGGCAGAGCCAGGCAGATCTCTGAGAGTTCGAGGCCAACCTGGGCTACAGAGCGAGATCCAGGACAGGCACCAAAGCTACACAGAGAAACCCTGTCTCGAAAAACCAAAAAAAAAAAAAAAAAGCAGATGATCATCTAAATACTACCATGTATAGGATACTGGAGCCAGGAGGAAAATATGTACAACATAAACCCAACATATTTAGGAAAACACAATCTCTAAAACAGTGGTTAGCAACCCCTTTAGGGGTCAAGCAGGAATCACCTAAATTCATTGGAAAACACAGATATTTACATTACGATTCATAACAGTAGCAAAATTACAGCTATGAAGTAGCAACAAAACTAATTTTATGGTGTTTGGTCACCCCAACATGAGGAATTATATTAAAGGTCACAGCATTAGAAGGGTTGAGAACCTCTACTCTAAACAAAAGCTTACGCTTAAATAAACAATCAAACCAAAACTAACCAACCAAGTACCCTAGAGCTCAACTCTTTTTATACAGGGTTAATTTTCTCCCTTTCTTGATGTTTCTTGTTTTCATAATATACAGAACAAAAGCTTTGGCATGGGTCTTTTGAGAAAAACAAATTGTATAATGTTTATAAGCAAAACAAATGTAGAGCACAATGTACTCCTACTGTACTTAAGTCTTATTTCTGAGGCAGTAATCAGCTTTGAAATGACAGCTCATTTCCTAAGATATACAGTGGTCATGGGCTTGGCTGTCATACCAGGTAACATCACTACAGAACAGAAAAATACCTAAACCACTCATGCCACATAACTGATGAATAAATATTAAAAGGATTTAAAGCCTTTTAACTGTCAATGCTTATATCAAAAAGAATGAAAACTACTAAAGCCTCAGTTAAAAGTATGTATTTAGACCAGGATTGGTGGCACAGTCTTTAATCCCAGCATGCACTTGGGAGGTGGAGGCAGGAGGATCTCTGTGAGTTCAGGGCCAGCCTAGTCTACAAAGTAAGTTCTAGGGCAGCCAGAGAAATGCTGTCTTGAAAAATTAAAACAAAAGCAAACAAAACAGAAGTATGTATTAAATATCTACCTAAATCGTCAGTTAAACATATGCATTAAATAGCTATTGAAAGGTAAATTCATTTCTATACACTATTTAACACTGTTTTGTTTTGTATGACCCCGTTAGGGAGCTGGTTGCACCTTAATAAAAATAGAGTTGTACATTAACATAAAAACTAACCAGAATTACATGGAGTATCTGTACGGGATAAACTTTTTCAAACTTACTGCCCCCTCCTTTTTTCTCTCACCTACCCTCAATAACATACACATAAAAATATACACCCAGCTGGGCGGTGGTGGCGCACGCCTTTAATCCCAGCACTCGGGAGGCAGAGCCAGGCGGATCTCTGTGAGTTCGAGGCCACCCTGGTCTACTGAGCGAGATCCAGGAAAGGCACAAAGCTACAGAGAAACCCTGTCTCGAAAAAAAAAAAAAAAAAAAAAAATATATATATATATATATATATATATATACACACACATACACACACACCCCACTAGACATAGTGGCTCACACATACAATCCTTGCACTTGGGAAACTGAAGGACAATGAGTTCAACAGCAGCCTGAGGAAGTGTTTGAGGCCACCCTGGGCCAAATAACAAGATCCTATCTCAGTGAGACACACACAAAACAATATCAACAACAAACAAACCTCAATATACTTATCCCAAGGACTCTCAAGAAAATAAGTATTTTTCTGTAGGCCTCAAGCCACTTTTCACACAGACTAAATTATCAGTTTCATGTCAAGATCCACTTACAAATTTACTTCTCTGGGGTAAACGAGGGCCATCTCCCCCTTCAGCGTCTTCTGTGGCCTTCTTTTCTTTTTTTGACAATTGTGAACGCTGCTGTTCCATTCTTTCCTTCTCTAATTTCTTCTGTTTTTCACGTTCCATTTTCTCAAGGCCTTCACGAATCCAGGCTGGAAGAGTCCTGCGTTTTACTGCATCTATTTCATACAAGAGAAAAAAATTCACAAGTCAGTTAAGTAAAAATCTTAGTCATCAGTTTTGAGTTTCTATCACTGCCATGAGTAAAAGTCATGGTTGTGCTTTAAAAGCCATTCCTTGGAAGAGCAGGAGGGAGCACATTCTAAAGGTTTTTGCCAGGGCACAAGAGTGCATTAAAGTGTCACCTCATTTAATGCACACAAAGCCATGAGATCACTATTATTGTTCAACCTCTTTCCTAGGTGAGCCAGTGATGTGTGCTAATTCAGACTCAAATTTAAGCTGCTTCCTTAAACATGACAACAGAGTCAAACAAAAGCACAGTTCATTTTCATACTAAGAATTCATCTAGGGGCTGGAGATGGCTCAGTGATTAAGAGCACTGGAAGCTCTTCCAGAGATCCTGAGTTAAATTCCCAGCAACCACACGGTGGCCCACAACCATCTATAATATGATGTGATGCCCTCCAGCGACATGTAGGCATACATGCAGATACAGCACTCATACCTAAAAAAAAAAAAAAAAAAGAAAAAAGAAAGAAAAAACATAAATAAAAAAAAAACGAATTCACCTAGTTAAAATAAAGAAGCAGTAAGTTAGAATCTCCCTGAGGTGTTAAAAGGTCTATTTCCTGGCCCATGAAACGGTAGGTGATTGGAAACCTTTAAGATAAAATGTGGAGTAAGTATGTAACTTGTCATGAGTAGCTTAAATAGCATTTAAAAATTCATTTTGTTGTTGTTAAGGTACTCATGGGAAGTAAATAATTAAAGGAAACAAATGTGACAGAAGTGTATCCATAACTAAGACAGGAAGGAGACCCATGGCAGAGAACACTGAACTATCAACACTAAAGATGTTATGGTTATCAAGAATCTATCATAAACTACTATTTCAGGCAAATAATCTGAAAAAAATACGCAACACCTTTTACATTTAGATCAATATCTCTCTTTTTTTGTTTAAGATTCGTGACTATAAAATGATAGGGTTTTAAAATATCATTATTTCTACCACATCAAAGAGGTGTTAGAACACCTTAGGAAACCAAAACATGGTTTTTACAGTGATAAGAATATCATGCTAATGTGGTTCATGGAACAGATTTAGATAGCTACCAATTTGTGGAGGCTCCTGCTTCACAGGAAGTGCAATTGGTGAACGCTGCCGGTCCCTGAATGATGGTGGCCGCTCTCTTCGATTCTGGGCAGGTGCTGGAGGTCCTGGAGGTCCTGGTTGCCAATAAGGAGGATGAAATCCACCTTGCGGTGGACCAAAAGCAGCCCCATGCTGAAAGAGTATTGCATTTTAATTTTCTTCAATTTAGTACATATACCCTCTGGGACACACGTGCGTCATGAAATGGGACAGTAGAAATCCATGTGTGCAGCAAGTCCAATAATTCCATGGTTCTAACATCCAGCAGTATTTCTGTAGCCCCAAGAACCTAAGCTCATTTTTCTGAAGAAAGGTTTTTCTGCCTATGCAAATACAAATAGCATTCTATAACCCAGCTGACAGTTCATTTAACAACTATAGAAAGGCACATACACATACATAGTTATATATGTATATGAACCTTTTCATACTAAATTCATTCATAAACCCTAATATTATGAAGACATCAAAAATTCTTCGATATCTCTCTCAAGAAAAGCTCTCCCCCCCCCCCCCTATTAGCCAAAAGCTACACAGAGAACAATTCTGTTGTTGTCAGTTTCAACTTCCCACTGTTAGTGGGTTCTAAAGTGGTACAGGATTGATTTCTTTACAACCCCAAAATCATACTGAATTAACTACTATGGTAAATGTTTGTTTTTTGAAAATCTGCTACTTTTAGAGGCCTTTTACGAGAAAGCTGCCAACAGGCTCCTTCCCTTCTTCACACGGGTTTCATCAGGCTAAACTAGAGTGAGAATGGGCCCTGTCACTACATCCCTTCATAACAGAGCAGCACCTGTCACAGGTGAATTCCACGTGTGAGTACAAAAGAATCTAATCATGCATTAATAGACGACTACCACCTCAAGATGAACACATTACCAAATTCACCTTACAATTAATGCTTAAATATGCAATCTCTAAACATTTTAAATTATGATAGTTTAGTACATAGACAACTATAATTAGTTTTTTCACAATGACATCTAGATTTTTTTGTCTGTTTTTTTGAGATAAGGTTTCTTTGTGTAGCCCTGGCTGTCCTGGAACTAGTTCTGTAGCCCAGACTGGCCTTGAACTAACATGAGATCACCTGCCTCTGCCTGCCAAGAGCTGGTATTAAAGATGTACACCGCCAATTCCTGATGCCATCTAGATTTTTTAAGGGTAGACCCTAGCAAAGCAGATAGATTAAGAAAATAAAGCCCACACATTAGCACTATTCCCCATAGAGTTCTATGTCCCTAGGAATGAGCTAAATGTCACAAAAGAAGCCGTGAACAACTCCATTGATATACTGTATAAGAATGAAAAAAACAGTAATAATTCTACAGGGAAGGTATGGCAGTTAGGAATACTCTACAGTCATTGTGTTTTTGTCTTATTCATAATCCATTATTAACACATAATATATTCACCTATACATTTAAACATATCATGCTGAAACTGGAAAACAAGACATATACATTTTTCACTTTGTCTTAATTTTTTTCCTGTTTGTACCATTTTCCTAATCAACTAAAAATCTAATGATTTTAATAAATGTTGATAAATTTTCTGACACTGTTTATGTGCTTATCTGTTCAATCCTGAAAATGACACACATCTTAGAAATTCTTGACGAGACATTTCCAAAAAATGAGTTACAGGCATGTCTATGATAGTAAAGTAACAAAATATCTTTCACCTGATAGTCAAACTGGTTCACCGGCCCCACTGCAAAATTATCAGGTGGTCCACCAAAGTTGTGATTGTTCTGGTTAAATATATGCCTGTTGTCAGGGGCAAATTCCCCACTGTCCTGACTGTTGCTGTCTTCAGAAGGAGGAACAATGTCCATTGGGCCTGGTGTTGGTGGCATCCATGGCTGATCTGGAGGGGGGTGTGGGGGCTGCTGATGCATTCCCCATTCTATTCAGGATTTAGGCATAAAGACATTCAACAGGGGGTTATAACACAATTAATACAATTTTTAAGATCTCAAGAAGCTAGAGAAGTTAAGACAGATTTTAAAAAGCAACTTATGACATTTTGGCCAAATTCCTTTTGTATTATCTTAAAAATAAGCAATGAATTAAACACTACCTCATATGTAATTCAAATAAGTTAACTCCATTCTAACTTACACTCTAAACAAAATTCCCAAAGTTATTATTTTGTTTTGATATTTTGAGACAAGAATCTTGCTATGCAGACCAAGCTAACGTGGAACTTTCTCCACAGCCAAGACTGGCCTCAACCATGAGCCCCTTCTGCCTCTGCCTCTCCAGTGCTGGTATTACAGGCATTTGAGAGAGACCACACTCAGCTCCAAAAAGTATTTTTAACAAATTTAACAAATTTCAAAGCAACTCTTGGATGAAGTCCTCCGTTACTGTTCAATGGCAACAACATAAAAATATCACTTTAAATTTTATATTATTCCTTTTTCATGAATACATCATTCATCCTCACAACAACCCTGTGAGGTAGGGAGAAATTCTGGTAGTATCTGTCTCAGAAGGAGAAATTGAGGCACGTAGAGGTTAATAAGTTCCTTAGCGTCACAAAACAAACAAAAAAACCTAATAAGGTCAAACTAAACATAGTAGAAATGAAAGGAAAACCAATGATACCAGGATGAGTAAACTTCAACTTGAGAACTAAAGTATTTTCAAAACTGAGAAAATATGGCATTCTAGAAGACAAAAATCAACCATTTCACAGTATCAAAGATGAGAATATTTGTTTCTCTTTTAAAAATATTGAAAATATATCGTATGTTCTCCATTCTCATCAATAATAATAGAAATAATAAACAAAGGGCCAGTAAGAGCACTGGCTGTTCTTCCAGAGGACCTAGGTTCAATTCCAAGCACCCACATGACAGCTCATAACTGTAATTCCACCTTCAAGAGATCTAGTACCCTCATACAGACATACTTGCAGGCAAAACACCAATACACATAAAAAAAATAAATAAATACATTTTTTAAGTTAATAAATAATAGCATACTGAGGCTATGACTTCCTCAGCAGGATATCCAAGTGTGAAATCTCTATAAATAGTGTAATGTGATTATTAAAAATATTAACGCAATCAGAGAAAACTGAATTAGCATTAAGGAATTAAATTATACCATGAAGCTGAAAAAATAAATAAAAAACAAAACAGCCAAGAACTTATGGAAAACCAGCACTATCTGAAAAAGGGGGAGGAGAAAAGGTGGGTGGATGACAGGAGCAGAGCATATCTGACAGGCTTGCTTGTCATACAGTGGCACAACTTGTCTTTAGTTAGAGGCTAGACATGTTTTATTCTGCCAGTGCTGCTTCTGAAAAGGCAGAGGCTGCAACAGAGAGACAAAGAGTGCTCTCTTTCCCCTAGATGCCAAGTGAGGTTTCCAGTGTTCCCAGCCCCTGCCAGCCTAGGAATGAAGAACCAAGAAAAAAATCAAACTGAGTGCCACAATGCTAGCAGACTGTGTACAAAATAATTTAACCACAAAAATATCAAAATCAAATCGAGACTGCCTATTTTTAAGGAGCATTAATTTCACAAAGCTATAAAAATAAATATGAAAATAATGTACTACTAATACTCATTTTATTTTAAGACATCCTAAAATTTGGGAAACATAAATAACAAACCTGGTTGCCACATTCTGTTAAAATTTGAATCCCCTTGAAAATTCCCATGATTATTTGGACCAGACTCCATTGGAGGCATATCCTGTCCATTTGGCATCATTCCTGGTGGTTGCTCTACGATGCTTTGCTGTCCTGAAGCTTCTCTTTGTGCGATCCAAGCTTGGGCCAAAGCAGCCCAGTCAATCTGGCCTAAAGCAAATTAACAGAATTTAGCAATCAGAACACAAGAGCTAAAAGAATAGCACTTCTCTGTAAAACAAGCATCTCGATTATTCCATTATTTTTCTTCTTTTCCAGTACATATGTATGTGGTATACATGTCCGTCTGTCTACATGGGTATGGGTGTATACGCATTTGGAGGCTTGATGGTAATAATCTCTTCCTTTATCTCATCCACACTATTCTTTGAGGAAGGGTCTCTCAATCAATCCCAGAGTTCCCTGATAAGGCTAGTCTCCATAGCCAGTTGCTTAGCAAGCCCTCTCTGCCTTCTGAGGCTGAATTTCAGGAGGACCATTACACACGCAGCATTTAACATGGGCTCCAGTTATATTGTTTGCATGGCAAGAGTTTTAACTCCTGAACCATCTTCCAGCTCCTTCCTTCTCTCTTTCTTCTTCCCTCCCTCCTTCTTCCCCATTCTTTCTTCCTTATCTCTGTTCTTCACCTGCTGTGGAATAATCCTCTTGTACACTGTAGAGATTTGTCACTAGAATTGGTTTAATAAAATGCTGATTGGCCAGTAGCCAGGAAAGAAGTATAGGCAGGGAGACCAAACTAAGGATGCTGGAATGAAGGAGGACAGAGTTGGGGGAGTAGCCAGCTAGACGAAGAAAGAGTTGGGCAAACAAAATGGGATAGAGGGAAAAGCCACAAGCTTAGGGGCAGCACACAGAAATGAGTTAAGTTGTAAGAGCTAGTTAGCAATAAGCCTGAGCTATTGGCCAATCATTTATAATTTATATTAAGTCTCCAAGTCAGTTATTTGGGAGCAGGTGGTCGGGACAGGAAAACTCCACCTACATTCACCCTTTCCCTTTTAATTATCCCTTATTACAGGTATTTAACTATTATACAAAGTTATGCCTATAGGATACTTAGAAAATAATTCATATTCAGACCAAAATACAAAGGAGTTTCAAAAAAAGACTCTATAAAAACACTCCCAGCCAGGCGAAATGGCACACATCTTTAATCATAGCACTGCAGAGGCAGGAAGATCTCTGTGATTTCAAGACCAGCCTGGTCTACACAGGGAACTCCAGGACAGCCAGGATTATATAAAGCCTGTCTCAAAAAAAAACAAAACAATAACCCACTCTTAATCTTTTAATATTATCTCATAGAGAATTTATGACCCTCTACCTTAGTTTACAGAGTTTTTAAAAAGAAACAAAGCCTTTTAAAACCAGTACAAAAATAACCAAACTCAATTATTTCTTCCTTCAGAATGTTCTATTCTTTCCAGACTGCCGTTGAGCCTACATATGATGGATTAGTATAACTTTCTATCCCTCTTCTTTCTTACATTTGTCCTTTTACACTCCTTGCTGTGGACAGAAATACCTCTTCAGCAACTTCAAAATTCATCATTCCTACTATGTTTCAGATTTTTTTCCTCTCTAAAATCTATACTAAAATTCTAAGACCTATCATTACTAATAACAAAGTAGTTTAGTCAGGTTTCAATAAACATTCTAATACATTTTAATGAAACAGAAGACTGATGTAACCTGGATGGATGGAATTAGATAGAACTTGGTCAAGTATATCTTAAACTTTCCATCTCTCTGTGATCTAGCAAATCTAGCACTTTTACTAAGAAAAGACTTTGACAACACAAGATTACGTTAACTGTTTTAAGCCTGGAAAGGTATAAACAACAACAACAACAACAACAACAACAACAACAACAAAAAAAAAAAAAAAAAAAAAATCCAGAAGTCTTGCTGTTGCTATCACTGTTGGTTCACATTAGAATAAAATCCTACATTAAAATTTTATGTAGCTATTTAAAAAAAAAAACAAGCTGGGTGTGGTAGACTTGGGAGGTGGAAACAGGAGCAGTATGAGTCTGAGGCTAGCCTGGGCTATACAGAACATTCTAGCCCAGTCTGTGCTACATTGTAAGACTGCCTCAAAAAAAGGAAATAAAAAAGTCCCCCTAAGGACAGTGTAACGTCAAAAATAAATCACATGATGAAACAAAATTGGCCATAACTAAATTAAATCTTAAATGAGGCTTCTGATGTTTTAATTTTTACCTCTATATTCTTCTCTTTCTTTTTTTTCTTTTTCTTTTTTTTTTTTTTTTGCAAGGGGGAAAGGGAGGTAAGGCGGTTAAGACAGGGTCAGGGTCTCACTATGTAGCTCAGGCTATCCTGGAACTACATAGTCCAGGCTAGTCTCAAACTCAGAGATCTGCCTGCCTCTGCCTCCTCAGTGCTGAGATTAAAGGTCTGTGCCACCACCGACCAGCATAAGACACTATCAGTTTAAAAATGTAAAACTGGGCTGGAGAGATGGCTCAGAGGTTAAGAGCACCAACTGCTCTTCCAGAGGTCCAGAGGTCCTGAGTTCAATTCCCAGCACCCACACGGTTGCTCACAACCATCTGCAATGAGATCTGGCACCCTCTTCTGTATGCATAATAAATAAATAAATCTTTAAAAAAAAAAATGTGAAACTGTCACAAAATTTTCTATCCTTCAAGAAAGCATTTCTAAGAGGAATGCATTCATTACTAAATAGCAAGGCTAACTCTGTCCTCAATAAGCCAATCTGAATGCTTTCATCTATATCCTACTCATCTCCAGATGTCCACCCCTACCCGATTCCAAATGCGATTATGTTCCTTACTTGGATCCTGCTGGTGCTGAAATGACTGCATCCACTGCTGCTGGTTCAGGGGCCATTGCTGCCAAGGCTGTCCTCCTTGATCCCACATCCTTTATGTTTCTAATTCAACAAATTAAACACAGTTAAAGCTAGGACTTCTTATATTTTCAAAACTTATACAACAGAAACTGCATGATGATATATTTTACATGATGAAAGAGCTATAATTCATTCAAAATGTTACCAGAGACAAGTAGACTTAGGTTGAAAAGCAAGAACAGAAAGGTTTAAGTTAATGCTAGTGTCAGAGTTTAGTCAAAAGTACAATTCTAATCAGCTATGCTATGCTCAAAGAAGGCATACATATAATTATATAATGTGTATATACATAATTTTCCCAATATCTCTAGAGATCCAATTATTTTAATTATAAAAAGTGATTCATTCAATCATCAAACTCCTTTAAAACAGTAACAAATAGCTGTAGCAGATGAAGCTTGTTCTTGTAATTACAGCCAATAATAATAAACACATAATGGCAAATCTAATATCTGATTAAGAAAACTTTATAAGATTATGAGAAATAGGAAATTTAAAGTCTTCCAATGTCATTCATGTAGATATGATTCACAAGATCTAGTATTATATTCCCCAAAGCACTAAATAGTCTCACCACAAATGTTTAACTGAGCTTCTAATACAAAAAAATCATAGGCATTAAGGAATGAAATAAATAGTATTAGAAATAGTAATCAGGGGTTGGGGATTTAGCTCAGTGGTAGAGTGCTTGCCTAGCAAGTGCAAGGCCCTGGGTTCGGTCCTCAGCTCCAGATTTAAAAAAAAAAAAAAGAAAAATA
This sequence comes from Onychomys torridus, assembly GCF_903995425.1. NCBI lineage: Eukaryota > Metazoa > Chordata > Mammalia > Rodentia > Cricetidae > Onychomys > Onychomys torridus. Next base: position 44,380,946 of record NC_050444.1, on the reverse strand, counting down.
GTAATCAGACAAAGCTAGTAAGTAAGAGAGTTTCTTAAACAACATGAAAAAGAAGGCAGTACACTCTAAGTTTATGGATAAGGGGATGGTGGATCCTTATACCACTCACTTTTCTATAAACAAGTCTGAAAACTCAGACCCCTTACATACAAGAGTCAAAGCACACAGATTATGGTGCCAGGTGTGGTAGACAGCATGAAGGGGCAAAATCTCTAAGTTCAAGGTCAGTCTGGACATATGTCCATAGCAACTTTCAGGCCAGTTTTGAGACCCTTTCCCACAACCAAACAAAAACCATACATAATTACTTCAGTATCCATGGAGGATTGATTTGGTATTCACAAGGATACCAAAACTTTAGGATGTTCAGGTCCCTTATTGAAAGTGGCATTTTCAATACATAAAACAACAATCTGTGTACTCTTAGCATAGATCCACCTTACTTTCTGATCTACAACTGACTGTATCTATAAATATAGAACCCACTGACAGAAGGGAAGACTGTATTTTTTTTAATCCACCTTTTTTTTTTTCCTTAAGATAGGCAAAGGCAAGCCAAACTACTGCTCAACTATACCTATAGACCCACTAAGTTTTAACAACAGACTTCCATCATGACAAATGCTAGTCATATATTGGATGGGTAATGATTTCGTAAATGTTAATTGTTAAAGGTGATGCTAACTACATTTTTGCACTGTCTATAAATCTCTAAGTTAAAGGTAATATGAAGTAGTACTTATAGAATAAAGATTTTGAACATTCATATTCTGTTTGGGTTCCAACAAGAATTTTCTTGAGAAAAGAGGAAATATTACTTGAATGCTTCACCACAGTATTATGTCTATATTAAAAGGTTAGGTATTTTATTCATTCATGCATACATATTACCCACTAAATATATAACTTAAACCATGAAAAGTACATTTTAATATTACTATTTATTTCTTTAATATCACAGTTTGATTTCTAATGCCTAGAGAATATAGTTAAGAACTTGTCCAGCATATGCAAGGCCTATATATGATCTTCAGCACCCTCACATCCTTCCAACACAAGGGGAAAAAAAAATGAGGGCCATGAGAGAGCTCAGAATGTACAGGCACTTCCCACCCAACCTCAAACCCACGTGATGATAGATGAAAAACAATTCCTGCAAGTAGCCCTCTGACCTCATGGTGCATGTGTCCACACATATATACATAATCACACAAAAATAAATAAATGCGACAATCTTCCTAATGATTGAATCAACTTATTCAGTCTCCTCTTAGACTTTTTTTCACAGATCACCAACTTTTCAAGCTTGGAAAAGTCTGATTACGATGATTCATGCGACAAGACTTTGTTGACAATATTTCCCTTCATGAGGTCAAGTTAATTGTGATGTATTTGAAAAACAACTTAATTTTAATAACCAAGGGTTGCATCTGATCATCAAAAGTATCACACTGCTGGAAAAACTATCACTGCAGTTATGGACTAACTTGTAGTCTTCCCAAAGACAGGCTGAAGTCCTAATCCATGATATCTGTCCTTTTTTGGAAACCAGGGTCTGTGCAGATACAATAGTCAATTTTGGATGAGGTGACATTTGGGTAGAGTAAGCACTAATCAAATCCCTAGTGAGGGCAGACATAAGCATCCATTCAGAGAATGCCCTGCACCTACAATGCCAGAGAATGGACAAGTCTACAAGCTAAGGAACACAAAGACAGGTGCCATCAAAAGTCAGAAGCAAGGAAGGCACCTCTTAAACTCTGCATTCACACTTTTTGCCTTCAGAACCAGGAAAGAGTACATTTCAGTTGTTTTCAGCCACCTAGTTTGTAGTAATCTGCTACAGTGACTCCCAAATACCAATGCAACCAGAATGATTATCATTTAGTCTTTAAATTACTCTCTATTAGAACTGCAAGTGAAAAACAAAAACCAGAGCTGAAGAGATGGCTCAATGGTCAAAGAAGTGCTGGCTGCTCTTACAGAGGACCCAAGTTCAATCCCAGCACCATGTGGAACAACTTACACTTCCTGAAATTCCAGATCCAGGGAAGCCAACATCTTCTGACTCCACAGGCACCCACACTCATCTGCATATACATAGGCAGGCACAAACACAAGCACACATGTATGACGCGTGTGCACACACATACACACAAAACCAAACAAATCTTAAAAGGGAAAAATAAAACCTTCAACTGTTTCGAGTTTCTCAAAATGACTTGTTTCAATGACGGCCACTAACATTTACAAATGTCACTTGCAGACTGTGACAAAAAGATAGATGAGAATTAAAATGTGATACTCTATAGCTGGCAATCTTGTAGTCTTAGCACTAAGGACATACAGAAGCAAGTGCAAGAAGATTTTTAGTTGGAGGCTATCCTGGGCTATATACATAGTAAGACCCTTTCCTTGCCCTAAACTGAAATGAAACAAAGCTCTGTAGTAGCACCTGTCTGTAATCTCAACATCTGAGAAGCTGAGGCAGGACTGATGAGCATTCCGGGCCAGGCTTAGTGACAGAGTAACAAAGAAACAAAAGACCAATCACCAATCAATCAAATAAAGAACTGGTGGAGAACAGCAGACCTGAAAGATTTAGCAATGGTCAAAAGTAGAATTTGAGTAACTAAATATAGCACTGACACCCCAGACATAAAATAATTTTTTCTTTTAAAAAAGTATATAGTGGCTAGAGAGATGACTCAGCAGCTAAGAGCACTGGCTACTCTTGTAGAGGACCCGGGTTCAATTCCCAGCACCCACAGGGCAGCTCACAACCCTCTGTAACTCAAGTTCCAGGGGATCTGACTCTCCAAGTTTCCACAGAGACTCTCTCCACACACATACAGAAAAATAAAATCCTATTTTTTTCCTAGTGTTTTAAAAGAGATTTTAACAACTAAGCATATAAGCCATCAGTTAATAATGTACCAACATTGTCCATTAATTCTAACAAAAGTTTCATACAAATGTATGCTGCTGAAGAAAATATAACTGATTGGGGTGGTTATACACCATCTGTTCAATTTTTCTACAGTTCAATTCCAAGGCTTAAACCGGGCGGTGGTGGCACATGCGTTTAATCCCAGCACTCGGGAGACAGAGGCAGGCGGATCTCTGTGAGTTCGGGGCCAGCCTGGGCTACAGAGTTCCAGGAAAGGCGCAAAGCTGCACAGAGAAACCCTGTCTCGAAAAACCAAAAAACAAAAGCAAAAACAAAACTAAGGCTTGGTGTGGTGGTAAATGCTTTAATCCCAGCATTCCAGAGCAAAAGGCAAGTAGATGTCTGTGAGTTCCAAGCCAGCCAGGGCCATAAAGTGAGACTCTGCCTCAACCCTTCACCCCCCTTCCCCTGAAAAATTCCTAAAATATCAAGTTTATATGTTTTAAACAGTGCCTCTCAAGAACGTCCTAGAACTCATTTACTACATCTCCCTGGGTGCTTTAAAAAACCACCCCACAAATAAAATCTGGCTTGGTTTTGCCTTGCTGTACTTAAGAAATTTTATATTATTTTATTTTACTCAGGGTCAAGAGGAGAAAACATTAATGAAGTACTAAAGAGTGTTAATTTACTCAAGGACAGTCAAAATTTGCTCAGGGACCATTTTTTAGATGGCAGTATGAGCCACAAAAGAACGAAACAACTGAAATACAGGTTACTACTTGTCTCCTTCTGTGATGCTTAACACATAATACACATCACCGGGTAAAAACAAACTAGGCAACAAAACCCTACTTTAATAAGACGCAGCCGCCTTGGACTGCGCCTGCGTAGTCCGAGTCGCGGGGTATAAGTTCCAGGTCCCGGCCCCCGCCTCCTCCGCCCCTCTGCGCTCCTTGCCCCTTAAGTGCCTTTACTGCGCACGCGCAGTGCTTAACGGCCGGTCGGGAGCCCAACAATTAGTCCCCTGCCTTCTCAAAAACTCTCAGTTCCAAGAAGCGGTCGTGAACACTCACTCCCTTTAGACAAAAACACTTGTTTTTCGGCGAGAGCGGCGCTCTCATTTACTAGCTCAGGCGGACGCCGGTGCTTTCGGGAATGAGGTTCCGGCGGTCGCGCCAAGCAGCGTACACAGCCTGCTTAAGTCACGCTCCCTTCGCCACACAAACCAAGAGGATTTTAATACTCCGGCGAGTCCTTCTGTGTAAACTGTTCAACGCTTACCCGCTCCGATTCCGGAATACCGCAGTCGCCACCGTTCCTGTAATTCTCTCCAACCCTTCCGATGCTTCCACTTCTTCATGAACAAGACAAGATGGCGCCCGAGTGGCGCCACCCGGAAGTGAATAATAACATCCGCTTTTCGTCTGAAGTCATGTTTGCCCTCAGCCAGGCTTGTGAGCATGTGATTATACCGGCTTGACGCGTCCGCGCCATTTTTTTTATGGGCAAACCCTCCGCGATTGCTGCGGCTGAGTATTTGGATGTTAAGCCTGCGTCGTACCCGACACATCTTCATCTGTACAGCCAGCACAAAGCCGAGGGAGCCTAGTGTTCCGTACAAAGGGCGCCTTGAAGTTCTTTTTAGCAAGGAGACCCTCCAAGAGAAAATGTGTTCTCTCCTACGAACATTTCTGCTCTGGGAAAGATGTTGAATTCGCTTCTCCACTTTCAGACTACGGAGGGGCCCCAAAGTCAAACCCAGTCAACTTGGAACTCATTGTACCAGATCCACTTCAAACAAGCGGGCATCAGGCTGGAGCGCCGCTGAGTTCCGCAAGCAGGGCGTTTGCCTAGGTCTCTTTGTTAACCTCCTGACATCGCGCCCCCTCGTGGGAACATCCGCTCAGTTCCCCTTCGCTCGGCTACTCTTAGGAAAAAGTAACTGGGAAACATTTTCTATTGGTCCTTTACACCTCAGCTACAGGGTGGCCTTAAGAAAGGAGGTAGGAGGTAAAAGATGTTTTGGCATGAATAACGTTCATATATCTAAAATGTCAATTTCCCAACCTAGAAGTTTCGTTACAAAAGAAACAAGAATGCTTAGAAATAGAGTGTTTTTACCCTAATAGGTGTTTTGGGAAATGCCTTTCTAGAAGTTTCAGTGTGACTGAAGAAAGAGTTGTGAAGGAGAATTCTGGGAAGGAGGGTGTGTCTGCAAAGACTGACTAGAGCCGCAGTAATGTGGAGAAGCTGGAATGTTGCATACTGGTCCAGAGGCTAATTACCCATTCTGGGCCTAGCTTTACCCACTGAATAGCCAGTCCTTGCTAACCCCTATGTTGGAGCTAACATCCTGTGACTAACAGATAAAAATCTTTTGGAACCTTTCAACGTAGCTGACTCCTAGCTTCTATAAACCCAAGAACTAAGAACGTTATTAGCTAGCATCTGCAGCTATATAAAAGTGTCCCCCATCTTGTAACTTCCTCCGTGATGTACACACCAATGTATTTTAAGCTTGACTTGATTTATGATTGTCTTTGTTCTTTAAAACTATAAAATGTCACAAAACTACTTCCATGTTATACGTGGAATTTGGCATAACCCAAATCTCCATTCCCTGGGCCATGGTCATTCAAATATGGCTCCATAGTAAGCTCTCTCTTATTCCCTTTAAGGTAAGAACTGTTTCTTGCATTCACAGAATACACTAAGAATCTAAACCTTTGAATTGGGAGTTGTGTGCAAGAAACATCAAATTACTGTAAAAGCAAGACTGTAAAAATTGGTTGAATAAAGAAAATATAGGTAGATGTGAGAATAGGGATGCCCTTTGCAAGAAAGTCTGTCATTCTTAAGCATTTGAAACGCAAGTCGCCTGTATTATTAGAATAAAGTCATACTAGATAAACACCTGCTGGCCTCAAATTTAGCCTTCTATATGTAATTTGAGGGGCACAGTGAAGAAAACTGCCAACTATCTGGCAATACTATGTGAGTTTATGAGGTTAGTACTAGATTCAAAAGGAAAGCTGTAGTTGACTCTTCGTTTCCACTTAGCATTACTAAGAATCCTCAGTCTAAAAATAAAAAAAATAAAATAATTTTTTTTTTCCAGACAGGGTTTCTCTGTGTAGCCCTGGCTGTCCTGGAACTTACTCTATGTTCAAAGCTGGCCTCGAACTAAGAGATCTGCCTGCCCCCTCAAGTGTTGAGGTTAAAAGCATGCGCCACGATTGCCCAGCTAGTCCAATTTAATTTTTTTAAATTCACTTTATGGAACAAAATTAAGACATACCTACAACCTACCAGTAGTTACCTCTGAGTTAGCTCTGTGATATTCTGTATTTTCCAAGTTTATTTACCAAGAAACATTCTACTTGTTTGTTTGTTTATTTATTATTTTGGTTTTTGGAGACAGGGTCTCAATATGTGCCCCTGGCTGTCCTGGAACTCACTATATAGACCAAGCTGTCCTCAATTCACAGAGATCCACCTGCTCCCAACCCCATCGCTGGAATTAAAATCATGTGTCACCATGCTCAATCTCACTGAGAAACATTCTAACCAAAGAAGTAGATTTTTCTCAGTGAATTCTGATTAGATTAGCAAGGCTATCCTAAGTTCCTATTCCCTATGATCATCTTGTGACTATGTGCTATTTCCCTAGTAAAATTGAAACTAATATTTAGGTGAGAATTTTTGCCCTCCAAGGGCCTACCATATAACTTAACTCAGAAAAATTTACATTGTCAAGTGATAGGATATTTTGACTAGTGACACCAGTCTAGTGTAAGCTAATCATTTTGAATATCCATATGGAAGGGATTATTAAATGCCTCCTCATTTTGTTCCTTGATGCCAGGTGACTACTCTGAGCAATCACTATATCAGAATAGAAATGAGTTTCACAGTTCCATCGCTCCTTTCCCAACTACTCCTGTCTAGAGTTTCCATGTAACATTACAACCTGAGGAAGAAAACAGACAAATCACCGTGTGTGTATTTTGACTTTGCTTTGATTTAATATGAATTATTTTTAGACAGGGTCTCACTATGTAGCCCCAGCTGGACTGAAATTCCTAATCCTCTTGTCTCAGCAAGAGTGCTAGGATTACAGGCACACATCACCAGACATTTCTCCTCTGTGTGATTTCAAGCACTGTTTTATCAGCATATGTGCTGTCTTGTTAAAGGTCTGAGCAGCTATCATATACAAGATCTGTAATTTGGTTATTGTATCCTGTAATTATCAAGTGCCAGCATCTTGTCAGTATTACCTGACAATCTACTATTAATGATTAAGAGAGAACTTTAAGTTGATATTGGTTTTTTTGTGGTTCTAGGGAGATAACATCATTGGTAAAGCAAGAGGACTGTTCTGAGTTTGACTCCCAGAACCCATGCTTTAAACAAGATATGTACTGTGTTGTGCATTTTGTAATCTCAACACTGGGAGTAATAGACGGATCCCTAATGCCAACTGAGTTCCACATCAGTAAGAGAACCTGCTTCAAAAACAAAGGTGGGATGCACCTGAATGCCCAAAAATGTCCTTTCCCTCCAGATACGTACACAGTCACACATATCTACAAACTAATGCATACACATACACAAAAATAAGAGGGGGCTAGAGACATGGCTCAATGGTTAAGAGCACTTGTTGCTCTTGCGGAGGAAAGGAGGTTCAGTTCTCAGTACCCCTCATGGCTGCTCACAACCATCTTAACTCCAGATCCAGGGGCTCTGACATCTTCCATGTTCTATGGGCACCAGGTACATACAAGGTGCGCATGCATACATGCAGGCATTCACACATACACTTAAAAATAAACAAATATTTTGTTTTGTCTTTTGAGACAGGGTCTCTCTAAATAGCCCTAACCATTCTGGAACTCACTATGTAAACGAAGCTGGCCTTGAACTCAGATCTACCTGCTTCTATCTCCTGGGTTCTGGGATTAAAGGTGTGCACTATCATGCTTGGCTTTAATCCCAGAACTCAGGAGGCAGAGGCAGGTGGATCTCTGTGAGTTTGAGGCCAGCCTGGACTACAGAGTGAGTTCCAGGAAAAGCACCAAAGCTACACAGAGAAACTCTGTCTTCAAACAAACAAACAAAAAAAGAATGGCACCGTAGTTAAAGGTACTTGCTTCCAAGCCTGACAATCAGAGTTTCATCCCTGGAACCCACATGGTGGAAAGAGAAAACTGATTTGAAATATCCTCTGACTTCCATCATTTGCCATGGTAGGCATGAGCACATGAACTCACACACCCCATATACATACACACAAATGAATAAATAAGTGAATAAAAAATTAAATAACATTTTTATTAATGTACTCTGTTTATGGTAGTTGAAGTAAAAGATTCTAAATGAGGTTATAGTTAACTTACTGCCATGAATTTTGGAAAGAAATTATCCCTAAAGTAAATTGAAAAAAGGCTGACATGAAAAAGAGAGGTTAAACTCTTCCGTTTCTTGAGATTTGTGTCTGTATGGTGCCATTTCTCATATCCTACCCATCTTAAGACTCAATACAAATTTATATTATGCATAGAAAGCAGGGGACAAAGTTCCAATATGTGCTGCAATATGGATGAACCTTGAAAATGTGCTAGGTGAACTGAGCCAGAGCGAAAGGCTAAGTAGTGTATAATTGTGTTTTTACAGGGATTCTAAGCAACAGAAGTAAGACAGAGGCTGCCAGGAGTTTCCAGAAACCAAACATGGGGAGTTATTGTTGAAGGTGTACAATTTCTGTTTGGGATGCTAAGACCTGGAACTCAATGACAGTGAAATAAATGTGCACAGCAATGCAAATGTCCTCAAAGACACTGACTTACATATCTATGGGTGGTTAAATGGTATATTTTTATGTGTTACTGTATCATCATAATAAGGACTACAATGGAAGAGAAAGCCAATGTACTACTAACAAACCATAAACTGCAACTATTTAATTAACTGATCTGATTACTTAAGTTTTGTAAAAGTAGTGATAGTTTCTTGCATAATATAGTAGATCAGGATACAAAATAGTAATTATGCTGGTGGTATAGCTTAGAAGTTCAGTGTGTGCCTAGCCCCATATTCAAGCCTCAGCATCATAATGTAATTATAATAAAAATACTTAAATGATGGTTCATACTGGACTTTTCATACCAACATTGGTCAATCAGGCCAGACTGGAAAGAGGAAGGAAAACTTACCACTTTAAGATCTCATAGCCTGTGCTAAAATCTAATTCAGCATACTATTTCTGAGCTTACCTCATTCATATAGCAGTAATATAATATCCATCAGTATCTGATTCTGTCTAGTACACAAAAGACCACATTCTAAGCTCTTTGAAATTAAGGAAGACTTTGTGAAGTAGTTATAGCCATTGCATCACAAATCAAATGATAAAGTCATTTCTCAAAAAAAAAAAATTAAAAATATGCATTAAGTTGGGCGGTGGTGGTACATACCTTTAATCCCAATACTCAGGAGTCAGAGGCAGGTGCATCTCTGTGGGTTCAAGGCCAATCTGGTCTACAAAGTGAGTTCCAGGACAGCTAGAGCTACACAGTGAAACCCTGTCTCAAAATGAAACAAAACAAAACAAAACCCTTTGAATTAAAGTAGATGGTTGACAGACATAGAAACTAACAGTATTGTCTAGCAATGTGGTACTTTACATTATACCACAGTTAAACATTGAATTTAACTGCGATTCATCATCACCTGGGAGACAATGTATAGAATGAAATTCCAGCTAATAGAAGAGTTTTAAAAGCAAGACACTAGACACTAGGTACTACTGGATGCATTTGACAAAGTAGTATGAAGAAGTAAGAGATAAATACAGTAGTACATGCCTTGTCTTAGTCACTGTATTACTGCTGTGAAAAGACACCATGACTGTCTTAGTCAGGGTGCAGACATGATGCCTAAAGAAGGAGCTGAGAGTGCTTATATCTTGACTCACAGGCAACAGGAAGTGGTCTGAACATGCTGTCACTTGAGCATATATGAGACCTCAAAGCCTGCCTCTACAGTGACACATTTCCTCCAACAGGGCCACACCTCCTAATAATGCCACTCACTTTGGGGGGCCATATTCTTTCAAACTGCCACAATGACCAAGGCAGTTTTTATAAAAAGAAAGCATGTAACTGGGGACTTGTATCCAGTTCCTGAGGTTTAGTCCATTATCATCATGGTGGTGGCATGCAGGCAGACACTAAAGCTACATTGTGATCCCATAGGCAGAGAGAGTCTCTGGGTTCAGCATGAACTTTTGAAATCTCAAAATCCCCACCCCACATGACAGACTTCCTCCAACAAGGCCAGATCTCCTAATCCTCTTAATCCTTTCAAATAGTACCACTCCTTGGTGAGTAATCATTCAAACATATGAGTCTGTTGGGTCCATTCTTATTCATATCACCACACACCTGTAATCTGATTTGCTCTGAAGGCTGAGGCCCAAAGATCACTTGAGCTTGGGAGTTACAGACCAGATTGGGCTACACAATAAAAGCTTATCTGAGTCTGGGAAGGGAGAAGGTAAGTGTAGACATCAGAAGAGATTAGATGGTTTGTGTGAATCACAACAGGAGAGAACAGAAGCAACCAATTTTTTTTTTTGATCTTCTGATCTTTGCAGGGTTGTTTTTGTTTGTTTGTTTGTTTGTTTTTGAGAGAGAGTAACTAATTCTATGTAGCCCTGGTTGTTCTGTAACTTGCTTTGTAGACCAGGCTGACCTCTGACTCACAGAGATCCACCTGCCCCTTACCTCCTGAGAGAGTTCTGGGATTGAAGGAATATACCATCATACCTAGCTAAGGTTGAATTTTTTAACTGCACAAAATAGGAGATAAAGCCTTTTTTTAAAAGATTTTTTTTTACAAGTATGAGTGTTTGTTTGCATGCATGTATATGGATCGTGTGTGTGCCTGATACAGGTAGAAGCCAGAAGAGGCTGTCAGGTCCTCTAAAGCTGAAGTTACAGACAGTTGTGAGCTGCCTTGTAGGTGCTAGGAACAAAACTAAGTTCCTCTTCAAAAGCAGCAAGTGCATAGCTAATGCAGTATAAACTGCTATGTGAACAGCTGTCATACTACAAAAGCACATTTTTACTCTTAGGTTGTTTTTGTTTTTGTTTTTTTCTTCTCTAAGAAAAGAAATTAAGTTTCTAATTTTGTTTTTCTTTTTTGGCTTTTTCAAGACAGGGTTTCTCTGTGTGGCTTTGGAGCCTGTCCTAGAACTCACTCTGTAGACCAGGCTGGCCTCAAACTCCTGCCAGTAGCCAGGCAGGAAGGATAAGGTAGGTGGGACAAGGAAGAAGAGAAGGCTGGGAACAGGAAGGCTGGGAGGAGACACTGCCAGCCGCTGCCATGAGAAGCAACATGTAAAGACACCGGTAAGCCACAAGCCATGTGGCAAAGTATAGATTAACAGAAATGGGCTAAATATAAGAGTAAGAGCTAGACAATGGTAGGCCTGAGCTAATGGCCAAGCAGTTTAAATAATATAAATGTCTGTATGATTATTTTATACGTGGGTTGTGGGACCGTGGGGGCTTGATAGAACCTGGAGAGAAGCTCTCCAACTACAGAGATCTGCTTGCCTCTGCCTCCTAAGTGCTGGGATAAAAGGTGTGGGCCACCATTGCCTGGCTAAGTTTCTATTATTTTTAATCATTGCAAAGATTTCCAAAGTATTTGTGAAGTCCACACCATTGTGATCTTTGTTACAGGATGAGTTCTAAAATTTTCAAATTAGAGGTGGAGAGATGGTTCAGCAGTTGAGAGCACTGGCTGATCTTCCAGAGGACTTAGGTTTGATTCCCCAAAACCCACATGACACCTCTCTAACTCCAGGTTCAGGGGATCTGTTGCCCTCTTCTGGCTTCCCTGGGTACTAGGCATGCATGTGCATAGATATATAGAGGCAAAACACCTATACACACAAAAAAATAGAGGAAAAAGAAACCAGAAAGTTTGGCTCAAAGAATGTGAAATTACTGCATTAGTCAGGGTTCTCTAGAGAAATAGAACTTATAGACAAATCTTTCTCTCTTTATATATATGTATCCATGTGTATCTATATAAACATATATGTATATAGTGTATATATAATGGGAATTTATTAGAATGACTTATAGGCTGTGATCCACCTGGTCCAACAATGGCTGGTTATGAATGGAAAGTTCAAGAATCCAGAGGCAGTGGCGGTAGCCAGCACTCGGGAGGCAGAGCTAGGCGGAACTCTGTGAGTTCAAGGCCAGCCTAGTCTGCAGAGCCAGACCCAGGCCAGTCACCAAAACTACACAGAGAAACTGTCTGGAAAAACAAAACAAAAAGAATCCAGAAGTTTCTCAGTCCACACGGCTGGATGTCTCAGCTGGTCTTCTGTAGATGCCGCAATCTTGAAGAAGTAAGATCCATTGCCAGTGAAGGAATGGACTTGCTAGCAAGGCAAGAGCAAGAAGGTAAAGAGCAAGTTTCCTTCTTCAATGTCTTTATATAGACTTCTAGCAGGTGTGGCCAGGATTAAAGGTGTGTCTTCCCACCTCAAAATCTGTATCAACGGTTTGTGTCTTCTAACCTCAGAAGCCTGGACTACAAGTGGATTCACCCACTTCAAACCAAGCAAAAAATCTCACAGGTGTACCCTCCGTTTCTGGATTATAATTCATTCCAGATGTAGTCAACTTGACACCCAAGCCGGGCAGTGGTGGCATATGCCTTTAATCCCAGCACTCGGGAGGCATAGGCAGGTGGATCTCTGTGAGTTCGAGGCCAGCCTGGTCTATAGAGTGAGTTCTAGGAAAGGTTCAAAGCTACACAGAGAAACCCTGTCTCGAAAAACAAAACAAACAAAAAAACAACTTGACACCCAAGAATAGCCATCACAATTACATACTAAAAGGAGACAACGGCTCTTGATCAACATGGAAATGGCCTTTTAAAAAGCTGTGCCACTTGTAAGTATGTCATATTTTGCAGCAGCCACTCCTCAGATGTAGCCAAGGATGTTCACCACAAACAAACCTTGTGGTGATATTTCGTTTGTACTCTAACGAATAAAGTTTGCCTGAAGATCAGAGCACAGAGCCAGCCACTAGAGTAAACATGGAGGCCAGGCAGTGGTGGCACACACCTTTAATCCTAATCCAGATGGATCTCGGTAAATTCAAAGCCATCCTGAACTACTCAAGATTAATCCAATCTAAAAGAGAAACAAGTGTCACACACCTTTAATCCCAGCAGAGGAAGGTTGATATGGAAGTGATTTGGGTGGGCAGAGAAAGGAATATAAGGCAGAGGGAGACAGGAGTTGGGTGCCTTTTCCCATGAGGACTCAATGGCGTTTCCGTCTGAGGAATTTGTAGAGACAGCATCTCGCCTCCCTTTAGGCCTGAGGATTCGGTAGTGGAGAGAATTTTCTTTAGTGGCTTGTTCCTTTGTTTCCTCTGATCTTTCAGCCATTACCCCAATATCTGGCTCCAGGTTTTTATCATAAGACCAATTAGGATCTGTGCTATAAACCTTCCTTGGAATTTATAGTTAGAAAAGTCAGTGAATTACCCCCACACCTGTAGTAAAATGGTCCTGGCACTGTCTTCATCCTTCCTTATAGTGATATTTTATTTGTATTGAAATGTGATTTTATTTGTATGTTAATAAAGTTGCCTTGAGGTCAGAGCAAGCCAGAGCAGAACCTGGGCGGTAGTGGTGTACGCCTTTAATCCCAGCACTTGGGAGACAGAGCTAGGTAGATCTCTGTGTGTTCAAGGACACAGTCAGCATGGCAGACACAAGCCATTAATCTCAATACCAACCATAGAAGACCTGCAGGTCTGTACAAACAGGCAGTGACGAGGAGGTCATGTGGCTGGGTTTACAACCAATGAGAAAACAGAACAGAAAATCTATAAAAAAGATAGGACACACAGAGGTAGCTCTCTGGCGGAGAGGAAGGACAGCAGAAGCAGTGAAGGGTAAGGTTTTCTGCTCTTGCCTGACCTCGTGGTTTTTAACTCTGCAATTGGTTCTGTGTTTTTTATTTAACAAGATGGTTACATCTACACCTCCTCTTCCCAGATGAGCATGCTTCCGGTTACTGTTCCAACACTGTTCCTGAAGTATGTAGGCATTATAACCATTTTGGCTCCTGGGGCTTCAGAGCAGCAGAGACAACACCTAGACCTGACCAAACACATTTCTAGAAAACCAGTCTTGGGGGATAAAACCGCCTGGATTATGACCTTTGAAAATGGAGCCATTGTGTTGCCGAGTGTGAAAGAAAAGCTGAGTGTCTGGTAACCAGGAGGGTGTGGAGAGACAGAGGCCCCGAGTAAACGCACACATCCCATCTCTTTCCTTAAAGTCTACAGGCTCACATGACTACCAGCCAATGGGCTGAGTGGCACACTCCAGGTAGAAGACTACTGCTAGAGTGTGAGAATTTTCAACCATCTCCCTTTCAACACAAAAGGGAGATTGTTTCCTTTGGAGATTGCCTGTATGCAATGGGTCCTGAGTAAGAAACAACTTTGGTTGGGTTTTGCCAGGGGAGGGTGGAAGGTGAGAGGCAGTTTTGAGACCTGGTTTCTCTATAACAGTAGTACTGGAACTCAATTTGCAGACCAGGCTGGCCTTGAACTCAAGAGATCTGCCTGCCTCTGCCTCCCAAGTGCTGTGATAAAAGGCATGTGCCACTACGCCCTGCTCAACTTTGGTTATTTTAAGTGACTGAGATTTGGTATTAATGCAGTTTAGCCCATCTTGTCCTAAGAAAAACAGGATTAAGCCAGGCAGTGGTGGCACATACCAGCCTAGTCTACAGAGTTAGTCCCAGGACAGTCAGGGCGACATAGAGAAACCCTGTCTTGAAAAACAAAAACAAAAACAAAAGCAAGAAAGACAAGAAAAAGGAAGACAGGATTATTGGGGCTGGAGAAATGGTTCTGTGTAGTTGGAGACCCTCTCTCCAGCCCCCCACCAAGCCCTGTTAGACAGCCCACTCATAAAATAAATACACAGAGATTTATATTATTTAAACTGCTTGGCCATTAGCTCAGGCCCACCGTTGTCTAGCTCTTACTCTTATATTTAGCCCATTTCTATTAATCTATACTGTGCGACGTGGCTCATGGTTTACCAGTACCTTACATCTCGCTTCTCATGGTGGTGGTTTGCAATCTTTCTGCCTCCCCTTCCTGTTCCCAGAATTCTCTTCTCTGCTTCTCCCACCTATACTTCCTGCCTGGCCACTGGCCAATCAGCATCTTATTTACACAGAGTGATATCCACAGCAGTTCTGTTGTTGGCTATTCACCAAACATGAGTTTAACCAATAGAAAGTCTTTACTAGCTGGCTGGTGACTGTTTGGGGTCCCAGAGTAGTCCTGAGCCTTTCTCAGTGTATTTTTTTTGTGGGGGGGGGGGGGAGGTTGAGACAGGGAGGGTTTCTCTGTAGCTTTGCGCCTTTCCTGGAACTCACTCTGTGGCCCAGGCTAGCCTCGAACTCCGCCTGGCTCTGCCTTCCAAGTACTGGGATTAAAGGTGTGTGCTACCACCGCCTAGCTCTCAGGGTGAGTTTTTAAGCACAAAAATTGTGTCCTGATTTTTTTATATACTTCAATTAACAGTCAGATGCAGAACTTGAGAAGCCAAAAAAACCAAAAAACAAAAGACAAAAAAAAAAACCAAAACCAAACAACAAACAAACAAAAAACCAAAAAAACAAGGTAAGTACATTTAGAGACTTTCCTGGAACTATGGACTTCGATGGATTAGGTCTTTGTTTTTGTTTTAGCAGGTGGTGCTGCCTACATGCTAAGTTTTACAGCCTGAATGGTACTTCCCCCATGCAGGACTGGGGCTCTGTTATAGCTCAGCAGTGGCTGCTCTTCAAGAGGATCCTGATTCAATCCCCAGCTCCCACATGCCAGTTCACAATTGTCTGTAACTGCAGTTCCAGGGGATCCGATACCCTCACACAGACATACACGCAGGGAAAACATCAATGCACATAAAATAAAAATAAATCATAAAAAAGGAGTAAGAGGGTTATTTGCAAACATTTTGGGTATTTCTACTTGGAAGTATTGTGTGAAATGTATGAAAATACTTCCAGGAAACCCACCAACTTCTAAAACTACAAATATTTGGCAAATGTTTTTCTGGGAATATATAAATCATAAGATTTCTTTTCTCAGTTCCTGTTACAAGAGGGGGTCCTAAGATTAAGACTTACTCTTCTCTCTGGCTTTCTCTTTGGTACTATCAGAGCTATTATCATTGGGACATCCTTCTTCGCTACTCCTGACAGCTTGTAAGCAATATTTGAGGTTTTTTTCCCTTATGTGATGGCTGGTTTTATGTTAACTCAACACAAGCTATAGTCAGAGGAAAGGAAGGCACCTCAAGTAAGAAAACGCCTCCTTAAGATAGGACTATTGGCAAGCCTATTGGGCATTTTCTATTTAGTGATTGATGTGGGAGGAAGGGCCCAGCCCTCTGTGAGCAGTGCCACCCCTGGGCTGGTCTTGTGTGCTATAAGAAAGCCAACTTAGGAGGCTGGAGAGATGGCTCCAAGGTTAAGAGGTTCTGAGTTCAATTCCCAGCAACCACATGGTGGCTCACAACAATCTGTAATGAGATCTGGTGCCCTCTTCTGGCCTGCAGACATACATGCAGGCAGAACACTGTATACATAATAAATAAATTAAAAACAAAAACAAAAACAAAAAACAAGAAAGCCAACTTAGCAAGCCATGGAGAGCAAGCTAATAAGCAGCACTCCTCCATGGCCTCTGCATCAACTCCTGCTTCCAAGTTGCTGCCCTATCTTCCCTCTGTGATACGGAAGTGCAAAATAAACTTTTTCCTCCCCAAGCAGCTTTTGGTCATGGTGTTTCTTCACAGTAACAGAAACTGTAACTAAGACACTGCCACTTGACATATTTTCTCATTATTCCTCACTTCTTGAGAGATTTCTTGTGTTCAATGCTATATCCCTAATGCCAGAAAGCAGGTATTAACAAACACTGGTTAAGTGATTGAATAAAAATGAAAGTATGTAACTTTCATCATAACCTCAGGAAGCTTCACGACTCCAAAAAAGTTAAAACAAATATGTACACATTTCCTAGTGTGCAATCCTATCTAAATAACTCATCCTGAGAAATAGCAGACAGATTGGATACTCACAATTGACAGACACTACAAACAGCCCACATAAGATTTTTTTTCTAGACCAAGGATGTAGTTCAGTGGAAGAACTACTAGATACAATCCCCAGCACCAGGTTGGGAGCAGATTTTTTTTTTTTATTTTTTATTTTAAAGTAGTGCATTCCTAAACCATAAAGGTTGCTATGAACCAAACGTTTATGTCCCATTCACAAACTCCCCATATGAAAGTTACGTGAACTGTGGCTTTTAGAAAAAGATTAGTTTATGGGAGTGAAGCCCTCATAAATATGAGTAGTACCTATAAGAGAGATGTCATAACACTCCCTTTTCCTTTTAATCAAGTAAATGAACACTGAGGTGGCATTATCAGAAAATCTGAAGTAGACCTCATTAGACAGTGGCTCTGTTTGTGCCTTGATCATGAGCTTTCTGACCTCTAAAAGTGTAGAAGAGAGATGTTTGTTGTTGATGAGCTCCTCAAATTATATTTTGTCATAGCAAGCCAAGGGGACTAAAATAGATGTAAATACAATCTCAGTAACATACAATGCAAAACTCCAGGACCAAACTGCTAACGTAAGAATTTAATATTTATTATGATGTTTATACATACAGCAATGATAAAATGATGCTCAATAAGTTACACAGATACTTTAAAATACTATAAAAATGGATAAGAGTAGAAATGATACCATGAATTTATTGATACTTGAAAATAGTCATGTATCTTTTAAACACATTTGAATTTTTGATGATTTCTACATGAAGAAAACCATTTTACTACAGAAATCATTTTTCCAATAATGCAATGGATGCTATTTAATTGCTTGATTTTATTGCACATATTTGGTTTAGGTTTATTTGATCAGATGTCATGCAGAAAAATAAGCTGAATATGAAGTTCATGAAAGTAGACAGGATGTTATTTTGTACTACAAAAATTCAATGTGTGGTGATATTTCACAGCTAAATCTCCAGGAAATTGTATTCAACTACTGCATAAAATCACTAATTAATCACACATGCAAGCTAAAAGTTTTTAATTACAGTAATTTAGCTCTGTTGATATATTACTCTGAGCTGATAATAACAATCATGTCCTTGACCACTTAAATAGGTGGCCTTTATATAATTTTTAAAACATTAAACAACATATCTTAAGTATAGATGTATATTTATCTATGTCACATTCCCATAATTGGCACATCATGAAAATTTTATCATTTTACAAACAGAAGAACCAGGGGAGAATTGGGGCCAGAGGTACCCTGTGAACCAGTTTCTAGACCAAAGCCTCCCTCTTTTGACCTTTCAAATTTACTGTGCCAAACACTAAGTAGTTGTGTAGATCTGTAAACATTCTTGTTTATTTGCACTGTTTCCCGAGGTATCTGGAAACTTGTTATTACAGAAGTCTCACAATTTAAAATTCCTGCAAATGTGCTTTGGAAAACTTCAAAATAAAAACAAAACTTTAAGTGTAGACTTGAGTGATCTTTCTCTATTACAAAAGCTAGATAAGAAATTTCTAGGTATCAAAATCAAACCATTTTCCTCCATTTTTAGATGGCAAGAAAAACACTATAACCTTAGAGCATAAAAAATACACTTCAGAATCTCCTCAATTAGCACTAAGTTATAAATAAAAGTATTTTATGTGCATGTCACTGCTAGAATAATGTGTAAAATCACACAGCCTTTAGGTTTTCCTATTTTAAAGGGTGATAAAATACTGTTATATGCTAGGTATGAGTACCTGCCTAGATCTCTCTCTCTCTCTCTCTCTCTCTCTCTCTCTCTCTCTCTCTCTCTCTCTCTCTTTCAAGACAGGGTTTCTCTTGTCCTGGAACTCGCTCTGTAGACCAGGCTGGCCTTTAACTCAAGAGATCCGCCTGCCTCTGCCTCCATAGTGCTGGGATTAAAGGCGTGTGTCATTACCACCCAGCTATTTTTTTAATTATTCTCTCATCTACTGTATCCCCATCACAGTATACCCCTCTCCTCCCTGCCATATATTTCTTAATAGTATCTTTTTTAGGAGAAAAAAGGTAACTATTTACAGTTAGGGGGCGGGGGGAAACAACTGCTATGACCAATATATCAACTTGAACAAATAAATTACTTTTCTAACTCATTGTTCTGGTGCTAGAATATTCCATGTCAATGATTTTTAATGAAACAGGAAACACTGAAAAGTTCTCTTTAGAGGACACAACTGAGCTCTGCAGATAAAATATATCTCTCCATCTTTAATATGAAAAAAATCAAAAGAATCATCATTGAAATTTCCTCGACAACTTAAAAATAGAATTTATTAATACAATGGTATTTTAAGATTTGTGCATTAGACAAATCACAGTTTCGCCCATCCATATATCAAGAGGCAACACTGGTGACTTCAGAATGTCACCATGTCTGGCTAAAGGTCTGCACAGTTTACAGCCTCTCTCCCCTGACATCTGTCCACAGTATCACACACTGGCTCTGATGATTAGGATATTGAACCATTCCCTTACATTTTCATTCAATACCATGTGTCAGTGAACCACCTCAGTGATTATTTAAATTTTGGGTAGTAATATTTCTCATGCTAAGTTTCACAGTTTAATAATTTGAATTCTAGAAGGGGAAACTATTCTGTTTTACTCCTTAGTCATTTAAAGTACCAACCCTGTGCCCTATTAAAGTAAAAGTCAAGCCCACCCAAATTTTTGATTTATGTTGCTGGGGATGGAACCAGGGTCTTGCACAGTCTAGGTGAGTGCTCAGCCACAGAACTACACTCCCCACTACACACCTGAACTTTTAAATGATGCTTAAGAAAACAACACCCTGTTTAATATTTACTAAAGTATATAAGGAGAAAATGTATTATATTTCCTTGTTACTGGTAAGAATATGATTTTCTACCATTTATAAATATAATTTGTTAATTTATGGTCAGAGATATCCTTAAACTTTAATTTCTATGTTCCTATATGGATTATCAACTTCTATTTACCAGTTCTATGTGTTTCAATTACCTACATTTTTATTTTGGCTTTTGCCAGTCACTTACAAATTATCTTTAACAGACTGCAAACTTTATGAAATGTTTCAATATTTTGAAATATTCTAAGCAATAAGCTAATCAATACACTAGTTGTAAACTCACACTACCAAAATTACAGTGGCTCCTTTTTACATGACTGAATCACATAAAATATGAAAAATCTTTATGTTACATTAGGCACTAGTTCCGACGGCTCTAGCAACATTTCCTGTACAGTGACACACACACCACTGCAAAGCCCTGAGATGATTTTAAGTGGAGTGGTACAAGGATGATCAGTTTTTCTTTCATAGTTATAAACTCACTTCAATTTTTTACTAGAAAAATAACAAGCACATAAAAAATGTTAAGTATGATTCAAAACAGGGCCAAGATTTTAAAAGGCTAAAACAAAAAGTAAATAAATTATAACACAAGATATATTACATGCACTCAGGAAAGTTGTATTACATTTAGGAAGCAGTATATTAAAGTATGATTCAATTTATCATCTCTGAATGTCTGTAGTGATGAGTCATATCATAAAGGTGACTTCTCTACTACTATCAAAAAGAATATTTTTTGAGAAAGGGATCTCCACGGACATGACAATTAATATGAAACATATTTTTGCATTTAAGAATATAGTTCTGAAAGCATTAACTAATTAATTTGTTTTGTCTTATTTTTTGAGACCAGGCTGGCCTCAAACTCATATATCTGCCTGCCTCTGCCACTTGAGTGCTGGGATTGTTAAAGGTGTGTGCCCCAACAGCCTGGTGTATTAATTTCTTTTTCAAGGATTCACCATATGATGAAAATGTTAAACAACACTGGAAGGATGCACTGTTCCTAAAGACTACAAAGGCACATTACAGATTATGGTTTCCACTGCAGCATTAAAACAAAGATGAGCAAATTAACAGTTCATAGATTACAATAGTCTTTCATAAAAAAGAAGATAAGCTTGTGCACTAAGTGCTCTTGATTCTGGAACCACCTGCACATAAGTGTCGCTGACGTGGACCCAGTGGCCTCCCAATTCACTATCAGGTTCTTTCAAACCTAGGAGAACAAAAAAGTACAATTTTACAGTTAGTGTGTTTATGTCCTCTAAATTGTAAGCAGCAACACATTCTTCATTAAATATATTTAATTCTAACATCATATGAGTTTTTTCTTAGATTAAGTATTACCTGAAATGAACTAATGCTTTCAAAGCACCAATATCACTAATAAATTATGCCAATAATTTCTTCCAGTTAATAAAATTTTAATTTAAATATCTAGTGAAATATTAGCCTTGTTATACTTAATTTCTCAGAGAAAAGATTCACTCTAATCAAAAAGGAGGAGGAAGAGATTGAGAGATGGCACAGGAAGGAGAGGGGTTTGCTCTACCAACCTGACCACCAATGTGATCTCCAGAACCCACACACAGGCGGAAGGAGAAAACGGAGTATACAAACTATTCTCTGTCCTCCAAACACGTGCACATGTACATACAGTAAACACACAGACACATAAATAATAAATACATTTTAAAAACTAATAAAGGGCTGGGGATCTAGCTCAGTGGTAAAGCACTTGCTTAGCAAGCACAAGGCCCTGGGTTTGGTCCTCAGTTCCAAAAAAGAAAAAAAAAGACACCACCAACAACAACAAATAAAGGAGCTGAGCTTGGTGGTACATGCCTCTAATCTCAGCACGAGGGAAAAAGAAGCAGGTGGAGCTGTGTGAGTCTGAGGCCAGCCTAGCCTATTACAGGGAGTTCCAGGCCAGACAGGGCTATGCAGTGAGACCCTATGTCAAAACAACAACAAAAAAACCAACCCATCAACAACAACAACAAGAACTAATAATGGGAGGTGAGAGAGATGGCTCAGCATGGACTGACCACATACTGCTCTTCCAGAGGACTCAAGTTTGGCTCTCTGCACTCATGCTGGGCACATCACAACCATCTCTGTACCTCTAGCTCCAGAGGATTCCAGTGCTCTCTTCTGAACTGTACAGGCAACTGCACTCACCGCTGCACATTCACACACAGCTGCACATTCACACACAGCTGCACGTTCATACAACCTGCACACTGACACACACCTGCACATTGACACACACCTGCACATTGACACACACCTGCACATTGACACACAGCTGCACATTGACACACAGCTGCACGTTCATACAACCTGCACACTGACACACACCTGCACACTGACACACAGCTGCACATTCACACACAGCTGCACATTGACACACAGCTGCACGTTCATACAACCTGCACACTGACACACACCTGCACATTGACACACAGCTGCACATTCACACACACCTGCACATTCACACACACGTGCACATTCACACACACGTGCACATTGACACACACCTGCACATTCACACACAGCTGCACATTCACACACACCTGCACATTCACACACACCTGCACATTCACACACAAGCACACATTAAAAAATACAGGAGATAGGGAAGCAAATCTTTTGGCCTTTCAGCATAGCCAGCCAGTCTTTTGAGGACCTCATATAGCTTCCGAAGATTGGGCAACACTGCTGAGGAGGTGGCTTAGTGGTCAGAAGCACTATCTACACAAGCCTGGTGATCTGAATTTGACCCCAGAACCAGTGAAAAAAAGCCAGATGTCAGTGTTGCATATCAGTCATCCCAACAGTCCTCTGGGGAGATGGGAGGCAGAAACACAGGGCCACCCAGAAGTCCCCAGGTCTGGAATACACAGCACAGTGGCAAAATCAAGAGAACAAGGTGGAAGACCAGAACCCACTGCTGGACTTCACTCTAGCACAGCCCATTATGCTAAACATACACACACACACACACACACACACTGTTTTACAAAACCAAAAAACACTGAGGTAACTTTAAAATACCACCTGTCGCTTCATATTGCCTAACAGGATACTACTTTGAGAATATTGTTAAGATTATCTAGGCAGACTTAGGAGTAATAAAGTAAATCCATCTGGAGAGCCTGTCAAATATAAACTCTTTTCATCTTTAAGAGTAAACTATACTTAGGAGGGCTCACCTGGTACGGTTTTCCTTCCAGTCATAGATTCGGATAGCTTCCTGGAGGGTGCTCTCACTTTCACGTATGCAGTGTAGTGGCCTCCCCTCATTGAGCCACTGTGTTCCACGATACCATAGAGACCATAGAGAACCTTCTCTCCCACACTTATATTCTTTCAAACAAAGGAAAAGATAGTAAAGTTCAGTGAAACACTGCATGAAAAATGTAACTACATCAGAGCAATGTATTCTTCAAACCAGATACTCCGTGCTTTTCAAGGAACAGAAAGCTCACTATGGAACAGCATTAGAATAACAAAACAAAGAGAGGGAACTTTCAGACTCAAACCTATCCAATCTTCTTTAATTACAACTCCATGTATGTAGAAAACAATAATGACAAAGAGATAATCATCAAAATCTAAATTATGGCAAAAATCAAGAGAGATTCCAAAAGGAGAAAAAAGAAATTATGTATTAAAACAGTATTCAAGGCATCACTGATTTATTTGTAAACTAATTCATTTTAATTATTGTAATGATTTTTAAATGAATAAAATAATTTTTAAAATGAATACAATAATTTATGAGACAACAGGAAATATAAACACTAATGTATGAAGGATATATTAAATGACACTGTGGTTGTGTTAAAATGGGAGAGAGGGCTAGGGTGACATGTCTTGGGTTCAATTGCCAGCCCCACACACAAAAAGAGCACTCTACAGAAGAAAATACATGGTGGTTAGTTGGTACAAGCCTGCAACCCCAGCACATGGAAGGCTGAGGTGGAGGGCTCAGGATGTCCGGACCAGTCTGGGCAAGATCATTTCTCAAAAGATAAGCACAACAAAACAAAACCAGAAAAGGAGCACAGAGTAATTATTATATTTCAGACGTTCATAATGAGATGATACCTGATCCGTTCTTCAGAGAAGTAACAGAGGACAAGGTAGAAAAGCTATGGATGAGGAGAAGGGCCAAGACCGGCCACAGACCCAAGATCTTAGGAACGGATGATGGAGGTTCATTGTACTGTTCTGTCTACTGTTAAGTATGTTAGAGATTCTTTAGAATGGGTAGTATCAAAAATACTGTGTTCTCAAAAACACTGAGCTTAGAAAGCCTCATTCTTAGTCGCTGTATTATCTATTACTTCTAGAAATACTGAGTGTTAGCACTGAATGTTAGTAACCAGCAGAGCTGGTACTTCATATCAAGTAAGTTAGATCCACCAGAAAGCTGCATTCAGCTAGTCAATGGATTAGATTCATTAAGTTCCAGTAAGTATCCTATGACGTACCACAGAACCTGGACTTCCGGCCAATAACCATGAATATGACACTCTATTACCCTAAAATTATTTTCCTCAATGAAATGTGAATCAATTTTACCTGTACAAATCTTACATGTAAGTACATGTAAGCAATTATAAACCTTATTAGTAAGGCATTAGCAATTTGAACCTATTGTATTCAGCTGACAAATATCCGAATATCAATAGTATACATGAAATGGCATAAAAAAACAACGCACTACTGTGTTCATTTGCAAAAGATACAGACTTTGACAGATGCTAAAACTATAGCTCATTGGCTTACTCAGAGGAACAGGAGGGCACAAAGCCATTATATCATCTGCTAATAATGAACAGGTAATTTTGATGTTTGTGATCCATGTCTAATGCCTTACTCATCTTTGCTCCCAAGAACAAAAGTCATATTTGATATATTAATATGCCACAATTGCTCATTTAAGAAAGAAGCTTATTTAAACAAAACAAAAGCATAGTCTAATAAATAATAAAAGTATTTGTTTAAGCATTTCACTTGCTAGTTAATCAAATGCCTTAATATATCATACCTTACAGGAAGCAGCACAGAATGGTGCTAAGTCAAGGGTAAGTGGAAAGTCTACATGTCTGTTCACTTTACGGAGACTCAAGCCAGCCTTAAAAAGACAAAATAATTTTTTTTAGTAAAACAAACTTAGTTAAGTTTAAAGTACTATGTTGTCAATTAAAACCAAAAGAAGAATTCTAGAAATTATTATTCTCATAGATACAAATAAAACACGATTAATGGTAGTCACATCAAGTTTCACATATTAAAAATTAATTTCATATATTGTTATTAGAAAGGTTATTTGTTCATATGGGATTTATTTTACCATGAATAAGGTAAATAATTACTTCCTTTGTGGTTTTTACAACAATTAATGGAAAAGTAAGTTTAATATGCTAAAAGTTAATCCTCTGACACATATTGTCAAAAAATATAGTCAGCAGAGTCCAGGGTACCTAACTCAGTGACTAGTCAAAAATGAACTTGACTGTGGGCAACCTTATCTAGGTCAAGTCAAAAATGGGTACAAACAGATCTTTTTAGGTTCTTTTCATTTCTAAAATTCAATGAAATTCACTCACTATGAAAGAACCTGAACACTTGCAATAAAAGTTTTCAATAAAAGTAAAGCTCACATTGCAGAAATCAAAAGAACTTTTATGATCTTCAGAAGACTCCACCTCCTTTTCTATTTTTACTTTCCAAAGCTAACCTTGAAAAATGTTTCTGTACCTTTGGCTATGGATAATCATGAGTTCTTTTGTTTGTTTTGGTTTTGGTTCTTTTGTTGTTTGATTTTTTTATTTTATAATTTAATTTAATATATCAGCCATGGATTCCCCTTCTCCCACCCCCCACCCCCACCCTCCCCCTAACCCACCCTCCATTCCCAGCTCCTCTAGGGCAAGACTCCCCTGGTGATGCAGCTCTCTATATAGCTCTGGCTGTCCCTGAACTGACAAAGATTTCCCCTGCTTCCCCGCTCCCCTCCTAGTGCTGAGGTTAAAGGTGTGAGCTTTAGTCACTAACAAATAGCTAAGTCTTCCCTTCCTTTACTAACCACTTCACCAACTGAGCAATCTTCCTAGTCTTCAATTACTAATTTTATTTTAAAATATAAAACAAACAAAAACCCCCAAACTTAAAAAAAGAAGTTAGTGCTGGGCAGTGGTGACACCTACCTTTAATCCCAGCTCTTGGGAGGCAGAGCCAGGTGGATCTCTGTGAGTTCAAGGATAGCCTGGTCTACAGATCAAGATCTAGGACAGCCAGGGCTGTTACACAGAGAAACACTGTCTCAAACACACACACACACACACACACACACACACACACACACACACACACACAACAACAACAACAACAAAAGAGATACAGTACATAGTAGTCTATATTTCTTTCTTCTTCTAGAGAAATTAAAAGCCACTTTAAAAAGGGGGGGGGGAGGCTGGAGAGATGGCTCAGAGGTTAAGAGCAGTGGCTGTTCTTCCAGAGAGTTTATGCTCAATTCCTAGCACCCACATGGTGGCTCACAGCCATCTATAATGAGATCTAGTGCCCTCTTTTGACCTGCAGGCATACATGCAGGCAGAACACTGTATACCTAATAAATAAGCCTTAAAAAAAAAAAAAAAAAAAAGTAATCAGGGCTGATGGCACAGCCTATAATCCAGCTTCCTAGAAAGCAGAGCAAGAAGATTGCGATTTCAAGACCTTTCCAGACTACCCAGAAAATTCCAGAGTAGCTTGGGCAACTTCCCAAGACTCTGCCTTTAATTTAAAAAAAGAAAAGAAAAACAGGACAAGAGATGTAGGTCAGTGGCAGAGCATCTGCCTAGCAAACCGAAAACCCTGGGTTCAAACCAAACACCAGAGAGAAAAACAAAGCATCACTAGAGAGGACACAAGGCTAAAATGATAAATAGTTCAAGAAAAGCCACCTTTCCTTTAACACTAAAACCATCTATGTGTCATTTATGTCCATCTGTCCCCCCAGCCATATAGGCCCTCCCTCAAAGCCTTCCTGTGCTGGGTCCCTAGTCAATACTGCCCCGCCCAAACACCACCTCAGCCTGGTCATGACAGCTCAAAAAGCTGTGTGGGCTTTGCCTTCTTGCTCCTTTAATTCCTCTTAATGCGTTTAGTCTCCATTCAAACACACCTGTGACCACATGCCACTTAGAGACATCACTGAGGTTCCTACCACTTAAATCTTCTAATACTGTTCTTCAAGCTTTTTCCTTCCAGTGCAGGACATCCCACATGACAATTTTTTTAATTCAAGGAAATGCCTGACAATTTCCCACAGGTCTTATGGCTCTGCAAACATCTGAAACCGGCTGTAGTGTTAGTAAACAGACTCTTACCTGGTGGAATCTTTTAAGATGAAGAATTAGGATAGCTGGAACAGCAGATATAAGGAGTTGCTTCCTGGCATTAGTATAAACTCCTCCTGCTTTCTTTTCTGTATAAAATACAACCAATTTACTTGTAAAATTCCATTGACTATATTACTTAGAATGTGATAGACAGCTAGTAAAAGCTATTTATATAGTATTACACCATATGTTTTGTGGGGTTTTTTGTTTGTTTTGATAGTTTCTCTGTGTAGCCCTGACTGTACTGGAACTCAGGCTGTACTGCCTGCCTCTGCCTCCCTCCCACGTGTTGGGATTAAAGGTGTGCACCGCTGCCGCTGCCACTGCCACTGCCATTGTTTCGTTTTTTAAAGACAGGGTCTCTGAATGCAGCCACAGTGAATGAGCTCACTATGTAGACCACAGAGATCCACCTGCCTCTGCCTCTCCAGTGCTAGGACTAGCATGTGCCACTGCAGTTGGCTTTCACACACGGGCTGGGATCAGAACTCAGGTCTTCATGCTTGTTTCAGCAAACACTTTACCTGCTAGGCCCTCTCCCTATCCTAAGCAACAGTGTAGTCACTGAGAATACTCTTTCCATTCATTAATGTGAGTCATGTATCGAAAATCCATTGGTGAGAATTCCCACTATTCTCTAATCAAGCAAACACTGGATTCATGGCATAAACATATTTAAGAACTTCAAATACATATCTTGGATTTATAAGAAACTGAGGGGATTTGTGAAGACCAGTAATCTCAAATCCCACTAGTGATTAAGCTGGAAGTTTTTGTTTGGTTTGGTTTGGTTTGGTTTTTCGAGATAGAGTTTCTCTGTAGCTTTGCACCTTTCCTGGAACTTGTTTTGTAGACCAGGCTGGCCTCAAACTCACAGAGATCCACCTGCCTCTGCCTCCCAAGTGCTGGGATTACAGGCCTGATCCACCACCGCCTGGCTAAGCTATAAGTTTTAAGGCTATTTCAGGAAGGTTTCAAATCCCTCAGGTTAGAATATATGAATTTGTATTTTCAAGACAGAGACATGTCCTTCTTGTTCTTCAGTTACTGCAACATCTACTGGGAATCTATTTGCCAGCCAGTGTTGTGAGTGCAGAGACAGGTAAGTAAGACAAGGTCTGCGCCAAGTGGCTAAATGCACGCAGGTTCTGGAGTGCCCCATCACGGAATTATAAACTACTCGTCCCCTACAATGCATCACAACCCAGAAACAAAGCAAGCTAGATGTTTACCTGCAGAACTGGTTTCCTTTTGACACTTCTGTTTCTTTTCAGTACAGTCCTCACAGAGAAGCTTATTGTTGCCCATCAGCAACTCCATGGATGTAAACTGGTAGAGACAAGACTGCACTGAGCATTCTTTAGAAGTAGTTACATAGCTCTGAGAAAGAGTCTGAAAAGCATTTTGGGCACTATGAAACCTCATATGTTTTCCCTCTGAAAAACACAAGTTACTGGGGACACTGAGTGGCTGTTTTTCCCTGTCACAGTCTCTATTTCCAATTACAGTGCTGCCCAAACCAAGTCCAGCAATCGCTTCTGCCATTTCTGCGTCACCACTGGGAGTCTCCGTGCTGGGTGGTGACTCACTTGCCAAGGAGAGGTGGAGGTGCTGATCTGTGTGCCCGCAGGAATCGCCACTGGATCGGAACAGTACTGTTTGCTTGGAAGTGCTCTCGGATTCAGAAGCCTCGCTGTCGGCGTCTGCACTGCTTTCAGAAAGGCTGGCTTCTTTCTCGCTGCCGTCGGTGGGGCTTTCGTTCAGGGATGACTCAGTACTTATGAGGCTGGCAAACCCGCTCCCTTCCAAGTTTTCATTCTTCTGATGCATAACACCAGTTTTCTCTTCTCCAGATGGTAATTTTCTTAGAGGTTTTCTGTCATGACTTAGTTGATTCTGTAAGTTGAAGTATGTTTCAGAGAAAAGAATCTTGTGACCTTATTGAAAACAAATCACTAAGTCCCATTTAACTAAATTACTAAATAAACATTTCTCTTAGATCCATTTCAAAATCTACCTAAACAAGAATCAACAGATGATAGATGAATGTGCTCTAATTTAAAGTTAATCTAGTACCCAGGAGACTAACAGCATTGGCTGCCATGTGTTGGGGAGGGAATGGGATTTCTGTAGAACAGGACTATGAGGAAGACTTAAACCTTTCATATAGATTTAAGACATCTAGTTCCACCACTATGTATGTGGTCTAGTGAAGAGCACAAAATGAAAGATGAGTAATAACCAGGCAGTGGTGGCACACACCTTTAATCCCAGCATTTGGGAGGCAAAAAGAAAGGAGGATCTCTGTGAGTTCAGGGCCAGCCTGGTCCACACAGCAAGTTCCAATACAGCCAGGACTATAGAGAGAGAGGCCTTGTCTCAAAACAACTAAACAAACAACGAACAAAAACCCCAAACAAAACAAAACAGCACAAGCTAAGGAAAGTCATCACAAGCTCCGATTTTACTAGCCAGTGCTTTAGAAAAGCACATCGGAACCTGAAGTGCCTTCACTGCTTCCATCTACAAAGTTCCAATCAAAGCACTCTATTCTCCACTGTTAGAAAAGGCCATGGTCAAGAGGATCAACCACCCTAGGGATCTTACGAGCAGATATGAGACAGACTTTATTTAAAGGTTACACCTGTAATCTGAGCACTTGGGAGGCTGAAGCAAACTTCAGGCCAGCCTGAGCTAAATACTGAATTATAGGCTAGCCAGAATTATAATACAACAAGACTCTGTCTCAGAAAAACAAAACAAAGCAAAATCAAAATCAACCAGCCAACCAAACAGACGGATGGACAGGTAACTAGTAAGATACAAATAAAACAAGAGAAAATCCATACATTCTATCTTTTGTAGTTTTGTTCCTATAAGATTTCTAACAGAGGAGCTTCAATTTCTTCTGTCACTTTGACAAGTCAGTACAATTTACTTCAAATAAAAGGCATTCTCCTTAAATAAAATTCAAATCAGATTGATTTCTTTCTATTTTAATAGAATAGTTAACAACCAGACATGTCTCTAGAAAAATAAAGTATTGACAAGATATTTGAACAGCTAGCAATATGAAAAGATAGACACCAAAAAGTATACAGTATACATCATATATATATATATATATCACCACTTAAAACTCATTATCTCCCTCCCTCTGCCCAGCTTCATCTCCCCCATTTTGTTTTGTTTACAGTTTCAGAGACAAATCTTGCTATTGTAGCTCAGCCCAGGCCGGAATTACTATGAAGCTCAACTTGGGATCGTCCTGCTTCAGCCTCTGGAGTGCGAGAAATACAGTCGTGTACAACCACACCTGGCTAGAAGATGTCTTGCTGAAAATTAAATAAACAATCAAAGCTAAAACTTGGCCTCTAGATCTAATTTGTAGTAAAGAAGAAGTAACAGAGAGAGAAAAACCTGTCAGAGCCATGGGAACTCAATAGCAAATGAATTACTGTTGAATGTGGGAAACTTAACAAAAGGATCACATTGCTTAGGTAAATCGATTGAAACAAGGGAATCTATAGGTTATAAAAAGATTTAAGAAGTGTGCTACATATACACAATGGAGTACTACTCAGCAGTAAAAAATAATGATATTATGAAATTTGCAGGCAAATGATGGATCTAGAAAATATCATCTTGAGTGAGGTAACCCAGACTCAAAAGGACAAACATAGTATGTACTCACTCATAAGTGGATACTAAATGTGAGGGAAGGGATGGCCAGAATGCAACCCACAACTCCAGAGAGGCTAGCTAACAGGAAAAGACCCTAGAAGGGGCACATGGATGACCCTATGAAGAAGTGGATGAGATCTACATGAATGGACTGGGTGTGTGTGTGGGGGGGGGGGGGTGGAGGGCAAGGAGTGGGGGATGAGACCATGGGGAAATGGGAGGGCTGAGTTGGAACAGGGACAGAGTGGGAGGGCAGGGAGGAAGATGCCATGATAGATGAAGACATCATGAGAATAGGAAGAGGCAGGGTGCTGGGGAGGCTCTCAGGAATCCACAAGGTTGACACCACCTTTTTCTGCAGGCAGTGGTCCAGAGGGTGCCTGGACCAGTCTACTCTGGTGACCAGCCTAGCAAGTAACCTAGCTGTCATCCTAGAGCTTTTGTCCAGTGACAGATGGAGGCAGATGCAGAGATCCATGGCCAGGCACCAGGCTGAGCTCCGGGAATCCAATTGATGAGAGAGAGGAGAGATACTGCAGGTGAGGGACGTTGAGATCATGATGGGAGGACGTCCAGAGATGACCGGCCACACTAGTGGAAGCCCATGAACTGTGGACTAGTGGCTGTGGAGCCCCCATGGGACTGGACTAGGCCCTCTGGATATGGAAGACGGTTGTTTGGCTCAAACTGTTTGGGGGTCACCAAGGCAGAGGGATCGGGATCTGTTCCTGGTCTATGGGCAGGCTTCTGGAATCCGGTGCCTGTGGTGTGACACCTTGCACAGCCTTGGTGCAATGGGAAGGGGCTTGGACCTGCCTAGGCTCAGTGTGCCGGGCTCTGCTGACTCCCCATGGGAGACCTCGATTTGGGGGATTTGGGGATGCGGGTGGCTTGGGAAAGAGGGCTGTGGGGTGGAAGGAGTAGAAAATTTCTTAATAAAGAAAAATAAAAAAGTGCTAATTAACTGCTGTTATCTGTGAACCTTTTTTTTTTTTTTTTTAGATAATAAACCCAGAAGCAGGTCTGATACTACTAATGAGTTTCTGACAATTTCAAGTATATGCTGGTACTTTGGTAATGTCTGTAGATAGTATCTTCATTTTTTATTTCTTTGTTGTTCTGGGTGTTGAACATTTGAGCATTTGGAGTATTCCACTACAGGGCTCTATCCAGGGCCTCTAAAAAGTAACTTTTAGTGATGTACTTAGAGGTTATGATATATTTGGGATTTCCTTCAGAATAACCTGGGTTGGAAAAGAGGCAGTGATGGAATACATCTGATGGAAACATGATCAGCCATGAAATGGTCATTGTAAAGCTGAGAAACAGGATGGAGGATGTTTCTTAGATACTGCAGTTTCTACTTGTGAACATGCTTGAGATATTTCAAAACAAAAGTATTAAAAACATACCCCACCACAATCTGACTTGCCTTAGGTGAGGAATGCATCTTGGCAGCTCTGGGTTGATGGGTATTTTCCACAGCAACGGTGGCATTGTTATGATCTCGGTCTGTGTCCTGTAAACTTCTGCATTTATTCATTTTTCCCAAAAGTACAGGTTTTGAAACCTACACCACATGTAACATAAAACATTTTAAGCAAATAAATTCTTTTCAAATTTCCTAATTTAACAGAAATGTAACAGGGTGATTTTCATTTTAAGAAGTAGTTGTTAGACTGTTTTATTAGTTTGGGTAGTTTGGCACGTGTGTCTGTGCACCACTTGAGTTCATTGCGCACAGAGGCCAGAAGAGCATGATGAACGTCCTGCAACTTGAACTGGAGTTGAAGAATGTGGTCATTTGAATGTAACTGGCCCCCATATCTCATAGGGAGTGGCACTATTAGAAGGTGTGGCTTTATTGGAGTGGGTATGCCTTATTGGAGGAAGTGTGTCACTGTAGGGGTAGGTTTTGAGGTTTCCGATGCTCAGGATACCGCCCAGTGTGTCAGTTGACTTCCTGTTGCCTGCAAGATATAGGGCCCTCAGCTATCCCTCCAGCACCACATCTGCCTGCATGCCGCCATGCTCCTTGCCATGATGATAATGGACTGAACCTCTGAAACTGTAAGCCAGACCCAATTACATGTTTTCTTTGTAAGAGTTGCCATGGTCATGGTGTCTCTTCACAGCAATAGAAACCCTAACTAAGACAAGACAGTTGTAAGCTCACAAGACATGTGGGTGCTTGGAATTGGATCTAGGTCCTCTGGAAAAGTAGCCAATACCCTTAACTGCTGAGCCTTCTCTCCAACCCATTTTAAAAAGGTGTTGGGATAATCTTTTTGTACACTGTGCAGAGATGTGTCTCTGTTTTACCTCACCCACCTAAGGCACCCTTCTGGTTGGTTTAAAAAAGAGCTGAACAGCCAATAGCTAGGCAGGATTCCCGGCAGAGATAGGAATTCTGGGAAAGAATCTGAGGCAGGAGATTTACCAGCCAGACATGGAGGAAGTCAGACATGAGGAGAGGTAACAAGCCACATGGCAGAATGTAGATTAATATATATGGGTTAATTTAAATTTTAAGAGCTAGGTGGGAACAAACCTAAGCTAAGGCCAAGCGTTCATAATTAATAAAAAAAAGTCTCCATGTCATTATTCAGGAGCTGATGGTTCAAAGAAAGTCCAACTATATACAATGCTTAAAGATCTAATTCTAGTAAGAAAATATATATACTTCATACACATTTCTAAATACTTGATATCAAACACACTACACAAACCCAGTTCTGTGTAAACCATATGACTCTGAGATACAGATAATAAGCTCAACAGGTGCTTAAATAAATGAATAAATGCATGCTCTTTGCAGAGCTTCATGATTACTTCTCCTTACCCTTTCTTCTATAATAGGAAGTGAAATATCAATGAAGGGATCCTTCATAGTTGAGATCTTAAAAAGAAAAAGCAGATTGAGAATTTCAGTTAGAATTCTAACACAGATACACACTGTTGGTTAAGAGCAAAATAAACAAAACTTCTCAGGTGACTTAAAATCTCAAGTTAAAGCACAATGTGAAGTGTTAAGGAAAAGCAGAAAGCTGGCAGTGGTGGCGCATGCCTTTAGTTCCAGTACTTGGGAGGCAGAGCCAGGTGGATCTCTGTGAGTTCGAGGCCAGCCTGGGCTACCAAGTGAGTTCCAGGACAGCCAGGGCTGTTACACAGAGAAACCCTGTTTCCAAAACAAAAAAAAAAAAAAAAAAAAAAAACAGAAGGAAGGAGGGAGGGAGGGAGGGAGGGAGGAAAGAAAAAGGAAAACGCAGAGATAACAATGTTTGATCGATTTCTTAGAATAATTCTGTTTTAGAAGATATCTATGTAAGAGAGAAATCAGTGTCTGAGCCCAAAGTTCTATAAATCTTAGTAAAAGTTATAGTCACATTCTATGTTTCAATGTCATAAGCAAGAGGAGAAATAATAATCCTGGTTTTATAAACTAGGGAGGGCAGAAAAACTGAACACCCAGACTCTTTACCTATAAAATCTGATAAAAGTTTAACCTATCACACTCAGCCACATTTTTAGAAATATTTCTTATCAAGCAGTTGAAAAAAATCTATAAAAATTCATGCATATTTTATGTTGTCAAAGATAGTATTATAATAAGAATTAGTACTAAATTCAAAAATTAAGTCAAGAGTACAGACACAAACATACCCCTTCTGAATATCACGTAACCACAAAAAAAAGGGGAAACTCTAAATCAAATGTGATAGTCTTATGTTGCCACATTTTAGAACACTGCACTGTGACAGTTACTCATTTTCACAGAAATTTCTCTCTCACCTCAGTCTAAACTAGAAGCTATTACGTCCGATCATAGTCAGATAGGCTTATCTGGCATGGTGGCATATACCTGTAATCTCACCACCTGAGAGGCTGACACAGGAGAACTCCAGTTCAAAGCCAGCCTGTGCTACATATACACAGCAAAATGGGGAGAGCAGCCAAGAGAAATGGACTCAGAATAACTTCAGGTAAGTCAAGAGGAAAAATGAAACCATATAAACAAGCATGTTTACTTAGAAACACTTAACAATGTGCTCACTTTTTAGAAGCAGAAGGTACATTTTACAGGAATTACTATGTAGCCCCCTGTCATAGTCTTTTTTAATGACTGTTCAAGGCAGCATGTAGAAGAAAACCTCTTTGCTGATTATCACGAGCTATTCTAAGTCAGAAAAGTTGAACAGCAAGCTGATTTCAGTGGCCACGCACTCCACTCAGAAACAAATGAGTTCTGGTCATCTGGTCATCGTTAGCCATCTGATGGCGACAGGAAAGTTAACTGTGATGGCTGCTACCACATCAGTCTTCTTCTCTTTTCTTCACTAACAGGTTTCATGTGCTACCAGCTTTAGCATCTTTGAGCTTGAGCAAGTACTTGAGTCTTTATAAAGGCAAGGCACTAGCTACTTCTGAGACATCACTAATATCCTTTAAGTGGTTGTATTTGTGTATGAAGCAATGTTGGGAATCTGAATTCTTATTGCTATGGAAAAGTAATTGTTATTGAAAGTAAGCCTATCAATTTATCCAATATCTACTGATAACCACTGGGATACTTGAGAACTAAAACACAATACAACAAAAACAATGTGATTGAGGTACATACATTTGTGTGAATTCTAGGTACATACATTTGCACATTCTTCACACATAACTGTGCTAGTTAATTCACCAATAAAGATCCGATCTATGAAGTTCATCTTCACGCCTTCTTTTCCATAGGCTGTAAAAAGCATCCATTTTTTAAATTAAAATTTCACAAAAATCACCGATCCAACAGTTACATGCCATTATTTGTTTATTCAAATGTCATCTAGATAAAGTATAGCTTCTATATTATATCCAATAATGTATTTATTATGTTAGCTCTTTCTCCTTTACAACTTTTAAAAAAATTTTAAGACTTATTTATTTTATGTATACGAGTGATCTATCTACATGTACACCTGTATACCAAAACAGTGCACCTGATCTTACTATAAATGGTTGTGAGCTACCATGTGGTTGCTGGGAATTGAACTCAGGACCTCTGGAAGAGCAGCCAGTGCTCTTAACCTCTGAGTCATCTCTCCTACCCTCCTTTACAATTTTATAAAGGAGATATATATGACTATCGAGTATCATGATCTGTAGGAATAAACATCATGTAGGGATCGCTCTCATGTCAGAGTTGGCAGCACACACCCTTCCTTGCTAAGTCATCCTGCCAGCCCAAACTATTTAGGTAAGATAAATACAGCAATAACTACTAACTCATATCACACTCCAGCTGCTCCCATTAATCTTCTTGATGCCTTTTACCTAATGTAAAGGTAGACAGAACAGGGAAAATAGCTGTTTTTGAGGCTAAAGATTCTAGAACCTGGTTATGAAAAAGGGATATAAAAAGCAAGTATGTGAAGCACAGTATAAGTGACCCTGGGCAGCTGATAACTCATGCGAACATATACAACCATGTGCTTGAGGACTTTGAAAAGTTGAAATGGTTCTGTATAGGAAGTACTTATAGATCAAAGGAAATTGTGCCAAGGGTTTGCTTTAAAATAACCGGGCATTGAAGGAAACTGACCAAGCAATATGCTTGGACCTAGTTAAGTTAGGTGACACACACACACAAGTAAATGCACTGTGCTAATCTTCCTGCTCTGACAGATATTTAAAGTTTTCTCAATATTAACCTGAAACAGAAAGTCTATTAACAAAACTGTTCATCTTGCTTTCTATCCTTTGCAAGCCTCTACCTGCAGAGAAAGGTATCCAAAGCACTTAATAACAGAGAAGACATACTTTAGTACCCATAGACATTTTATAGTAACTATTAGGAAATACAGTACATCATTTAGAAAAATCAAGGGATTAAAAGAGAGCAGACACAAACGGAAAGAAACCAGGGTTGTTGCTCTCAACACACACTAGATGGCAGCATCACACCACAGGTAATAAGGCACATATGAGAAACTATGTCCTCCAGCTGCCCCCACTTCCAGGACAGGGTCTCACTATGTATGTGGCTCTAGCTGTCCTGGAACTCACTATGTGGACCAGGCTGGCCTTGAACTCACAGAGATTCACCTGCCTTTGTCTCCCAAGTGCTGTGAAAGTGAGTCTTTTTTTTTTTTTTTCAGAGCTGAGGACCGAACCCAGGGCCTTAGCAAGCGCTCTACCACTGAGCTAAATCCCCAATCCTGAGAAGTGTGTTTTAAACCTGTAACTACAATAGAATGTTAGAGCACTTCTTTATAAATTATGGTCATAAGCAGTATAATACTACAAAAATAAAAGTTAGAAATAAAACACCATCTTACAGTGTCCTCTAACAACGCTTACTTCGTACTGACAGTATTTCAAGGCAGAACATACACTAAGAGTAGGAATTGGATGTCACAGGCTATCAACTCAAACTGCAGCATCCACACAAGCTATGCTTAACCATTGGCTTATCTTACATTGACAGACATGCAGCGAAAGGCTGGAGCAGACAAGACATGCTGCCATTATTAGTCTCTTAAATAGACAGTGGATATGCAACGTCTTTAGAGCATATAGACATTTTGTCTAGATAAAACAAGGTAATATGACTGCCCTCTGAATTGAACTTGATACCCTCTCCACAGAGGTGGTGAACCAATGCCTGATACAGTAAGTATCAATGTAGGTGACAATGTAGGCACAGGAAGGCAGTAGACTCAATTCAAATGGGGAATGTGTTTCTGATGGTAAACTAAACGTAGCAGCAAACTGCTTTCTTTAGACAAGTGTCCCCCAGCCTAAATCAGAGAAGGCCCTCCTCACAATAAACAGTGGTGAGTGCACACTCATGGCTGCCCCAGGATGCAGAAAACAGAGCCAGTGTGGGCCCATCCCTAAACAAGTCACCTACACCACTCTCCTTAAGGCAGGGAACACTTCAGAAGAGGGAGCAGGAAGTATGTAAGAGCCAGAAGACAGGGTGAAGGGCTACCACATGTCATTTCCAAGATGTGATACGACTACTGTAATCATCAACTCACATCAATACTGCATCAGGACCACACAGGACCAGCATCATCAAGCAATCAAGGAGCTCATGAGGCCTTATCCTTTACCTCTGAACTACTGGCTAGCATAGATGTGATATTAATTTAAGAAAAAAATTATACCTACATTGTCACGTGCTCTTTCTGTCCCAATGCATTCTTGTTTGTGGACAGACTCTGAGTCAGCATTTTCAAGTTTTCAAGCATGGTTTCATCAGAAAACTGCTGATACCCACTTCTTTGGTCACATGACAGCACCCATTAAACACTCTTCTCAAACACAAAGCATCAGAGTAGTAGTACCTCCCTGAGCAACATTTGCATGCCCATCACCTCAGCAGCCTCACCTACCAAGCCAGGACACAAGTCCTTCACTAGAAGGTGACAGACACCCAGCAAGTTCTGAAGGCTTCTGGTCAAGTTGATCACAGCACAAAGCAAGTATGTCCATCCCTGTCCCCCAGTCACCACCACTTGTCCTTCAGAGAGTAGTCCTTTTAATTTTTGTTTTAGATTTATGTGTTTAAAGTATGAGTGTTTTGCTTGCATATATGTAAGTACACCATATGCATGAAGGTCAGAAGGTGTTGGGTCCCCGGAAACTGGAATTACTAAGGGAATGTGAGCCACCCATGCAGACACTGGGAAGTGAACGCAGGCGTTCCGCAAGAGAAAGCAGTTCTCTTAACCACTGAGCATCTCGTGATCCTTATTTCGGGGGAAAACAGGGTCTCAACTGTGTAGCTTTGACACTCACAAGAGGCTTGTCTCAAAGAGATCTGCGTGCCTCTATGCCCAGCCCTGGAGATTTCTTGCTTCCCTTTAAAAGAGTATCTAAGCCTGCCCTGCCCAGTAACACAATAACTAAAGCCATATTCCATCCTGTAGCACAGCACAGGGTTCTAGCCACAGTCTACTCTTGAGAAACCATCCACATGGACAGACTTACAGGATCCCTTCCTGCAACATTAAAACACTCGCTAGAATGCTGAAGTCTCTGAGAAGTTGGGATGAACTGAATCATTCTGACTTTTATATACCAACCCACATGTAATAAAATATTAGTTTCCTCAAGAGAAAAGATATGCTTTATCTAATTCTTATAACTGAGAGACTCAAGTTAGCAAGGATTCTTAAGAACCTGGTTATGAAGACTGTACAGGGAAAAGGGCTCAAAGGAAAATTAAGTATTTTGCAGTTGATATTTTTTTAATCAATAAGTAAAACCGGCATCACAATTTCTTCTTAAATATACAGTGCTGTCTGACATACTGAATGATGTGGGACTATTTCCTGTATAATTTGCCTCCTTAGTCACTGCCCACAAGACTCAAGTACTACACAACAGCATCTTTACAATATATACGCATGTATGCCTTAAACACTACACATTGCTGTGTTTGTAAAACCCAATGTAATACTAAAGTAGTGTATTCTAATGTGCATTTACAACCACCCGACAGTTTACTCTACAGTTCTGAGAACGGCAGTGCACACATTCATAATGCCCCCGATGGAGGAGCTGTCGGAATACTGCAGGTGCAGGTACAAAGTCCAGCTGCATCTCTAACACTGTGGAAAGGGGACAGACATCACTAGGCAGCGCCTATGTTCCTCCCCTATGCCACTAGGGTGGGGTCCAGGAGATGCAGGCTCCTTTTAAGGTTGCTAGTAGAGACTTATTCACACAATGCTCAACTGCTCCTCTGTAAAGAAACTGTTCTATGCTATTAGCATACATTCATTTTATAAATAATGTGGTTTCATTGTATTTTCACACATGTGTCTTTCAACATATTTATCACAGTAACACTTTTGTGCCCCCCCCCCCTTCCACTGATCCCCTTCTTCCTCTTTCCTACAGGAGCATGGGTACAGATTGGTTATTTACATATGCATGGGCATCTAACCAGTGGCTAGACCTCTGGAAAAAAGTCTCCTTCCTCTAGCAACCATGAACAGCATCTATGTACTCGGGGAAGGATGCATTTTCTGATCCCTCCACTCTGTACAACAGGTTTGTTAAGGTACTGGAAAATCACAGCTGCTCAGAGTTCAGGGGTACAAGGTAGGCCATGTCCAGGGGAAAGTGTTCCCTAGATCTTAGATGCCCCCTGAGCCCTGTGGGGAGGAAGGAACCTTTACATGTCACTCTAGAAGGCACTTTTCACAGAGTCCACATACCTTTGACTTGTTTTCTGGTTCCATCA
This sequence comes from Onychomys torridus, assembly GCF_903995425.1. NCBI lineage: Eukaryota > Metazoa > Chordata > Mammalia > Rodentia > Cricetidae > Onychomys > Onychomys torridus. Next base: position 44,340,632 of record NC_050444.1, on the reverse strand, counting down.
TCAGCAGTCTTAGGGGTTGGGTTATTAAATGCTTTGAGAATGCTGGCTTGTATCCTCTGTAAAACAAAGAGAAGAGAATCCAGCGATGGTTAATGAAGATCTCATTCTTAGTAGCGGGACTTTCAAATAGCAAGGTATACTATGGTTTCTACCCTGAAAATAAAATATTTGAATCTTAAATAGGTTCTTATTGTTGGGATATGTAGTTTTATTCTGGAGATTTCCCTAACATATACACATTTAGAAACATTAAGTGTATTTTACCTTCCAGTTCTAAGGTTCCACAAAGACCGAACTCTCTAACTGGCCGTGGCAGTGCATGCCTATTATCTCAGCATTTGGAGGAAGGGGCAGGATTGTAAGGTAGAGCCAGTCTGGACTACAGAGTGGTACTCCTAAAACAAATTCAAAAACAAAAGAAAAGAAAAAGGTCTAAAGCCTCTCTAATGCCACATTTTCATAGATAACTGTCAACTTTGTGTTTAGGTTCTGAGGATTGAAAGCATTTTTACCAGTTACGACAGCAAGTAACCTAGTTAGTTCAGCTTCTCCTTAGGGTTAGAGTCAGAGTCTCTCTCCCTTTCCTCCTCCTCCCTCTAAACTGGCATTCTTTATCAAGATACAAATACCAAAGGGAAAAAGATCAGATCACATGAAATTTCCTCTCCATAGACAAGAAGCTATCAAACTAACCACTGCAGTCTCTCCAGAGAAAGTGCACACACAGGGACCCTAAAATCCAGACTGTCAACTAACACCTATCTAGAATTTCCCACATCACAATCATGATGCAGTTGTCAATAATGACCATGTCTTTAGCTGCTTGCAGTAAATCACAAGATTTATATTTCTACACCTGTGTATGTGCATGTGTTCATATGTGATGCTGAGCTCTAAACCTGGGGCTCACACATGTATGCCTACAACATAAGAGTTCTACCGCCAGATGGTGGTGGCGCACGCCTTTAATCCCAGCACTCAGGAGGCAGAGCCAGGCACATCTCTGTAAGTTCGAGGCTACAGAGAAAGATCTAGGGCAGGTACCAAAATGAGAGAGAGAGGGAGAGGGAGGGAGAGGGAGAGCCATACACTCTCATTAAGATGAACTTTGTGAAGTCTAACATATTGTTACATAGGATAAAGGAGAAGCTTGTCATCTTTCAAAAGACATTTTTTTCTACATATTGATCACAGGTTTTCGTTTATAAAACTATTGTCTCAGAGAGATTTACTATTTATTTATATGTGTTTGTATGTATGTAAGTTGTATGTGTATTTGCAGGTATCCAAGGAATCCAGAAGAGAGCATTGGATCCTCTGGGGCTGGAATTACAACTCTTCGTGAACATCCCAGTATGAGAGCTGGGAACCCAACTTTGGCCCTGCAAGAATAGCCAGTGCTCTTAAATGCTGAGCTATCTATCCAGACCCTGAAATGGCTTTTACTGTGAAAATGACACAGAATTCTCTGGCAAAAAAGCAAATGCCAAAAAGACACTGTGTGGTATACTCAACAGAAAATAAAAACACTGCATATCAGGATCTAAGATATATCCCAATGTTCAGAAGAAATTTCATACCTTAAATATTTCGAAAAAATAATAAAAACAAATGGTTTAAGTGGTCAAATCATGAATTTAGAGAAGGGATGCCAAGACCAAATAAAAGTAGAAGGAAAAGCTTCAAAGGAAATGAAAACAGAAACTGGACAGAAATAATACATGAACTCAAAGCTAATTCTTTAGGTACAGGATAAATAAAAGTACTAGCTAATCTTACCATAATAAAAGGAAGCTTAATATCATACTTAAATAAAAGAAGCCAATCAGTTAAAGAAAATTTAAATAACCAAGAGAATACTTTCTAAGATAATTACATTTGAAACTTGGGAAAAAATACAGTAGGTAATTTTCCAAGAAAATACAATTTTTAAAATTAATTCTAGGAGAAACAGAAAATTATCTCCCATGACAGGAAGAGGGAAGGAGGATAGGAAAATAAAGAATAAAAGCCTAAATATTTCACAGATTACCACCAAACCTGTGTTAAGGCATAGAATTTCTTTTAAAAAATGGTTCCAACTTACTTCTATGAAGTATAATAAAGGACTAAAAACTGACTCAAGAGTGGAGGAAGTAACTCAAGGTAACAAGGTAGAGCACTTGTCTGACAAACACAAGGCCTTCCACTCAAGTTGTAGTACTGGGGGCATGAAAAAGGCCAGCTGGCTAACACTGCTGACTCCCAGGCCTCACTCACTCGGCATGGTGCTCTCCCTCTCACACTCCCTCCTATGGATCTATAATAAACTCATATCACACACACACACACACACACACACACACACACGCATGCACACGTACACATGTGTACACACACATGCACACACACACACACACACACATACACACTGACCTAAACATTCATGTTAAAGGAAAAGGAAAGGCCAGGAATGGAGCTGCTTAAACACATGTGATAGAGTGCAGCTAGCTGAGACACTCTGCCTTTAACATAATCTTACTCAACAACAGATTAAGATGATGCATCTTTAGAATAGTAAGTCTAACCTTAGTGAAAGCTCTATTGGAGGGGGAAAAACAAAACCCATGAATCTGAAGGTGAAAAGGCTGCCCCTAAAAGAACGACTTACAGTAAATGTAATTATATATTCTGCACATACACAAACATATAATCTGACCACATGCCCCGTTAGCATTGAATTCAATTTAGCAGTAGTATATTCCTCAACCTTACTGTCACAAGAAAAGTCGTTAAGGAAACAAAATGAAAGGTCAGTAATTTTAAGTCATTTCTCCATGATTCTGGTGGCAGACATAATAACTGCAGCTTTTCTTCCATCAAGAAAGCCAAGGCAGTGACACATGTGAACAGCACACTTAGCATCTGTTCATTCCCAGGCAAGACAATGCAGCTCCTGTCTACAGACTCACTGTGACCAACCAGCACGGCTGCTCCGCTTGTGAGGCTAAATCCATCCATAGACACGACATTTTAATTTTGTCAAACTGTCTATGGCCCTCAAATAGCAGAATAAGAGCAATATATACTGTCTGAGTTTTTATGATACTGCACAACAGAGAAAAACAATGCATAGAAAAAAATTTAATTAATTTGCAATGGTGTATGACTATCATAAAATAAACATACTTCTGCAGAAAAAAAAAACTTTAAAGCTGTAAGAAAATGTGATAAAATTTTAGCTCAGGGAATATTAATGTCTCCAAAACTTAATTGTAAATTTCTTAATTTATCTTTAAAAAGCAGGTATAAGTACCGCGCAGTGGCTGATATGTAAAATTAATTTAAATTATAAAATAAAATTAAAAAAAGGCATAACATTATGTAGTAGTTACCCATCAACTTATTCAAATGGTAACATTAAATAGCTACAAATCCCCAGGAAGCCAGAAGAAAGAACCTATCTAACAGGTACTTGGCTTTCCCTCTCAAGTTCTCACTAGGAGCTGTAATAATCTTGTTCAACAGCACTCACAGAACTCCATCCGGGCACAATGGAAGAAGTCATATACTTAAGAACAGTGTTAGAAGGTGATACCAATCTTCCCTTCTATTGCTGGTTTTTGAGACAGGGTCTCACTATGTAGCCTATGCTTATCCAGAACTTATGACCCTCCACCCTCTTACCCCCAGAGTGCTGGAATTACTAGAATGTGACACCACGCCAAGTCATGACAAAAAACTTAACAGAAGGTAATAGGGTTACAAATCAAAATACACATAAGAGTGTTGAAAAAGAAGGAAGGGAATATGGAGATCCAAAGCCTGAACTCAGTAAGTGAGTAAGGAAGTCAGCAAAGGGCATGGTTACAGCACACACTGTTTTGTAGAACAGAGAAATCAACTCATTCTTTGTTAAGCTGAAATAATTAAAAAAAAAAAAATTAGAACCTTACCTCTCTCCACTAAAATCTGGACATTAATATAATATTACAGTTCAAAGAAAGTGGGCTTTTTTTTTTTCTGTTTGGTTTTTTGAGACAGGGTTTCTCTGTGTAACAGTTTGGGCTGTCATGGAACTCACTCTGTAGTCCAGGCTGGCCTCCAACTCATGGAGATCCACCTGCCTCTGCCTCCCGAGTGCTGGGATTAAAGGTGTGCGTCACCATGGCCTGGCAGAAGTAGGCTCTTAGGAGTGCTTGCTTAGCTTCTGTAGGGCCCTGGGGTGAGTGCAGGAGGGAGAAAGGAGAACTTACCTTGCCCAATAACACCCATTGTAAGCACAGAAGCACTCTGTTTAGACTTGACTGCTTTATTCATCTTACTACATAGAGTAGTGTGCTTGCTTTGTGGAGATGAGAAGTATTTTACTATATTACCTATAAGATACTCTATTACCTATAATAGAGTGGCCCATAGTGTATGTTTAGACAATAATTCTGAAGCTGGAGGTAGGTTTCCAATTGCAATAAACACTTAGCAATGACTGCTATAAGTGAGAAAGGAAGAAAATAGAGTGTTAGTCTATTTTCTGTTTCTGTGACAAAACGCATGAAACTAGCCTCAATTTCAAGGCCAGTCTGGGCTACAAAGCGAGACTCATCTTTTAAAAGTCAAGGAAGAAAAGAGAACAGCACCTACGAGGGTCTTGGCATTTGACATGGTGGTGGGTAGCATCTTAGGGTGCAACAAATGCAAATGTGCTGGCTTGGATCCCTCCTCTTCTTCATTCTCACACCTTATTGAACTCAAATTACCCCCAAAGATCCCACTGCCAAGTACCATTATCACGTTACTTTAATGATTAGGTTACGGACATGTATACTTTCAGGGAACACTTCAACAGCACAGCAATGTAGACTATGTGCTGTGTATCTGACATCGTACTATTTTGTACCCTCTCTAATAAATTGTATACTATCTACATAAGACCACCCCAATAAGATACAGTTCACTGATGCCATATTAAAGCCAATAAACAACAATACACTCAAGCATAGGAGTGGACTAGCACTCGCTGAGAAGCCTGCTTTAGCAGCTGCTCTTTCTGGAGAACAGTGCCTGACTCACACAGCTGAAGTTTTTACTCCACTAGCCAGGAGTCAAAGCTAAGCCAGTATGGGGCAGTGGAGGTTTACTCTGAGCATTTAAAATAACAACAGCCGGTTTAGGCTTTGTATAAGAGAAACTAAAGCCTGCAGATCACACTGAAGCATGCAGATCACACTGAAGCGTGCAGATCACAGCGAGCACTGTGCTGGGAAAAGAAACACTGTGTCATCTGATGGAAGTGAACTAATTCTAAGAGCCAAAGAAGCTAGAGGGGAGGAGAAAAGAGGATAAGGGGGCTACTTTCTAATCGTTGTTTGTTTCCTTAGCCTCCACACTTAAGCATCTTTCTACCCTTCTTTTTGTGTCTTCCTTCCTTTCTTCCCTTCCCCTTCCTTCCTTCCTTCCTTCCTTCCTTCCTTCCTTCCTTCCTTCCTTCCTTCCTTCCTTCCCTATCTTCCCTCCTCCCTCCCTTCCTATCTTCCTGAGACAGGGTCTTACTACTCAGAGATCTGCTTGCCTCTGCCTCCCTTGTGCTGGGATTAAAAGCATGCAGCATCACGCTGGCTCTTTTTCTTGAGAGGTAGGTATCTCACTATAAACTCCTGGGTCCAAGCAATCCTTCAGCCGCAGCCTCTTGAGTAGCCGGGACAGTAGGTAGAGGCCACAGTGAGTTCTGTCTCTAGGCTACGTTGAGTTGATTTAAGAGCTGAGGGACATTAAGAAAACGACAAGCGGGGCTACAAAAGTATAAAAGAAATAATCTTACTGAAGAAAGGCAAAAATATAGATAAAAATTACTTGTCACTATGCTTTAAAATTACAGAAAGTGTTCCAGGTTAGTATCTTTGCCGTAGAGAGAATACGTGACACACATTAAGAAATCTGACCTTTGTCTCCTCTGTCCTCACTGCATCCAACAAATGGTGCAAAAGCTCCTGACTGTCCTGTTGCTGGAAACCTTTAAACCGAGGAGCCCTAGGATGTGAAAACAAAGCAAGAAAGACAAAAGGAAGAATCATCCCACAGATCATCAATAACGTGTCAATCTTATGTCAGATTATTCTGAAATAAATTAATGGTCAGTCTACTACTTTTCCATTAAACAGACACAACGTTATTCCTGTTCCAGGGCAAATGAGCCATTGGGTATAGGCACTTACCTTTGATTCGGCATGTCACACACAGTGCTGACAATTTTATACACTTAACTCCTTATCCCCAAATAGTCTCACTGAGATGTGCAATGTCCTCAAGTTGTAAATGAGAGACCTACTGTGGAATAATTTTTTTGTACATTGTGAAGATGTGTTATTCTAATTGGCTTAATAAAAAGCTGAATGGCCAATAGCTAGGCAGGATTTTCAGGCACACAGGATGCTGGGAAGAAGAAGGGAGTGGCCAGCCAGAGGGAGAGGAAGCAGCCTGGGCAGTACAGAGTAAAGTCACAAGACAAACAGCAGATCGATTAAAAAAAAAAAGGTTAATTTAAGTTGTAAGAGCTAGTTAATAACAAGCCTAAGTGATCAGCTGAGCTTCTATAGTTAATAATAAGTCTCTGAGTCATTATTGAGGAGCTAGCAGTCCTGACCAAAAAAAGGTCAGACCACAGGGACCAGAAGAGATATTACAATATGCAATGTCACAGAGCCAGCAAGAAAAACAGCACTCAAACCCAAGTCTCTATGATTTCTTTTCACCTAAAGAATAGAAGGATTAAGATACATTATGCATCTTTTGTTGTTGCTGTTTTTCGAGACAGGGTTTCTCCGTGTAGCTTTGCGCCTTTCCTGGAACTCACTTGGTAGCCCAGGCTGGCCTTGAACTCACAGAGATCCGCCTGGCTCTGCCTCCCGAGTGCTGGGATTAAAGGCATGCACCACCACCACCTGGCCATTCTGTATCTTAATATAAATATTCATTTGCCTTTTATTTTAGAAGAAATAGTCACACAGTTACTGACTATATCTTAATATAACTACACATTGATAACTATGTGAATATACTCCTTCTAAGGATTTAGTAATTAGATTTCCTGTGTGACTGAATGAGATGTTCAGTGCTGCGCATAGAGATACCAATGGCAAATACTGAGTTGATTTTGGTAACTTTTAAAGTCTGCAGAAGGACAGTGCTGGGAGTGTCACAACACCTGACTTCAATGAATTCTGCAGAGCCACAGTAACAAAGCCAGAGTGGCAGTGGCACAGACACAGTCGTGTGCAGCAACGGAGAAGAGCAGACCATGCAGACATGAACACACTCAGCAGTGGCGTCAGAGGCTTACATCGGAGAAAAGACAGCCTCTTCAATACAGGTGCCAAGAAAACTTTGTACCCACGTGGAGAAGAATAAAACTAGATGCCATCCTTCACTCTATAACAATCAACACAAAATGCACAAAAGACTTGAACGTAACACCTGAAATAAGAAACTACTAAAAGAAAACCAGGGAAACACTTCTAGACTTCTAGATACAGGCATAGGCGAAGACTTTCTGAAACAGTGTCTGATATACAAGTGAGATTGCATGGAATTAAACTTTTCACAGAAAAGTAAACAATCAGTAGCATGAAGAAAAATCCTTGCCGTAAACTACTAGGTTAATATCTAGAATACCTAAGTAAAGAACAAAATTAAAAAAAAAAAAAACACCACCACCAACAAAAACCCACAGGATATAACCCAGCAATAAATGGAGAAATGAACACTGAATAGACAGTATTCAGATGGCCAAGAAATATAGGGGGAAAGTTCCATACCCTTAGGAACAGGGAAATTCAAAATGGAAACTAGACACCAAAGTTGCACCCAGTCAGGTGGCTAACATCAAGAAGCCAACAAATGCTGGCAAAGGTGTGGGAGGAAAAACAACCCTCATATACTGTTGGTGGGAATGTGCAGTGCCAGAGGCACATGGAGATCAGTACAGAGGTTCCTCAGAAAACCCAAAGCAGATTGACCATATGACCCAGCACGTTTGAGACTGAACATTTAGGTCAGCACATAAAAGTTATGCACACTCACGTTCATGCAACACCAGTCCCAACAGCCGAGTCATGGTATACAGAATTAGTGTAGGTGTTGTGTCCAGCAATACACAAATGGGTAAAGAAAATGTATTCCTACACAAGAGACTTTTATGCAAACAAAGAAAAACTTGTGTCATGGGCAGATAAATGAATGGAACAGGAGATCAAAATGTTAAGTCAGATAAGCCAGACTCAAAAAGAAAACTTTATGTTTTTCTCAGATGTGGAAAACTCAATAAAACAAAGTAAGATATTAAAGTGAAAAGGGGAATATTTGGGGAGAAGAAAGGACCAGTGAGGGGGATGGAAAATCTGTCCACAACAAACATGATGGGAATATCATCATGAAATCAACTGTTTGTACAATGAATATAACAAATAAAAAATTCTAAAATCTGTAATAAATTCTAATGTCAAGATGAATGTCTTGTCTTAAATGAAAGCTAACCTAGAATGCAGTCTAATCTAAGGTGAATTCTATGAAAAGAACACAGAAACACAGTACAAAACAAATGTACAATAATTTCACTATGATGTGTGTGTGTGTGTGTGTATAAAATCTCATTTGATATAAACAACACTGTTAAAGACTTTGTGAAAATGCACTGCATTTTTCTACTTGAAAAGACTGAAGAAGAACAAGCTAAATGCCACTAAAACCCAATCCAGCATTTTAAATAGCCTTCCTCATACTCTCAAAGTTAGCGTCCACCCTCCGGTGCACTGATGTGCCTGCCACAGAGCTAAGTGAATCGGCGGTGAAGGTAGCACAGAAGGGGAGGAAGCGCCATTTCAGTTTGCTCTTTGCTGGGTAGCTGCACATGCATCATCGTGTTAGAGAACGTGTGTGCGAGTAGGTCAGAGAAACGGGCTAGAAACAAATCCCAATGTTATTTGAGCCTCTACAGCTGGCATCACAAGAGGCAGAAATTACATAACAGACCTGTGCTGTCAATATCAAGCAATGTTCGTGAAATCAACTAGGAGAGAAACAGGAATCCTTCCGGTATCTTCCTTAGCAAGGCGGTCTTTGAGCAGACAGACAGACACACAGGGAGGAGATCATTTCTGATGCTGCTTTCCCACATCTCCATCTCAACCATGTACAAACTGTTTATTGCCTTCTGAATAATCACTGAAGAAAATTAAACCTAGTGGGTTTTTTTTTTCTTCATTCTTTCAGTGAGAACTAGAAAACATAATCCAATAACTTACAAAAATTTTTGAAGGAGACTATCTGAGGTACCAATATCAAAAGACCTTCAAACTTACTTTTAGGAAAGTTAAACAGATACCAAATGTATGAAGACATTCAGCCTATTGAATAAGAGGAACATTTATAGGAAATTGCCTTAGTATATTAATTACCTTCTTTATGACAACATATCTGACAGATTCTACACCTGAAGGGAAGAGAGCTTTATTTGAGCTCAGGGTTCCAGAGGGTGCATTCCATTATGGTGGGAAGGGAATGGCATCCAGAGCAGGTTGGCTCGTGGCAGTAGGAGCTAGTCATGCAGCTTATTCACATCCTGGTGGACCAGGAAGCAGAGAGGATACTGGGCCCAACACAAGGCCAGGCTACAATCCTCTTGGCCTAACATCCACCAACTCAGCCCCAAAGCAGCACCAGCAGCTGGGGACCAAGTGTTTGAACACATGAACCTCTGTAGGATATTTCAATTCAAACCTATCATATAACAAGAATGATGCTGTCCAGAAGCAAGGAGTGCTGGAAAGATGGCTCAGTGGTTAAAAACAATCACTGTTCTTACAGAACACCAGATTTAAGTTCTCAGTACCCACATCAGGAGGCTCCCAATTGCCTGTCACTCCAATTCCAGTGCTCCAATGGTCTCACAAGGCACTAGCATGCATGTAGTAAACATAAACACACACGCACAACACACACACACACACAAATTTTTACAATATTTTTTAAAAAGAAGAGGGCTTTTAAAATCCTCAAGATATAGGGGCTGGGGAAGTGGTTTAGCAGTTAAGAGCACTGGCTGCTCATCCAGATGGCCCAGTTCAATTCCCAATGCTGAGTTGGATCCCTAGAATTCACATAAAGGTGGAAGTAGAGAACTGACTTCACAAATTTGTTCTCTGAGCACGTGTTACTGTGACACATGATGTATCACAGGCACCATATAAACACACACACACACACACACATACACACACACACTAATAATAATAATAATAATAATAATAATAATAATAATAATAAAGTTGTTATTATTATTATTATTTATAATAATAAAGTAGTAGTAGTAAAGCCAAAAAAAAAAAAAAGAAAAGAAAAAGTTCAAGTGAATTCCATGGATCACAAACATAAAGTAGGCAAAGCAAAACACAGCCATACTGGACCTGAAAGAGCTCAGCCTTGAGGAGCTAGAGATAAATGTATTTCATAAGGACCAAAATGAAGCTCACTGTTTAAGGATGGGGGACAGTTCCTTAAACCTTAAGGAAAGCCCCCTGGACAATGTTCCCAAAGGCCACAAAAGAACTAAGACAGCCTGAGTACCTAAAGCTGAGCCTTTATACCACACATGCAAATTATGGCCACAAAGTAAATGGCACATTAGGAAAACTTTGATCTCCAAGGGTAGCCAGAAGGGCTATGTGAGAGCAACTTGAGATTTAAAATGAATAAGCAGAGAGTAGAGAAGTAGGAGGAAGGAAGTGTGGGAGTGACAGATGAGGCAAGGAGGTGAGAAAGAAGTGGGGACAAAAATGAGGAAAAGTGAATAAGCAAAGACTACACCAAGTAAGCCTACAGACTGAGAAATTAAAACATATGAAGTCTAAAGGAAAGACAGCAAGACATGAATCAGCTTCACTTCAAATGCATTTCATAGGACTGCCCAAAATGCTCTAAGAATGTCCAACAGATGTTCAGCATTAAGAGCACTTGCTGCTCTTGCAAAAGCTCTAAATTTGCTTCTCAGCACTCACATCCCAAGGCGCAAAAGCATCTCAACTGGAGTTCTGGGGGATCTGATGCCCTCTTCTGGCCTCCCAGGGTACCAAGCACACATATACCTCCAAAGGTATAAGCATACATACATACATGCAGGTAAACACTCATACACATATAATAAACATAAAATCTTTTTTAAAAAAAGATCAATAAAATTACTGGCAGGCTAGGCTCACAAGGTACATAAAATGTAAGTCAACTTTGTATTTGTACTTGAACCCTTTCTTCAAGAGGGCTCATAATTTATGCAAATGTTCCAAAATCTGAACAAACCCAAAGTTTAAAACCTTTCTGCCCCTAAGCACATCAGGTGAGAGACATTATACCTGTAGTAGTGAATCCTGAAGATGGGGTACATAGAAATCTTAATTTTTATCTGGGAGTACTCAACTACTTGAACATATTATTTATTTTTATAAATCTTAATAAAAGAAGGAAACATAAAAACAAATGAAGCTATTTTGGTCAGAATTAAAACAAATTTCTAAAGCATACAATGCCCTAAAACTACTTAACTTTATCAGGCAGTCACATCTCTATGCTTCTCACAGTCTTTTCTGGCCTTCAGGCATTTAAAAAAAAAATTATGTGCAGAATAAATGAAGCATGGCAATTCCTCTCTATTTGGGGCTAGTTTAAGTTTAAACAAAATTTTGAAGTCTACAGATACTATAAAATGCAAGTTCCTACTTAAAGAACGTTCTTCCTTCATGCCTCAGTAACTAGGCTGAACTAGTTTATAAGATTCATGAGAATAGGACATAATTAATCTCAATGTTTCAGAAAAAGAAATAAGTAAATATTCTAACAATGTTGGGTAATAGCCTCAGGTCATGAGGAATTGTGTCAGGCTGTGTTTGGCAATAGCTCCAAGCTATAAAGAATTGTTTAGCAACCCAGGATTGGTGAGCCACACCTTTAATCCCAGTATTAGGGAGACAGAGGCAGGTAGGTTTCTGTAGTTAGAGGCCAGCCTGGTCTACAGAGTGAGTTCTAGGACAGCCAGAGCTATGTGAGACCCTGTCTCAAACAAACAAATAAACACACACACACACACACACACACACACACACACACACACACACATCCCCTAGCCTCTCTAAATGCATACAACCCAAGGAAAAACTGAGGCCCCTCACTGTTCCAATAAAGCAGTCTGTTGAGTTTGTCTGCTTCTCTGCCTCATTTTCCTTACACTCAGTGCCAAAACGCAGGACCCTTCAGGGTCCTCTGGGCAGAAAGCCCTCCTTCCTCCCTTGAAGGGGTCATTCCTTCGGAAGCACAGACACCTCAGAGCTCACGATAGAGGTTAAACAGCCACCAGTTTCAACCTGGCATCTTTTTTTTTTTTTGGTTGTTTGAGAGAGGGTTTCTCTGTGTAGCCACAGCTGTCCTCGAACTCACAGAGATCCACCTGCCTCTGCCTCCCCAGTGCTGGGATTAAAGGCTTGCGCCACCACTGCCTGGCTCAACCTAGAATTTCTGATCTCTGCATCCTCTGCGTCTCTGTGGACAGAACCTCAGCCTGTGGGATTTGATCGGTGCTCCCTGCCATCCCGGCCTGATCCCAACCCTCTGCTCTCCTCGGGACCCTTCCCATCCATCTTCTCTGACCCCTTCCTCCTGGACTCGGACCTCCAGGCTGAGAGAGAGGCCTTTCGCCCTTTGGCCATCCACACACCCAAAATCTATAGGACAAGGTAACCACCTGGGTCTGACTCAGTACCCTGACCAGACTCCAGAAGGTCCAGGAGCTTCTCACCCCTCCAGATCACAAGGTCTGGAGGTTCCAGGGACCTGCCCCGTATAATTAACTCTGTGACGCCACTCCCATCGCTAGCCTTACGAATATGGGGACAGCCTCAGTTTCATTTTCATCTTTTCTCTGAACCTGGAGGACCCCCCACGCCGGCAGATAAGGCTCTCAACCAGCTGTTTGTCATTTCAAATTTAAACCAAATTTTCAAAATAGGCTCTAAATTATCTATCCCAAAAGACTCTCTTTTGGCTTGTCTCCAAGGTAATCTTAAAAATCTTCATCTCAGAGAGCTCCCAGCCATCAAACTCATTAAATTCTCCACTCAAATCTGGCTGTGTACTCCCTTGATAATGGTCATTTGCTGGCCCCAGTTCGGAACTTTCAGTTTTGACATTCTTTCAGACCTGACAACTTTTCTCGAATGAAATGGCAAGTGGTCCAAGGCACCCTGTTGTGGTGGTTTGAACAGGAGTGGCCTCCATAGGCTTACATATCTGAATGCTTTGACCTTAGGGAACAGCGCTACTTGACGGGGACTAGGTATGGCCTTGTTGAAGTAGGTGTACCCTTGTTGGCTTGTGTCACTGGGGGTGGGCTCTGGGGTTTCAAAAGCCCAAGTAAGCCCAGTGGCTCTCTCTCTCTTCCTGCTGCCTACAGGTCTAGATGTAGAATTCTAAACATCTCCAGCACCAGGTCTGCCTGCTTGCTACCATGCTTCCTGCCATGACAATAACAGATTAAATTTCTGAAACTATAAGCAAGCCCCAATTAAATGCTTTCAAAGAGTTGCCATGGTTATGGTGTCTCTTCACAGCAATAGAATGTTGACTAAGACATCTATGCCCAAGGCTCTGTCAACCCTTTACTCCATTCTTCTCTCTGCAATTCCTGTTCTGCCCCCTAGTTCTTCTCTGTCACCAAAAGTCTGGACCCAAATCCAATTCCCACTCCAGTTCCCTGGCCTTTGATCCTGCTGATGAACTTCCTCCCTACAATGCCCCAACACATACCCCCACCAGGAATAATCTCCCTACTTCCCAACCTTAATCCTCACCCTCTATGCTTCCCCCTCCTTGGACTCCTACCCTTGCCGCTACATGTCAAAAGTCCAAAGGTACTTCAGGGACCTCTGAAAAATCACCTTCCTGTGGTCTCTAATCCAAGCACACTCCTTTCTTCCATCTCCTCCTCTACTGATTTCTGTTCTGTCTTTATCCTTAAAAAATGCTTTCTTTTTTGTTTGTTTAGGGTTTTGTTTTGTTTTGTTTTGTTGAAACAGGGTTTTTCTATGTAACAGTCCTGGCTGTCCTGTAACTCACTTTGTGGACCAGGCTGGCTTCGATCTCACAGAGATCTGCCTGCCTCTTCCTGTAGTTGGTAGCTGTTCCAGCTTTGACCTGGAAGTACTACCCACATTGAGGCTTCCGGTAACTGTCACACCTATGAGGCAGGGCCGAGAGACAGGAGCCCTTAAGACCCGAGATCCGGATGTGTGGGCTCTCTTGGTTCCTGGATCCTGGATGCTGGAGGTAGACTGAGCAGAGTTCTCCAGAGAACACTGCCGGACTGCACCTCTCCCGGACCCTGTAACCTATCCCTTTACTTGTTAAGTTACCCCACAAAATAAACCTCCCTTTTAACTACGTGGAATTGCCTTAATACTTCCACCAATATCTGCCTCCTGAAAAGATGCTTTCTTTTTTTAAGCTGAGGATCGAACCCAGGGCCTTGCGCTTGCTAGGCAAGCGCTCTACCACTGAGCTAAATCCCCCTACACACATCCTCTCAACCCCTGTCACATCCTGGCTCTACTCTGACGACAAAGCCTCCATCCCCAGAAGCACCTTGTGCACACAGACCCTCTTTCTGATGGCTGACATCCTAACATACTCCCTGAGTCACCCTTCTAATCAAACTCTTCTCCCCTTTCTGCAAAGTTAATTACTGCTATTCACTGGTGGGCTATTTCTAAAAAGATGAACCACGTTCTGTGAGACCAGCCAAAAGACAAATCCTAACCCCAATCTCTGCTTCCCAGTTTCCATCTCACCAAGTGAGAGTCCAGTTACCCCCAGACTAGCAGTTAGATTTCACCATATGCTCCTAGTCGGGAGACACAAGCATTTACTAGTATTTGTAGATACCTTTCCAGGATGGGTTGTGGCCTTCCCAACCACAAATAAGAGGGCCCACACTATAGTTTACACGCTGCTCTCTGAGATCATCTCTTGCTCCATACAGTCAAATAATGGCCCCGAGTTCATCTCTTCGACTACCCAAGCTGTGTCTAAATCCCCTGGAAATTCTACATCTCTTACTGGCCCCAATCCTCAGGGAAAATTGAGAGGATGAATAGGGCCATAAATGACTCCTGGCTTTACCCCCACAATTTCACTCCACATCTCTAGGTCCCACCAAGCTCAAGATAGCCAGGCTTCCAGTTTCCCAGCTCTTACCATCAGAGAGGCAGACTGTGTAGGACCAGAAACAAATTGTACACTGCTTGGCTCCCAAACTGTCTCACCAAGTTCTTCCAACAAGGACTACCAGCTTTTTTGACCCAGAAGTAAATGACCAGCCCTTATCCAACCTGGAAGCTACCTCAATGTTCCCCTTCCACCACTGAAATTGCAGCACCTCTCTAACAGGAAGTAGTCACTCCAAAACCATGACTCCTCCCCTTTACCCTTCCGGAATTGGGATATGTCAGGTAGTAGTCTCAGGTCATGAGGATCTGCATCAGGCTGTATTGGGCAACAGCCCCATGACATAAAGAATTGCTTAGTGCCAGGCGGCGGTGGTGGTGCACACCTTTAATCCCAGCACTCGGGAGGCAGAGGCAGGCAGATCTCTGTGAGTTCAAGGCCAGCTTGGGCTACATAGTGAGTTCCAGGATAGGCTCCAAAGCTACACAGAGAAACCCTGTCTTGAAAAACCAAAAAAAAAAAAAAAAAAGAATTGATCCACCTCCAGAAACAATATGTCCAGGCAGCAGAAGCAATTCACCCTGCCAAACTGTGATGCAGCAAGACATTGTAAAGGCTCCTCCATTTTGTATTCTTGTTGAGGCCATTTCAGGTTTAACTAGAAATTGATCTCCTTGATGGAGAATCTCATGGAAAGTTACCCAACTCTATTCTAGGAACCCAAGGTCAAGATGCCCCAGCTAACTTATCTTAGCTTCTTGTGCAGAACCCCCTTCAGCTAACCACTTACTTTAGCTTCTGTTAAACTACTTGCTTCTGTGAAGTATCCCCTGCAGCTGCCAAGCAAGCCAGAACATGGTTTGTGCCTTTAAAATCCTATTGGTCTAAACGCATGGGTCTACACTGAGGTACTGAATATGTGAGTATAGTCCTAGCCAGCAAGACTAAAGACTTTCAATTGGCTATAAATTGTTTAAGTGGTGGGTTCCCCATAACAAAACCTCAAAAACAGTTGTAACTTCCTAGTAGATATATATACATGCATGTATATATGTATGTTTTAACTTTTAATGACTGTGCCTAAGAGATCTATGCCTCTAACCTGTAAGCCCCTTGCTTAAGGACATATACTTCCTAAAATGCTGGAAGCTATTATTTATGGAAGATAACAAGTCACATGTCTTCTCTCCCCTAAACAAGTTTGCTTGACCCATCTGCACTGGATGTGCTTGATTATATGTAGGCAGGAGGGATGCAGACAGGAAGTACATCAGGATATATGCTTGCCCCTGATTAGATGTAGGAGGCAGGCAGGAAGTATGTTAGGATTTATGTTTGCTCCTGATTGGACCTGATGGGAAATACAGTAGCCCATGGGTTTGCCTTCATAAGCCTCTGCAAAATGTGACTTGTTGCCATTTTCTGAGAACCTTGGAATGAACCCAGCCAGAGTCCATTATCCTGGCCAGCATTTAATTAAAGCTTGCTTCAAATTTGGCTCAAGAATTGTGGTAGTGGTCTTTTCTCAACTAATAGGATTAATAGTATATTCCTCCGCCCCTCTAAAGAGTTTAACCTTCATCCCATGGAAAGGTTGGGCCAGGCCCCTCACTGTTTCAATACAGCAGTCAGTCTCAGATGACCTGTTGAGACCGAGTGGTCTGTTTCTCTGCTTTACTTTCTTACAAACATCCAGTTAGGTAAGCCCTTTATGGCATGCGTTTCTTTCCAGGCATATGAAGATTTTGCTTTTAAATATATGCTAATACCTGGAGAAATCCATATAAGCTCTATTTGCCTCAAAGCTCATCTTTAAAATAAAAAAGCTAAGAGTCTGAGAATGTAGCCTGGTGGTAGACCTTGCCTCGCAAATGCAAGGCACCAACAAAGGAAACATATTTGTTATGCTACTTTCTATATGTTACAGTTGGGCAATAGCCCCAAGCAATGAAGAATGGCTTAGCCCCAGTCTGATCATTCAGTTCCACCCAAGAAACAACATGTCCAGGTAGCACAAGCAACTCACCCTGCCAAAACACAAAAATGGCTGTAACTTCCTGGTAGATACAGACATACATAATATTACATCATGGACTTGAGTCAGGACAGACTTCATTTGCTTTTCAGTTCTGTTGCCCCCTACTAGGTGTGCTACCTCATTTCTGAGTCTCTGTCTCCTAACACATAA
This sequence comes from Onychomys torridus, assembly GCF_903995425.1. NCBI lineage: Eukaryota > Metazoa > Chordata > Mammalia > Rodentia > Cricetidae > Onychomys > Onychomys torridus. The sequence continues at coordinate 44,323,207 of NC_050444.1, read as the reverse complement.
ACTTCTAATACAATCACTTCTAAAGAGGATGGGGACAATCTGCATAAAGCACACAGATGTGGCTAACAAATGTTGCTTCTTTGTCTTGGCAGTATTTGGCAGCAACCAAAACAACAGAGCAGGAATAAAACCCTTGTTAGTGGGAGTTCATTAGTACTTTGTGACCTCATTGTTCATATCAAGAATGCAGACACACTCACTTCTGGCAAAGTTGATTGAAAAGAACTTTAGGAGAAAGTGGTCCTTTTTCAGCTTCTTTCATGCTGTGAAGAAACAGGAACAAGGCTGAAGTCAATGGTCCAGGGCTTGAAAGTTCCACCACTAATGGATCCTTTGAAAACATGATCAATGTTATATCAGAAGCACATAATTTTAAAATAAAATATTATTAAGAGTCTTAAAGCTATACTTTATTTAAGTGATGGTAACAATAAGACCTAAATTTAAATAAATGTTACTGTTAACTACAAGAGTCCTGGACATTTTACTCAACAAAAGTTCTGACTCTTGTTTTTTTCAGTATGTGCAAATAAAAATTGCCTCGACTTTTTTTTTTTGGGGGGGGGGGATCCACAGCATACCTTAAAGCTACAATTTCTGAAAGCTTTATCTGGTAATTTTTACAAGATACTTGAAACATTTTGGAAACAGGTTATTATGTTTCTGTGGCTGTATGTGTGCTTGTTACTCACCAGCTGAGGAGCTGACGAAAGCGAAATCTTGAGTTTGGTGCCATCTTCTTTTATCTCATTCATCAGTTCAAAGAGAATGTGAGTCTGGGCCAAGTTCTAGACAACAGAGCCAAGCTGGTTCAGTTAGTGTGTGGTTCTCATGTGATGACATGAGTGTTCTCTATTCAGTTAGTGTGTGGTTCTCATGTGATGACATGAGTGTTCTCTATTCAGTTAGTGTGTGGTTCCCATGTGATGACATGAATGCTCTCTGTTCAGTTAGTGTGTGGTTCCCATGTGATGACATGAATGCTCTCTGTTCAGTTAGTGTGTGGTTCTCATGTGATGACATGAATGCTTTCTGCTCAGTTAGTGTGTGGTTCCCATGTGATGACCTGAGTGTTCTCTATTCAGTTAGTGTGTGGTTCTCATGTGATGACATGAGTGTTCTCTATTCAGTTAGTGTGTGGTTCCCATGTGATAACCTGAGTGTTCTCTGTTCAGTTAGTATGTGGTTCTCATGTGATGACATGAATGCTTTCTGTTCAGTTAGTGTGTGGTTCTCATGTGGTGACATGAGTGTTCTCTATTCAGTTAGTGTGTGGTTCCCATGTGATGACCTGAGTGTTCTCTGTTCAGTTAGTGTGTGGTTCCCATGTGATGATGTGAATGTTCTCAAAGCTTCCAATCTCATTCAGCACAGCAAACCATGTCCACTAAAATCTTAGAGATTTAACTGAGTACACTACGTTTCCAGTAATATGACCACAGAAGCACTACAAGACAACAGACACCCAGGCAGTACTACTGAGTACACATACGATAATCACCAACAATAACTCAAACAAAGATAAACAGAAGGAACGTTGTAGAATAACACTTAACAGTCAATGGACAGTCTACACTCATATTAACCAGTTCAAATATTTGTTCACAGTTTACAAATCATGCTGATGACTTACCTGGATGACTGCATTGAAAAAGCAAGTATTTCCTAGATTTGTAATTCCTTTCACAGACGGCACACAGCTGCCCTTTCTTCCCTTCTTTATTTCACCTGCTTCACGCTTTTCTTCACAAAGTTTTATGAGTCTCGAAAATGCACCTATGAAACATACATAAGCCACAGGAAACTTACATGAGATGTAAAATTAAACATGTCACTTGACAATTTAAATATATCATTTAAAATCAAGTAAGAGTGAATCTTTGAATTAGTGTTCCTGAAGGACAAGACCACAAACAAAATATCTTCAGTTTCATATTTTACAGCTATTGAGTTGAATTCATTGTTATACAGGTATCTGTACCCTTACATCACATTACAAAATAATTTCCTGGTGAATTTAAAAATTTAAGGGAAATAGGGGAAAACAAACAGAAAAGGCCTTCCTTCTAAATACAATCCCCACAAGAAAAGAAATGGGTGCTTAAAGGCAAGCTGCTCTAAGCCTCGGATGGGAGGTGAGAAATGAATGAGCTTCTAAAACTGCTGCTGTGCCAGGAGGAAGGAAGGGTTCAGATGGACATCTGGGTCACGGGAGCGGAGGTAGGTGACCAGAAATCCACGGCCACCTCCAGATACAAACAGAGGTAAGTCAGCCTGGGCTACAAACAAACAAACACTGGTTCCAGAGGGTTACATAATGAAGTCATATTGATAATAGATTTTTTATGAGCTTAAACAGTGAGAGAAAAATTTTAATTTAAAAACATTTTAGTGTGTATTGGTATTTTGCCTACATGTATGCCTGTGCACTCCTGCCTGATGCCCACAAAGGCCAAAGAGGGCATTGGGTTCCTTAAAGGGAATGGAGTTAGAGATGGCTGTGAGCCACCATGTGGGTCGGCAGGAATCAAACCCAGGTCCCCTGAAAGAGCAGCAAGCGCTCCTAACTGCTGAGCCATCTCTTCAGCTCCATGAGGGGAATCTTTTCTTTCTTTCTGAGACAGGGTCTCACTAGGTAGTCCTGGCTGTCCTGGAACTCACTATGTAGACCAGGGTAGCTTCAAACTCACAAGATCTGCCTGCCTCTGCGTCCTGAGTGCTGGGACTAAGGACAGCATCGTCACACCGTGCTCAGAGGGAAACCTTTCTAATGAAAGATGACAACCAGTGACAAAGGAAAGGACCAGGTCAGGAAACCACCCTCTCACAGTGACACCCTTCCGTAAACCTGGCAGCTTTCCCATGAGTTTGAGAAGTTCGAAGTTACAACAGTTAATAGGATCACAGTATACTACAAAAAGTACAATATCAGCTGGGCGGTGGTGGTGCACACCTTTAGTCCCAGCATGGGGGAGGCAGAGGCAGGTGAATCTCTGTGAGCTCAAGGCCAGCCTGGGCTACAAAGTTCCAGGACACCCAGGACTATTACACAGAGAAACCCTGTCTTGGAAAATAAATAAATAAATAAAATATCTAATAAACCTGAGTGCCATGCTTTGTACTTGACAATCTAAATAACTACTATAGATCTGAAAATTGCATTTTATTTGTTTATGAAACAGGGTCTATATAGCTCTGGAAACAGGGTCTATATAGCTGTGGTTGACCTAGAACTTGCTATGTAGATGAGGTGGTTTTGAACTTGCCTCAGCCTCCCTAGTGCTGTAACACCATGCCCAGCTGGAAACTACGTTATTAGTTTGTGTTCAATGACAATGTAAGAATAAAGAACAATTCCTAACATTTAAAACTGACATGTTGATCATATCTATGTAATAGATTACTGAGATTCAAAATCATCATACAGGGCACTGTAAATGTAGCTTACTTCATAGATTGTCTGCCCAGCATACAAGAAGCCCTAGGTTCCTTTCCTATACCACAGAGCACCAGGCTGGTGGCATATGCATGTAATCCCAGCATGTGGAATGTGGAAGCGGAAAAATCAGAAATTGAAGGCCATCCTCAACTACACAGTGAGTTTGAGACCAACCTGGGATATATAAAACCCTGTCTTAAAAACAAACAAAACGTTTATAGTCATCCCTTGATATACCCACAGTAGGCCATGTTTCCAAGACTCCCAGAACACAGATACCCAAGTCCTTCATTTTAGGAATTCATCAGGCATAAAAGGCTACGTTTCTACTAGGGTTGCTGTCTCAGCCTGTGGATATTCACTGATAGTGGATTTCTGTTTCTTTTATCACATATACTAATTTTATTTAATACATAATAAAGGGTTTCATTGTGACATTTTCATGTCTCTGTTTTTGTCCTATCCCCCTGTTTCCCAGTTAATCCTATTGCCATGTCCCATGGTTGTTTTACTGTCAATGGTGTTTTGGGGATCCATTTTTTTTTTTTAGTGTTTCCTACAAGATCCCAGGTGAGGGACCATTTACAAAAGCAATGGCTCCTTATAAGTGGCTAGGCCACTAAAGAAAATGTATGTCAGGTGTGGTGGCACATGCCTTTAATCCCAGCACTGTCTCAGACAGGTTAAGTGATCTGCTCAGGGACATAACAGTAACATTCCAATTATAAATCCATCACTTTACAACCTAAATCCCCATCAACCGCTAAGATTCTTACAGATTTGGGTGTATGCCACTCTGAACAAATGAATTCTCAAAAGACTTTCCTTCCTTTAACATCCATAGTAAGTGCTGTTCTGATATGTAGCATATCTGAGACAAGGGCTCATGGAGCATACCTGGGTGTAAACCTCCTGCTTCCCCCTCCAGTGTTCAGGATTATCAACATGCCAGGTTTTACTAAGTGTTGGGGACTGAACCCAGGACTCTTACATCCTAGTCAACCACTCTATCAACTGAACTACATTCCAGACCTGTTCTTTTAATTTTTCACACAAAAAAACAATGGTTGGGAGAAATAAGCTACAGAAAGTAACTACACATAGATTAAATAATACACAAATCCACTTGGAAAAATAGTCCTAGAAATAAATAATATTAATTTTTTATATATAGTTTATGTATCTCTGTACTTCATTCATCCATCACTTTTTAAAACATCTGGGATGACATCCCGAAGTAAACAATGTTCATAAGACCATCTGGACAAAACTGCAGGCAAGAAAAAAAGCATAAACATATGGAAAAACAGATTTTCCCCCTTCCCTTCAGCAGTAAGGAACGACAAATGTCGAGTCTGGAGATATCCACGCTTCACTGTGCGATGCTCTGCAGCACCACCTGGCTCTCCATGCACAGCCACCAAATATGGACAGAGCTGCCAGAAAGAACATGCCCACAGGGCAGCAGCGATAAACACAGTTGATTTCATGGTTAAATAGCCGCTTCACACAAGTGGCAAGGGTCTGTTCACTTTTACAGTAAGTCTATGAGAAAATATCCAAGATTAACAAGGCTATTAGCCTTGTGCATTAAATACATCAGCTAATTTAACCAGAAAAACATAGCATTTTCTGAAAGCTACTTTTTTATTTAAAGTAATAGGGAAGGCTTTAGAATACAGAACAATTTAAATCCATTCAGTTTATGGAATGCCCACAGTGTGCCAGCTATGATATGAACCACTATTTATATTTATATAGAACCCTTATGGTTTGTATCCAGAAAGTATAGAGCTGGTACATAAAGCCTTGAATTTATGTACCAGTATAACTTTCAGGACCTAAGTATACATTTTGTACATCTATTCACTAATGAGCTATCTGCTGAGAGCTAAGAGTCTAGTTTAAAGCAGGGGGGTGTCTCAATTAGTCAAATATTTTATACCTAAATGTACGTGTGTTTCTGCTCTTTATGTGCTATTGGGGCCTGAACCCTAGGCAAATCTAGGCAAGCATGCTAGAAAATAAGCCATACCATAACCCCTCCACCTCCTTGAGAAACACAACCAAATACCCTAAAGACTGAACTCCAAGAATTTTTTTTGGAATGTGTTAGAATGAAAAGGGCAAAGCTGCTACCAAAAAAATTTAAAGAGAGCATACAAATTTTTTTTATTTCTGTTCATTATTTTTACCTCATTTCACCTACAACAACAACAACAACAAAAAAAAATTGGTACCCACCATTAGAAAGGTTAAGTCCAGGATTTCAAGGTTATTTTATTTTAAAGCATCTTTCTACAATATCATCATCTATTCTTTCACACTAACAGAATTATGTAGAATGAGAATACAAAGAACTGACTTTGGGCATTCTAGCTTGTCATTTGTTTGCTTGTTTTGGTTACTGTGCTGGTACTGAACCACTACACTTGTACATGACCCCAAGCCTCCTTCTAGCTACACTTCTTATGGCTTATTTTAAAAACATTTTCCGAGACAGGGTTTCTCTGTGTACTAGCCCTGGCTGTCCTGGAACTAACTGTGCATCAGGCTGGCCTCGAACTCACAGAGATCCACCTGCCTCTGCCTCCTGAGTACTAGGATTAAAGGCATGTGCTGCCACCACCCAGCAAACAAACCTTCACCTTTTTTTCCTTCAAGACAGGTTTCTCTGTGTAGTCCTGGCTGTCTTATGGCTCTTGTAATAACTCTGTAGTCTACATACACAAAGAGCAGTCTGAGCAAGCCAGGCGGAGCAAGCCAGTAAGCAGCACCCCTCCATGGCCTCTGCATCAGCTCCTGCCTCCAGGATCCTGCCCTCACTACTTTTTTTTTGTTTTGTTTTGTTTTTCCAGACAGGGTTTCTCTGTAGCTTTGGAGCCTGTCCTGGACTAGCTCTGTAGACCAGGCTGGCCTCGAACTCACAGAGATCCACCTGCCTCTGCCTCCCGAGTGCTGGGATTACAGTAGGCATGCGCCACCACCACCTGGCCCTCACTACTTTTGATGATGAACACAGCAAGAGCAACCCTAAGACAAATTGGTACCAGAATCACGAGGTATGGCTATGACAGACCTAGCCATGTTGTTTTGGGAAGGATTGTAGAAGGACTTCAGAAATTTGGACTAGGAAAGCCATTGAGTGTTGAGAGCTCAGTGGGCTGTTCTGTAGGAGCTTGGGAGATAAAAGCATTGAAAGCAGTGTAGACAATGGAGGCCTGGCGTGTGAAGTTTCAAGTAAGTCTGAGTCCCTTAAAGACTATTGGGGCTGTTTGCCATTTTGAGTTGAGAATCTGATTAACTGGAACTGAAGGATCAGCTGTGACTAACAAGAGTCCAGAACCACTAAAGTAAAACTCTTGTTTTGTTGGGAAAATAGATGCTGGTCAGATGGAGCTAGTCTGCCAGGTGGTACTGGTTTTGAAGGTGTGAAGGGGTCATGGAGAGCAGCTGAAGCTTAGCACTTCGAGAGGCCAGGAGAGGCTATGAGTGAAAGTGCAGCCTCAGTGTCAGTTAAACGTCCAAGATTGAAGAGGTCATGCAAAGAAGCTGAGGCTTGGCACCATCAAGAAAACCTATGAGAGGCTGGTGAAAATGGAGCCCAGTTGCAGCAGAAGACCCCGGATTTTTGAGATGCCAGTACCCTGGGATGACCACCAAGAACAGCAGAAGCAGTGGAGTGGAGCCAGCTGGAGCTTAGAACTGTGCTGCAGAGGGCAGAGCCAGCCAAGTGACCCTTTTGAGGGGCCCAGAAGGTCATGAGTGAAGTCCAGATAGTGGATACTGAGTTATTTACAGTTGGAGTTTGGTTTTGTTTGTTCAGATTGTGACTGTGCCCTGGTTCTTCCCTCTTGAAATGAGAACATGTTTAAGTTATTCTTTTAATTTATAGCGGCCCAAAGTTGGGAGACTATGGATTTTAAGAGGCTGATTTTAAGTGTTGGAATGTTTAAAGAATGTGGGACTTTCAAGTATGTAAAATGCTCTATGTTGTAATGTCAATATTAATGTGTGATCTTGGGGATGAAAAAGAAAGGAAACGATGTGGCTTAACATCGTTGGGAGTCAAGTTGATAAAGGGTCAGTTATGATGGCTAGTATTTATGTCAATTTGACATAAGTTAGAGTCATCTGAGGAAGGAGCCTCAATTGAGAAAATGCCTCCATAAGACAGGGCTGCAGGCAAGCCTGTAGGGCATTTGCTCAGGGATTGATATGGGAGGACCCTGTCCCTTGTGGGTGGGGCCACCCCTGCGCTAGTAGTCCTGGACTCTATAAAGAAAGCCTGCTGAGCAAGGCAGTAAGCAGCACCCCTCCATGGCCTCTGAATCAGCTCTTGCCTCCAGGTTACTGTCCTCGCTGCTTCTGATACGGAACTGTGGGTGAAATCAGCCCTTTTCCCTCCTGGTTGCTTCTGGGCATGGTGTTTTATCACAGCAATAGTAACCCCAAGACATTTCATTAGGTTGACTTGATGCTCAGCACAGAGGGCCTCCACCAACCTGGCACATGCAGGCTCAACAAAATTCCACACAAGCACACAGAGACGGGCGTGGCTGCCTCACAGAGATTCCAAGTACAGGCCTTTATGGTAAGGATGTGTCTTCAGCACATCTTAGAAAGCAGAATTTACATGCACTACCAGCCAGCAGCTGTACTGTCCTCTGCCTTGGCTTGCGAATGAAATCAGACCATGAACACAGTAAGCCTCTGCCTCCCAGGACTCTGCAGTGGCAGGGAATGAGCTAGGGTTCAGCTTGTGAAATGCAAATAAGAGGACTCTCACTTTACGGCTGAAGAAACTGTACTTAACTTTTTAAAAGGCATTAAACCACTTTCTAATTTTTATTATAAAGGTCACAGTATTTTAATCCTCGGCTTCAGAACCTAATCAAGCCATTTAATACTGTTTTATATATCGGTGGGGGAAGACATAAAAACACTTTCTAAAACAAACATACTTCAGGTCTTTGAAGCCCCAAGAAATATTAGCATAGTGAACTCAACTGTATATACTTTATTTTCTTTAGTCCTAATAAAAATAGCATCCTGCTAGTACTGATATTTTGAGCTAAGTTTCTGTAGAAAGAGCATGGAACTTTCACAAAAAGCAAACCAATATTCATCAGTATTCCATTAAGAATTCCTGTGTTTGGTATTTGTATAATACTCTAGTTATACAAGCCTGCTGAAGTAGTACAGCTTAATGAATCTTTCAGAGTGCATGAGTCAGTTTAAAAAAAACAAAAAACAAAAAACAAAAAACCTCAGCAAATATTAGGTTCAAAGCAAAATGGAGCCACACCCCCATCCCCACACATTCAAAACCTCTCCATTATCCACATCCACCACCGGAATGGTTCATTTGTTAGGCATGATAAACCTGCATTGACACTTCATTATCATCCAGCGTCCATAGTTTACATTAAGTTTCCTCTCGGTGGTGTATGTCCCTTTCAGCTGGACAAATACATAATGACAGATAGTCACCTTATCATATGGGAAGTTTCATGACCCTAAAAGCCCTCTGCGCTTTGTTCTCCCCCCCTGCAGGCTCTGCCAACTTTATCCATTCTTCTACTCTTTCCAGGTCTTTGGTCTACTTTTTAACATCTTTCTAGTTGGATCTTGCAAGGATATTTTTTGCCAATTTTTCAATCTTGTGTTGTATATGACATTTTCATTATGCACATCACAAGGGTGAGCTCGTACACACACACACACACACACACACACACACACACTCTAACAGCAGATGTGAAATCTACACAGCTGTAAGCATTCTTCTGGGAACCTGCACTGGACTCATCTCAACTGCTTAATGCAATTACCTAAACCAGTCATGTAGTAGTAATGCTAATTTGCCCATTTCTACAGCTGAAAGAAGTTTTAAGAAAAACTGTTTGCACAATTCCTCTAGTTTCAAAGTGAATAGTAATTAATTCGCCTATTCTCAAAGTTTAATTCCTAGTTAATCATCAGCCTTAGAAACATGTACTTATTCAGTCATATGATAAATGTCACTGATAACAGCTGGAATATCCATTTCTATCTGTCTTATATTACAAGTCAAATATCCTGTCTAAAATACAACAGTGACCATTCGCTTCTCGACTGAAAACTTCACAGGTTCTTCACAGTCCTAAGGACAAATCAAAAGTAGGAAGTCCTTAAACATCTGCTCCTATTTGATCCTCACCTCCCACCCACCGCCATCAGCACCACCAAACCCATCCTTCCTGCTCTTTAGGAACCCTCAATAACCTGTTTCTTCTCCCTCACACATATATCTTTTCTCTTTTTGCCACACTGTAATTATCCAATCTTGGCTTAGAAAGCTATTTTAAATAAATATTCATGGATCTTTTAGTCGAGGTTAGATACCATCAGCCCACTGTACTTCCTGCATCATAGCACCACCTAACCAAGCACACAAGAAGTGTGATGTCTTTACATCCCTTGTAATACCAACAGATTGGCAACGACAGTAACTGGCAAGTAGGTTACTTCCATTCACTGTTTTGCCTTGAACATCTAGTGCATCATACGTAGCATCTTGCATAAAGCAGAAACTCAAACATAAAATGTTGGTAAGTAAAATAATTTTGATACTAATATTCGGGGTTTGGGGAAGATGGAAATAACAAAGGTTTTCTGTCATTTCCTCAGAAACAAATGTTTACATTCAATTTCAGTTTAATTCAGCAGGTACTACTGCCTAGCCATATCAGAGGCAGACAAAAATGTCAACTAGGGTCTTCTCCTCAAAGACTATGGATTTAGGAGAGAACTCTCTCTCTCTCTAAACACCAAGTGCAGTGTGCTTGCTATCACAGTCTAACACGACTACACAGACACTGTAACTCAGAGAAAGACAAGGGTGGGGGAAACAGAGTAAGAATGTTGAAGTAGTCATTCGGTTGAGCCTCAACAGGTAAGTAAAGCTGAAGACAGAAACAGATTAGTCAGAAGTTCTTCAATATGCCTGAAGACACCCTCCTTCCTCCTTGGAAGCCTGAGGTCCCTAAAACCAAAAGTCCTTTCATAAGTCTAAGATGCTCCTTTCATTCCCTCGTCATTGTAAACCTGTGGGCAGTAGAGGAAGCACTGAGCCCGTGGGGTCCTAAGTGAATTTGTGTTGTTGATATGGGCATGGCCATGTCAAGGACTCAGTGCCTCAGCCCCATGGGAGTGGTAAAGCCTTCCCTAGGTGAGAGTCAAATTAGCAAAACCTTCTTCAGGGGTTTGTGTGTGAATGTTGACAGTGTGTGCACAAAATGTCCCACCATAGCCCCAACCCCATGTTTACAGCTTGAAGCCTGCTCCCCCACAGACTGCTTCTCCCACTAGTTAAACCTATGTCCTTGATCCAGCTCTATATTATCAACCTTGTCTCCTTGAGTCAGCTGTCCATACATAACCCTTCCTCCCTGTTCAACTGGATGCTAGAACCCTTCCTCTCTCTTCAGTAAATACACTGAGCTTCCAGGCTGCTGGGCTTCTCCATCAGAGAGCCTAGACCACCCAGTCCCAGTTTTTCTGCGTGTCCATGTCCCTGTGTGAGCCCTTGCAGAGACAGTCTAATACCTGGACCTGTGCTGGATGCACTTCTGATACAGAAGCAAATATGACGACAATGCAGCTATTTTTGCTGGGTGATGGTGGCGCACGCCTTTAATTCCAGCACTGGGGAGGCAGGGGCAGGTGGATCTCTGAGTTCGAGGCCAGCCTGGTCTTCAGAGCGAGTTCCAGGACAGCCAAGGCTACTCTGAGAAACTCTGTCTCCAACCCACCCCCCAAAAGTGTAAACAATGCTACTCATTCAATTTTGAAAAGTATTATCATTCCTAAAAAACAGTATTTATGTTAACTGTCATGGAATTACTTATATTTCTCAGTGAACAGTCAAACTTTTTAGTTTCACTTCTAACAAAGACTGACAGACAAAGCCACATAACCAAAGCTCCTTAAGCCTCAAGCATTTTTTAAAAATACAAAGGGGCAGTGACATCGAAATTTTGAGACCCAAAGAGGGCAATGAGAAACTAGCCTAGGTTTTCTATAAGTAACATTAAAAGTGTTAGAAAGGAGAACCTGCATAACTTAAAGTGTGCTTATGGAGTGTAAAATCATAAGAATTTTTAATGTCATTCTTTCCTACACAAAGAATGACAGGCAACTGAGGAAATCCGGGAACAGCGGAGGAGGCCCTCCCTAGGGAAGCGCACACTAACTGGTTGTTCAGTGACAAATGGTCAGCCCTGAAAACAATACAAGTAACATTATATAGACTCAAAAAGTTATAATTGGGAATACATACTCTAGATACAAATACATATGCATTTAATAACAACTTATGAAAAGTGGCCATGAATTTGAAGGAGAGCAGGGAGGGGTTTGGGGAGAGGAAAATGGAGAAATGTTGTAATTAATATACAATCTCAAAATTTTCTTCTTTGTTTTCTTACCCAAGCATTCTTTCCCCCCTACCCAAGCACATATCCCTTTGAATTATGGTATGTGGCATTTTATCTGTATAGAGGCTTCACAATTATTATTTAATAACTTCAGATCAGAGGTACTAGTCTTCCAAATTCTTCCTTGACAGCAATTCTCATATCTTATTTCCAAAGTACTTTTTAAAAATACATTGAAATGTCATACCAGAGTATGACAGATTTCTTCCAACATGCCATGGGATCTTATTCAAAACTGAATCTGCCTGAGAAATACTGTAGCTGGAACTTTTGGAAACCATGAATTCAAAACTATCTCATTGTGAAAGTCCCCTTACTCTCAAACTTGAAGTCCCATTTCCTAGGTGCTACTCAAGGCTCCTCAAACCCAACTAAGGATTACTCTCCCACCACCTGAAGTGATTTCTTTTATCTCCATCTGGCCATGATTTATCCTTTGAGAGATCTGCTAAAAAACCAAGATCATCCATTACTGCTTTCCTTTTCAAGTGAACACGCCTGCTTATGAGTACCTGGAGGGCTCCAAACAACAATTAGAACTCCCCGTAAAGTCTTGTTATCTTCTTTATCTATAAGTGCTTTGCTTCATGTATGTGCACCACATGAGTCCAGTGCCTACAGAGGCCAAAAGAAGGCATCAGACCTCCTGGAACTAGAGTAACAAGACAGTTGTGAGCTGCCATATAGGTCCTAGGAATCAAACCCAGTTCCTCTGCAGAAGCAGTGAGTGAGTGCTCTTAACTGCTGAGCATTCCTCCAGTCCCTCACTACCCTAAGGAATAGATTCACTACCCATCAGTCTCTAAAGTAGACCAGGAAAAAACAACCACGTGCTAAGGAAAAAAAACGAGGCTACAATAAGCACCAGAGGTCACACAGCTGGTGACTGATGACATCTGAATGCCAGGCCCCTGACTCATTCTGTTATGGTCTGAATACCTCAGTGGTTTGAAGGAGAATGTCGCACCCAGATACGTGAACACTTGGTCTCCAGCGGTTGGCACCGCAGAAGCGATGCAGCCTCATTGGAGGAAGAATGAGGGGGCGGGCTTTGAGAGATCACAGCAGGGCCCCACTTCCAGTTCACTCTCTACTTTGTGTCTGTAGTTGAAGATGTGACCTCTGGTTTCTGATCTCGCCACTTGCTTTGATGCTTCCTCCCCTGTAATGGACTCTTAATCTTAATGCCTCTGAAACCATAAGCCAAGATCAACTCTTTCTTCCCTAAGTTGATTTTGGTCATGGCATTAGAAAAGTAACTAATCCAAATATGGAACTCTCACTGATCTCTCATGCACTTGGCTTGCACGCCAGTTGGTGTTGCTATTTGGGATGTCCTTAGTAACAGAAACTTTAGTAGGGGAGGAAGTAGGTCACTGTGGACATGTCCTTGGGGGCTGTATTTTGCCCTGGCCCCTTCCTAATTCACTCCCTCTTTCTTTCTGCTTCCCAGTCATCATGAGGTGGACAACTTTGCTGTGGCACACACTCATGCTACAACAATGTTCTGACTCAAAAAAACAAAAAAACAGCCAGGCGATGGTGGCACACACCTTTAATCCCAGCACTTGGGAGGCAGAGGCAGGCAGATCTCTGTTAGTTCAAGACCAGTCTGTTCTACAGAGTGAGTTCCAAGACAGCCAAAACTACACAGAGAAACCCTGTCTGGGGGGAAAAAAACTTACAATGATGTTTTGAACCAACAGAGGTCCAGAGCAATGGAGGAGGCTGATCATAGACAGAAATATCTGACACTGTAAGACAATAAGGATGCAAAATAAATCCTTCCCATAAGTTGTTTCTCTCTGGTTTTTGTCACAGCAATGAAAAACTAACATACTCCTTCCTAATATTCTTCCTGAAATTAAGTATTCAAGAAATCTGAACAACCGAATGGCTATTACACTGGCTTTATTCTTAGCCTTAGGGAACCTAAGGTAAGAAATGTAGAAAAATAGTTTCCCCATCACCGTTAGCGTCAACTGACTGCATGTGTCCTTACCGGCAACAAAGCAAATGCAATGTGCAGTTCTCAAGAGACAGTAGGCAGGCAATGCTGAAAACCCAAGGTCTTTCACCACATCTCCCTGGGTCCCTGTCTTAGAAGAAATGGAGCCATGACTGGCATACCTGAGACAAAGTAGGAATCCTGCAAATGCTTGTTGACTAAGTTCAACAGAGAAGTAATAAAATCAATGATTCCCTTTGCTGCCGGAAGCCCTCCTCCTCTGGCTTCTCCACAACTGCCTCTTTAGAGTGGTAGGTAGCTAACAAAGACAACTACACACCGGAATTCAACTGAAAACTATGGGGTCTTCTTTGTTTTGTCCTGTACAACAACTAAAGGGCTGAGGATGTAGCTTAGTGGTAGGATGTTTCCCTACCCTGCACAAGGCCCTGGAATCAAACCTAGCACTTTCATCATAACTATATTTTTAAAAAACCTTTCAGTTGCTGGCAGTTCATTTCTTCAAAGGCATCTCAAAGGCAAACAAGGTAGCTCAGCGGGTATGCGAACATGCTGCCAAGCATGATGACATAAGTCTGGTCCCCAGAACCCACATGGTGAAAAGGAAGAACCAGTTCTCACAGGTAGTCCTCTGGGCTCCACACATGTGTCCTGGAATGTATACTCACTCACACTGACTCTCCTCCTTCCATGTGGGTCCCAGGGATTGAACTCAAAAGTATCAGCCTTGGCAGAAAGCATCTTTACCCACTGAGCCATCTCACAGGCCCAAATAAATGTAAATCCTTGAAAATTTAAAAGTTGGAGCCAGTAAGCAGCAGACTGGTAGGCAACTTGGTCCCTCAATAGTGAAGTCCAGCCTGTATCTGAGTAGCTAGGATCAGAACAGCACTGCAATGATGCAATACACAATACAGACAGCAGTTCCACAAATGTGTGTCAGGAATGAGTCCAGTATGTTCACAAACATTCTTAAATCTTCACCAAGTATTACTGTCAGGCTTCACAACACTCCTCAAAATAGAATTCTTATCCCAATTTGATCATAAGGAAACCAAGGAGTAGACACCCACAGCTGATAGTATAGGAGACTAAATTTAAACTAGGACTCTCACATTTTACAGCTTATGCCAGCTACACACATCTCTTTCTCATATTAGAAATATACACACCTTACATGATCGTATGATGGGACTGCTGGCTAAGAAGGTGTGACAGCAATTTCACTCAAATTACAGACTGAGGGAAGTCTAGTGACATCAAAGATGTGATTTGTTTTGTATTTGAGGTAGGTTCTCAATACATAACCCTGGATGGCCTAGAACACCCTATGTAGACCAAGATAGTCTCAAATGGACAGAGATCTGCCTGCCTCTGCTTCCTGAGTGTGGAAGGTCAATGGTATTCTTTATGAACTCTTTATGCAAATTGTGAACCATATTTTAATTCAAACTGCTTAAGTTACCTGTTTGTGTTTTAGAAACATGTTTCTGGAGAAAGTCAACTATCTGAGCCAAAACCTTCTTGTTACACTGTGTCAATAATTTTTCGTTACATTCATAACACCTGAAAAAGATAAAATGCAAGCCAATGTTATGAAGCACCTTCAATAATTACATATAAAGTATGCACTTAACAATTCTGTCTTTAAATTGCACAGAAACAGGGAACTCAAAGGAGAAGATGGGCAAATAAGCAAGAGACAGTTCACACAAATCCTCACTGTTCAAATTCTGCAGTTTGTCTTAAATGCCATAGAATGTCACAAGGCTTCAGGCAGAGCAGTTATATAGCCCAACTTATACATGTACCCAATTCTTGTGTATGTATGCGAGTGCATGTGTTGGTGGGGTCTCTGGAGAAGTAGATAAACCCTGTCTCAAAAAACAAGACAAAACAACAACAACAAAGAAAGGTAGGGTCTCTCTATAAAGCATTTGCTGTCCTAGAACTTTCAATGTAGATTGGGCTAGCCTGCAACTCACAGAGATCCACCTGTCTCTGCCTCCCAAATGCTGGGACATCATCATGCCTGGTTTTTGTTTTTGTTTTTGTTTTAAGTCTTACTTATTTTTATTTTGTGTGTGTGAGTATTTGTCTGAATATATGTCTGTGCACCATGTGCATGCAGTACCCACAGAGGCCAGAAGAGAACAGCCGATCCCTGGGACAGGAGTTACAGACCATTGTGGGTGCTGGGAATTGTACCTGAGTGCTCCGGAAGAACAGCAGGGCTCTGAACTGCTGAACCACCTCTTCAGCCCTGTCACACACACTCTTAACCTCTGAACCATTTCTCTGGCCCCAGTTTTTGGTCTTTCTGAGACAGGTCTAGCTATAGAGCACAGGCTGATCTGGAACTCACAATCACCTGCCTGTTTTTCCCCAGTGCTGTGATTACAGTTGTAGAACACCATACTTGGCTCCAATAATATTTTAAAACCATCACTGTGTGGGTTAGAGAATCCCTGAACCACCTGAGCTTAGAGAATTAAATAAGACAGAGGTCTTCTTATGGTACAAAGAAAATATGAAAGTAGGATTTTTTTTTTAATTTAATCTTTATATCCATTGGTAAAATTATTTTTCTTAAATTATCCCACAGATTGTGTACAAGAGAAAAATGTATACATTGATATTACATAAAGCTCAGTCAGTATCTTCAGCAGATAAAGTCCCGGCAACAGCTCACTTACCATATGGTCCACGTGCTCAGGCTGACAGTAACACAGTGGGACTCGGGCCCAGAGCTCTTGAAGTGTCTCAGTGAATGCTGGCTTTCTGAATTTTTACCACAGCCCTGACGACGAACAACATGTTATGTGTATGATTCACACATAAGTTTCTTTCAAATTGATCAAATCTTAAAGTGTACTTAAGGAGTTTGAGTTTCAAGCAAGAGGGAACAGTTTCAAAGACTAACAAATTTTTACCAAATTTCATTACTTGTAAAGTAAATAACTTACTGTTCATTATATAATACAGGTGATTGATTTCTCTGTCATTTAGGAATGCATACCATTTGCCGTCCTGGATATTATATACTATGGGACACTGAGCATCCTGCTAACCCAGGGGTGCCCACCCCAAACATATATTTCCCAGTCCTCCACCTCAAGCCCACCGAACATGGAAACAGGGCCAAGGTGGTGGAATCCCTCACTAGATAAGAAAGGGAATAAGTATTACATGGGAGGAAGAGTCTAGGAAAGGGTCGTCTATCTGCAAAAAGAAAGGGCTATGCTGTGCTGTTCCTTCCTTCCATACGAGCTTGGAGATTGCTGTGTGACACATAATGTCTGAAGCATCCCTGGACTCTGAAGCCAGGAAGCTGGAGATAGCACAGTAAAGAAAATAGGCTTGATTTTGAGAGCTTCTTTCTTGTGCATTAATCACTACCTCTGAAGTGACGTAATTTCTGTATTTAATTATTTTATCTATCTATCTATCTATCTATCTATCTATCTATCTATCTATCTATCTTTGAGATAGGGTTTCTCAGTGTAGCCCTGGTTGTCCTATAACCAGCCCTGTAGACCAGGCTGGCTTCAAACTCAGAGATCCACCTGCTTCTGCCTCCCAATTACAGGGATCAAAGGCATGCTCCAAGAAGGAAGAAAAACAAAGGCATGCTCCACAACTTTTATTTCAGTGAAAAATTCCTTTATTAGGGCTGGTGAGATGGATCAATGAGAAAAGGTACCTGCTGCCCATCCTGACAACCTAAATTTGATACCTGGGTCATGTATGAGGGTAAACAGAGAAGCAACTCCAGTACGCCATCCTCTGACACCCACAAATGTGTTGTGGTATGCACGCGGACACACACAGAGTAAATTAATGGAAAAAAAAAGTTTAAAAGGAATGGAAAAAGGAATCCAAAAGGTTATATCCATTTCCTAAATTTAAGAAAAAAAAAAAGATAAAACATGTCTAGATATGAGAACAAGCGTGTTAGATTCCTTTTAAAACTATTTATGAACTACACTATTATGATTACCTTCTAAACATAGCATATATTTACTTAATTCTAAATATTCCTAAGTCTGCCTTGGCATGACAATCTAAACATGAAACGAATCCATTTTAAGGCCTATATCACCAGAAGTCCAACTCATAGTAGGCATTTTAAAAAAAAAAAGAAAAGACCGACATATAAATAACACCTTCCTTACCTGAAAACCACACTTGAGGCACAACCAAACATCGGAGGGAAGTACTGGCTGTCCATCACAGAATCTTCTCTCTTTCAAGCACTCTGAACAAACTGACCACAGATTCTCAGCTACTGCCTTCTTCACATGATTCACACTGACAGCATAACTGACGTGTTGGCACGTTAAACCTACTGAATAATATGGGGCAAAATGAAAACATTTTCTCTGCTGGGCAAAAGCATTACCATTAGCAAGAGTACTGGTTAGTTCGTTAACTTGATACAAGCTGAAGTCGTCTGGAAAGATAGAACCTCAATTGAGATACTGTCTCCATCAATTGGCCAGTAGGCAAGTCTGTAGGCATTTTCTTGATTAATGATTGATGTGAGAAGGCCCAGTCCACATGGGCAGTACCATCTCTGGGCTGGTGTCCTGAGTTGTATAAGAAAGCAAGCTGAGCAAGCCACAGGGAACAAGCCAGTACGCAGTGTTCCTCCGTGGCCTCTGCTTCAGTTCCTGCTTCCATGGTCCTGCTCTGACTGTCTTCATGACAGATTATAAACTATAAGCTGAAATGAACTCTCCTCCTCAAGTTGCTTCCAGTCACAGTGTTTATCAAGACATAGAAAGCAGACCAGGAGCTGGGTGGTGGTGCACACCTTGAATCCCAGCACTCAGGAGGGAGGCAGAGGCAGGCAGATCTCTGTGGATTCAAGGCCAGCCTGGTCTACAGAGTGAATTCCAGGACAGCCTCCAAAGCTACACAGAAAAATCCTGTCTCGGAAAAAAAAAAAAAGGCAAGCAAACAAACCAGGGCAGTAAGCAAAAGTCTGCATCATTAAAATGAAAGCAAATAAAAAGGACAAATTCAAAAACAAAGTAACTCATAAAGACATATAATTACACAAATGCACATAGATAACATTCCTGAAATAGAGTAATTACAGAAGAGATTAGTGGTTGCTAGGAGCTGCAGATAAGGACAGGGTATGAATATAAATAGGTAACATATAATAGGATGGTGATAAGCATGGCTCACTGATGTATACAAAGCTACAAACATAATCAAATTGCAAGCACACACATACCAACACATATACAATGCGTATGTAACTGGTGATATCTCAATAAGTTAAGGATGGTTCCATCAATTTCGAATTGTATTATAGCAATGCCAGATGTTAACATTAGGAAAGGACAAGTGAAGGCTAAATGAGACCTCTATGTATTTCTTTAAACCTTCATGTTAACCTAAAATTACTTTAAAACTAGAAATACAATTAAGATTAATTTTACTAAGTCAGGTGATGTGGCGCACGCCTTTAATCCCAGCACTCTAGAGGCAGAGGGAGGCGGAGCTCTGTGAATTGGTGTGTAGCCTGGTCTACAGAATGAATTCAGGACAGCCAGAGATACATAGTGAGACCCTGTCTAGGAAACAAAAAAAATATTTTTAGAAGACTATTTCCTGAACAGCTATAATGTATCAAGCACTTTGAATGTCCTTTCTGTTCATTAAGCAGTTTCTGCTCTTCCATAGCACAGACATCAGGAAGCTCACAGAATCCTGTAATTCCAGTTCTAAGGAACACACTTTTTTCTGGCCTTCACAGGCACCCATACACATATGACATTCACTGACAAAGACAAATAAATATGTGTGACACAAACATATAAATAAAAATAATAAAAATTATCTTAAAAGAGGTATCCATACAGTCACTCTCCAGTATTGCAAGAGATAGCAAGAAAGCATATATTTAGACTAGGCGTGTAGCTCAGAGATAGAGCTGGTACTTAGCATACACCAGGCCCTGGGCTCATTTGTTAGTACCAAGAAGTAAAATTGAAGATACATAAAATCTTTTTATATACATTAGTTTTGCTATGCTGCTATTTTCATCATCGTTAGAATACAGAAAAACAAATGGTGGTATAATTTGCAGGAAACAGGTTTTTGTTTTGTTTCGTTTTTAGTTTTTCAAGACAGGGTTTCTCTATGTAGGTCTGGCTGTCCTGGAGCTTCCTCTGTAGACCAGGATGGCTTCGAACTCAGAGATCCACCTGCTTCAGCCTCCCGAGTGCTGGGATTAAAGGCATGTACCACCATTGCCTGGCTTCAGAATTCTTAATAGTCTCACATGATACATTTTTTGTCTGGTCCCTAAATATCATTTATAAAAGCTTCCACTGTATGTAGAGACAAATGGCTAAACTAAGCACAAATACAAATAATTATATTCTTTTCCTAAGGGTCTAGTTAATACTTATATTGTCCTCAAATACCTGGACACTTTAATTTCTCTACCTCAGGTATCCACATCAAAACTACATTTACAAAGCCACAATCATCTACTAATTAACTAGAAAGGTTAGTTGTGCAGCTAGCTGTTATTAATTCTATTCAGACATGAATGTCATTCCTCACTAGGTATTTTAATTACAATGAAATATGTAAAACATTAAAATTCCTAATTTTACATCAAGGGTGAAACATAAAAACAGACCTGAAAGGACTAGTTCTACTTCCTTAGGCTCCCAGTTCAGGCAAATGTTTACCTAGCATGCCCAAGGCCCCAGGTTTATGCACCACTATCCCACAACAAGGTATTATGGCACAAGCCTATAATCCAAGCACTTGGGAGGTGGAAGCATAAAAATCAGATGTTCGATTTAGCTTCAGCTACACCGTTAGTTTGAGGCTAGCCAGGGCTAGTGACCATGGCTCAAAAAGAAACAAAACAAAAACAAAACAAAAGAGTAATTCTACTAGGAAGGACCCGTGTCATTGAAAGAAAGGGACATTTGGGGAAAGCTGATGAATGACCAGGCAGCCCAGAGCAACAGCTTACCAAATGTCATCACTTTGTATGAACTTTACAATTTAATATTCTAAAGAGAAAACTCATTCTATTCTAGACATCATCTCCATAATCCATGGGATGGGTTCTGACCAGGATAACATAAATGTTCTGACGCTGCCATTCAGATTTGTATGGCTGAAATCATTGGTGACCTTCGAAATAAGTGCATGGACTAAAGATAACATTTCATGGGAAGATATAAATAATTTTTCTTTATGTTTTTAAGTAAATCTCCTTCAGGTTTCTGTAAATTATATAATTATCTAAATTTTATATGATAAATAGGTTAGATGAATATTCCTGAATATAAAATTGTAATAGTCCAGTTTCCACAGTTTTTTTATATTAAATAAGCAAAAACCAGTAATGTAACTCTGGCTGGCCTCAAACTCAGAGATCTGCCTGCCTTTACCTCCTGAAAATGTTGGGATTAAGGGCATGTACCACCATACTTAGCCTGGTGTATTATATTTTAAATAAAATAAAAACTCTACATGGAAACCTTCTACTTTGCAAATGGTGACATAAAGCCAAAACCTCCTTTCTTTCCTCCAATTATTAAATAACAAGAATAGAAAACAAAGATTCCAAGTTCATTTTCAGGAAACACAAGTCTAGTTGGGCAGTGGTGGTACACGCTTTTAATCCCAGCACTCGAGAGATGGAGGCAGGAGGATCTCTGTGAGTTTGGGGCCAGCCTGGGCTACAAAGTAAGTTGCAGGACAGCTCTAGCCATGAGAAAAGACAAAGAACAATATGACAACTTTAATATACTTCAAACTTAAAACAAAATCCCAATAATAACACCAACAATGGTTTTGTGAGGGGAACTAGACAAGCTAGTTCTCAGATTTACGTAGAAAATGGTGAAAATAAAGTACTGAACTTATTGACTGAAATGCATCTCTTGTTCCTTCTTTACCCCAACCTCTCAATTTACCAGCAATGTCATCTGAAGAATCTTCGTCATGAGGAAGCAACGGTCTTTTATTTCTTTTGCCTTTCTCAGGTAAGTCTTTTGAGGGATCTTTTACCCGCATCTGTTATTTACTAAAAAGTTTAAAGAAAAATAACGATACTTTAATCTTCAAAATTAAACTTTTAGGTATTTAATGCACATTCAAGTTTGATTGGTCTATAATTCAACAGAAGAAAAAGGGAAACAAATCAGCTAAAATAAACCTCAAAACCAATACACAGGACTGAGAGTACAGCTCAATGGTAGAGGAGCATGCATGAAAGCTTGGGTTCTCACCCCAGGACTGCCACACACACACACACACACACACGCACACACACACACACACGCACACGCACACACAATACACAAACAGCCCACTCCAACTACTCTGTTACAGACTGTTTTTACCACCACCACTACCACACACCCCTACCCCCTCCACACCCCACACCCAACCCCATCCCCACTCCCCCGCCAAGTGTCTGAAAACCCTTCTACAGAAATCTAATCTAATCCACAGTGTAGTAGTACTTGGAGATGAGCCCTAACAAGAGTAGATGAGAGAGAAAACATGGCATTTATGTGAGGTAACAAGAAGAATGTCAAGACAACTAGACCTTTTTTAAATTGGGGTCTACCTTACCCTTGCTTGTAGCAAGGACAGACAAATCTGCCAGCACCTTGGGCTTGCCAGCCTTCAGTACTAACTAATATTAGCTGTAAAGCCACTCAGTGCACAGTAAACAAAACAAAACAAAACAAAACAAAAAAATGCCCAACACTAAGACATGCCCCCTGCATGCATGATGTCTGAGAGGGAAAATTTTCATCAAGGAAATAAGTACTACTTCTTAGAATGGGCTGCTGGAAGATTCCCACTGGACTGGGGAGAGAAACTGTAAACCTAATAGGAGCCCTAATTGCTGCACTACCTAGTGGACTAGTGACAGAAAAATTAATTCCTGTTTTTAAGCTGCCATCTTTTCTCTCCAAGTTCTCATCATGAAAATTTTAAAATCTACAAAAGTTAAAAGAACCATATAATGAGTGAGTACTCATACACTATCTGGATTACACATGTATTACCATTTTGCTGTATTTGTTTTATCTAAATATCAGTAAAGAAACATACAATTTTGGGGTTTGTTTGTTGGTTTGTTTTTCAAGACAGGGTTTCTCTGTGTAGCTTTGGCTGTCCTAGAACTCAATTCTGTAGACCATGCTGGCCCTGAACTCACAGATCTGCCTGCCTCTGCCTCCAGAGTGCTGAGATTAAGGGTGTGCACCTGGATAGAAATACACAATTTTAAAAATTTTAAAGTGTGAGTATGTCCACGGGTATGTGCATGTTAATGCAGGTACCGGTGGAGGGCAGAAAGCATCAGATCTCCTGCAAGGAGTTACAGGCAAATGTAAGCTGCGCAGTATGAGTGCTGAGAACCAAGCCCTGGTCTTCCTCAAGAGCAGCACATGCTCTTAAGCACTGTGCCGTCTCTCTAGCCCTATTACATATGATTTTTTTTTTTAAAGTATCTGAAAATAAGTTGTAGAAATAATGAAAATTTATCCCTAAATACTTAAGCATGTGTTTAAAAAAAAAAATCAATTCTCCTACATGACATCGCTATCATATGTAGGAAAAGTTTTCCTAGTATCTTTTATCCTAACGTATTCTAATTTCCTTATCTAATCCCAGGATATTCTATAGGGGTTTTCTGGATGAAGATTTAATCACTATTTGTACTTCATCTGTTACAGTTCTTCATTCTTTTTTAATACTGTTTTCCCTGTATGATTTTTTTTAAGCATGTGTGTGTTGGGGGTGGTATATGCAGGTGTCCTTGTTAACACATCTCAGCAAATGCTCCGATTCTACAGCAGAATGGGGTAAGGGGTAAAGCTCTAATACAAAGCTGATTCTTAAAGCTTGGCCTGAAGCGATTATTGGCTGACTAAAGAAAAGCACATGGTCACATTTAACTTCAAGTAAGTAAACACTACACCACCCATTCAGCAGAAGTCAGTTCTAGATGAACACAAAGTCGTCATTTTTTCATGTATTCAGAAAGTCTTGAAAGAAAGCACACTGGGCCTAGCCTTATCCACCATACCTCTCTCTGGACAACTTCTGTGCACTTTTCTTAGCCATTTCAAACCCTTTTCAATCTCCTTAACCTCCAACTCTCCCCACAATGAGATGGCAAAGCTGGTCTTTCTATCTCTAAATTTACAAACCTGCATCCATTAACTTTCCATTATCAAAGTCGTGTCTGGAACTCTCCAAGGCTCTCCTGGCCAACAGAAGGATTCAAAGGATTCAGCACATAGTTGTAGGTTGTACTCTTGCACATTTCATAGAGCATTTGAATGAGTCTACAACCTGATTAGAATGGACCAGGACTCTTTTCCATAACTTCCATAAGCTCTCTCCCTCTCCGGTGAGTGAGCACACACTCTCCTCCTCACAAGGAACAAGCAGCTATGAATCTGAGCTCAGGGAAACCCATTAGAGACTTGGAACCTGTGATCTGTATGGTAACTGGTAATTTTGGCATAAAATATAACGTTGGGCATAGAACATTTACTACATCAGAACACTCCCTAACTCCAAGTTTCCAGGTGCCAAACAAGGGCCAAGGTTGCTGGCAGACCCTACAAATGACAGAAGCCTCAGGCCTGATTATGAAATGTTTTGGCTATTATTTTTTTCCGTGAAGTTTTCTAAACATCAAGTGTTACAGCTTTTTAAAAAAATCTATTTACGTGTGTGTGTGTGTGTGTGTGTGTGTGTGTGTGTGTGTGTGAAGATGTGCACGCGTTCCGATTTGCATCGGTGAGGAACTCTTTCACCACGTGGGTCCTAGAGACTGAACCATCAGGCTTCACAGCCAAAGCCTTCACCTGCCAAACCATCAGCTTCAAATGTTTTTAACCTAAACATTACCTAGCATCTGCATTTTCTCTATCACAGTATGTACAGCTAGTATATTTAATATTTTGCTTTTCAGCTGGCTACAAGCATCCCATGTCCAAATGCTATTCGTTTAAGTTTTGGGCGACTATTCTCCAGCATGAGGAGTGGAAACGTAAACATCTTCCTTTAGATACCCGGGCTCAAAACATTCAAGAACCTTCTCCCGACTACTCTGAGATACATACATCACTGTCATCATTTCATCATCCTCATTTGACACTTGAAACTGGATGCGGGTAAAAGTGACTTGCGGAAGTCCGGGGAACCAGAAGTGGGCTCGGGTAGGATCGACCCCTAATATTCGGTGTTGCCAGAAAGCCGTGGTTAGGCTCCCTTCCTCGGGAAGCCACTGATGCACCCCAAGTTAGCAGAGTGGAATTCGGGGCAAGGATAGATCACGAAGGGGACAACAGATCCCGGGTCACCGTGAAGACTGGACTTGGCCTGGTTCCCTCCCCGACCCCGGCTCTTCCCGCAATCTCCAGGACCCGGCCCGGTGGCCGCCCGGCGCCGCTGTGATTGTGGACGCGAGGGCACGTGGGAAACCTCTCTTTCTAGGCTGGCCCACCTACAAGGAGGCCTCGCCGCCCAAGCGAAGACTTGGGTTGCAGTGACCCCAAAGCCTGGGCCCCGACTCACCCCGCCCGCCGGGCCGCAGCTTCACACACAGGAGCTTCTGCGCCTGCGCGGCAGGCAACCGGGGAAGGCGGGGCCTGGAGTCCTGGGCGGGGCGAGGGCGGGGTCTGGTGTTCTGGGTGGGCTGGGGGCGGGCCTTTGAGTCTAAGCTCGGATCCTGATTGTGTCTCCCGCAAGAGAGGAGGTCAGAGCGAACTGGAGCTAGTGAGGATGCAATGAGAGGGTATCTATCCCCTTGCAGCCGGCTGGTACAAGGCCATAGGGCCTGAGTTCAGGTGCTGGCTTGGATGAGCTGCTCTGGTCCTTCTGGCCTGTCCTTCTTGCAGGGGTTTGAAGTTAAAAGACTATAGTTAAGCGCTCAAAGCTGACTGTTTGTTACCTTAAAATTTCTAATTCATTTCTGTGGGAAAACTTGTCGAAGGAGCTAGCTATTCGTTTACGTTGTGTTTATAGGAAGCATGCATTGGACACATGCCGTGGAATACAAATAAGCGGGTCAACGTGCTGGGCATGGGGATACACAATGATCTTTTAGGAGAGTTCCTTCCAGGATGAAAGAAAATGTTGCATCAATAAGAACAGTTTGTGTTGTGTGATGTAATTTCAAAGTCAAAATTGTCTGTATAAATATAAAAAATCATATGTTAATATTGAATTTGAAATAGAATATGAAAAAGAGGCATAAGAGCTAATGTAAAATATTTGCATATTAAATTGCACCAGGAATAAGTCCTATTTAAAGTATCATATTTTAAGACTCAGTTTACAGTTAGAGGGAGAAGGGCTGAATTTTAAAATGAAAATTTAGATTCTCTTCTTAATAAAAAGAAATTTAAGAATTCTTCAATTATTCACCAAATATTTAATTTCCCATGGCTACTGTCTGGTCCCCCAAGAAATTCCTTTTCTCAAGGTCCAGCATTTAGACAAAAGTCACCATTCCCTGGGGGCTTGAGGAATGTTCCTGTTTGCTTAAAAAAAAAAGAAGGGAGTTGTTCTCACCTCTGGCAAGAGAACTAGTGGCTCTCAATTAACATATGACTGTGGTGCCTATTAACTTGTCAAGGTCAATGCTAGGTTGGGCTCCCTCAGTGCCTGCTCACAAGGCCCCTTTCTCCTATTCTCATTTAACTTTGGAAATCTTTCCCCCATCACTTTTCCCTGCTTTCCCAGGAGACAGTCTTGGCAGTTTTGAAAAAAAACAAAAACAAAAACCTTCCACTCCTGGAGTGGCTAATTTGGTTTCTTTACTGTGCCCATTTTCATTCAGCTGCCTTGATATCTAACAGATACACTCTTAGTCTGACCAAAATCTCCAGAGACTGCAATCCCCATTCGAAGTTAGGAATGCCTATAAGCAGACAAGAGAATGGAATTAGAGATCATGTTAAGTCTCAGACTCAAAAAGATAATATTACATGTTCTCATTTTGTTGTGAGATTCACCAGAGAAGACTGCTTGGACGTGGTTTCAAGCCAAAAAAAAGTCTATTATTCAGCTAACAACTACACTGAGTGTTGTTCAGGATCCCAGCGTAGCCCCAAGCCTTTCTCAGGGTGGGATTTTAAGCACAAATAAACCATGTTCTAAGTTTACATATTTCAGTTAACAAGAACAGTTAGCCAAAAGAAGAACTACAGAAGCCAAAAAGCAAAGTTAGTACCTTTAGAGACTCTCATGGTACTATGGACTTTGATGGATTCTGCCCTTGTTTTAGTTTTGGTAGGTGGTGCTGTCTACATGCCGAATTGTACAGCCTGAATGGTACTTCCACCATGGAGTCAGTTGTGCTAAGGTCTACTAAGACTACTAAGGTCTGGGGCCCTGTTACAATTTCATTTCTGTTACTGTGATAAAATACCTTATCAACAGGCAATTTAGGGGAGAAAAGTCCATCATGTTGGGATGTCTAGGCAGCAGGAACTCAAGACAGCAAGAAATATCCTACTGTAAGAACATCAAATATAAAACTTTTGTATCAAATATCATGAAACTTATATTTAGGGCAAGGAATTCAAATCTTTTTACTCTCCCCACTTATAAGACTTTATTCAAATGTTTTAATTTCCATCAGCACTCAGTTAAACCACTACTGTATTGGAGGAATTTGATGGCCTAGAGCAGTGATCCCAAGTTCCTTCATTTTCTGTTCGCCAATTCTTTTCAGTTAAGACTGAGATCAGAGGAAACAGAATGAGCTGAAGAACTGGTAAGGTGAGGTAGCTGTGGCTTGTTCTGCTTCTTTGATCTTCCAGCATTCACCCCAATACCTGGCCTCACGTTTGATTTTATTAACAAGAACTTTTAAGGTTCATGAAACATCTGGCACCCAACGTTCGTGGTATGAATTCGAGAAAAAGCTGCTTGCCTGTGGCCTTGAGGGCCCCTGCTCAAACCCGAGCTACCCTCAGCCAGTTGTGGTGAAACAACACTGCTTGGATTTACTGAAGAAGGCAGAGGCAGGAGGATCCTGAGTTTGAGACCAACCTAGGAGAAGCTTCAGCCAGGGCCAAGCCACAAACAGTGGCAGCTGTGGGACCATGAAGGCATCGACTGCTGCTCTGAGGTGCCGGCTGCTTCTCATCGTGTTGGTGACTGCAATGATGCTGCTACCTGGGACAAAGGGTTTACTGCTGCTTGTTCAGAGAAGAATTGCCAGGACCATCGTGTTACAAGAAAGCATCGGCAAAGGTCAGTTTGGAAAAGTTTGACAAGACAAATGCTGGGGAGAAATTGCTGTGAAGATGTTCTCTTCTAGGGAAGAACGTTCATGGTCCCGAGAGACAGACATTTATCAGACTGTGATTGCTCCAAACCACAGAGGAGGCACCAAAATAAATAAATAGACAAACAAACAAACAAACAAATAGATAAATAAACTAAATCTAAAGAGAACCATGACTACACCTAACAGCGACTTTTAAATCTTCAAAAGGATGATGGGACTCCACAATGATGGTGCCACCTGGACTATGGTAAAGCCATTAAGCTGATTAACACCACGGAAAGATCAGCTTTGGACTACAAACCACTCAAGACAATTTCAAGATGGCTAGCTGAGATGATCCAGCCTGACGGACTACTCGAACAAGGACTTGAAACAAGCCCTGCACTTTCCCACTATGCAGAGACTGGACAAATGATACAGCTAACTCTCTTAGGACTTGACAATTAACCCAAAAATTTTTCTTTTCAGGATTCCTTAAAGATGCAGGAAGTAATTTTAAGAAAATGACGCCCATGTTCCCAAGAGGTGGGATGGGAGGTTTTTGGTTGTTTAATGAGTTTTGAATATTGTCATTGTTTACAATGGTTGGTTACAAGTTGTTAATTGTTAATAGTCAGGAAAAAAGCTGAACATGGAGATTAGATTCAGAGGTTTTGTTTAAAAAAAAAGAAAAAGAAAAAAGAGAATATAGATATGAGGTAGTGAAAGATTCCCGGGGAGGGGGGGGATCTTCCCTCAGGAGAGACCCCGAACCCAAGGACTTTTTTATAGGATCCCAGGGGCAGAAGCACGGTTACAGAAGCGAGAAGCATAGTTACAGGGTTCCCATTGGTTGATTCAAATAAGGCCAGGGTGAACTTGGGAACATCTCGGAATTTGGATGTGTGCGGCTGACTTGGCCTTGTCTAGGGCACAGTGGTGTTTTCCTAGCCCAACTGTCTATTCCCCAAGGCCAGGTGGCCCACCATAGATATCCTGTTTTGACTCAATGGTTTCTCTCCCAAGGCCGGGTGGCCGACCATAGTTATGAACTCCTGTTTGGCCTTCTTCCCCTGAACTGCAGATATCCTGTTCTTTATGTTTAAGCCTTGCAAAATGGCGTTACAGCAGTCAAGCTACTGGAGGGGGTCTTTCAGTAGATCATCGAATCTACTCTGAGAAAAAAGATAAAGAAATAATAATATAAATGGGTAAATCACTGGACCTACTGTAAAAAGAAAAAGGGGAAGATATAAAAATGACAAAAGGTAGACTACTGAATCTATTATGAAAAGAAAAAAATAGAATATGGATATGATAAGATAAAAAAGTCAATTATTGAATCTACATTTAAAAAGGAACTAGTTTTAAATAGGATAAGTAATGAAAATTTTTTTGTCTGAGTTTATCAAATGTTACTGGACTGGACATTGTTAATATGTATAATGGAGTTTTTTGTCTGAATCTGTCAAATGTTAATGGACTAAACATTGTTAATGTAATTCTTGACTGTATATATTGTACATACTAATTGGATAGTTTTTCTTGTATTAGTTAAGCTTTTTTTAAATTTTAGACAAAAAAGGGGGAATGTGGTGGTATTATGTTCTCCGAAATATTGTGTGTTCCCTGAAATAAACTTATCTGGGGGCCAGAGACAGATCAGCCACACTATTAAACATGAGGATAGGCAGTGATAGCACACGCCTTTAATCCTAGCATTCCAGAGGCAGAAATCCATCTGTTCAAGGATACAGCCAGGCGTGGTGACTTGCTTTAATTCCAGAAAGCGAGCCTTTAATCCCAGGGAGTGATGGTATAAAACAGAAAGGTATATAAGGGGTGAGGACCAGAGACTAGAAGCATTTGGCTGGTTAAGCTTTTAGACTTTGGAGCAGCAGTTCAGCTGAGATCCATTCTAGAGGAGGACTGAGACATTTCCAGTCTGAGGAAACAGGATCAGCTGAGGAACTGGTAGGTGAGGTAGCTGTGGCTTATTCTGCTTCTTTGATATTCCAGCATTCACCCCAATACCTGGCCTCACGTTTGATTTTATTAACAAGAACTTTTTTTCGGTTGTGAGCCTAGCCTTTAACGGCTGAGCTATCCCTCCAGCCCAACAAGAACTTTTAAGATTCATGCTACAGACCCCAGCCAATGGGGAAAAGACAGTCACCACCTAAGTTTGAATAAAAACCAAGTACAAGCTGAGCAGTGGTGGTGCACACCTTTAATCCTAGCACTTGGGAGGCAGAGCCAGGTGGATCTCTGTGAGTTTGAGGAGGCAGGCCAGCCTGGTCTACAGAGCGAGATCCAGGACAGGCAGCAAAACTACACGGAGAAACTGTGTCTCAAAAAAACAAAAACAAACAAACAAACAAACAAGAAAAAAACCAAGTGCACTCCCTGTCTGCGTTCAATTTTCCAAGCATGCCCTCTTTATCAAGAGTAAGGTTGGAATGGTGGTCGCTTTCTTTGGAACCCTGAACTTATTTCTAACAATACACCAAGTCACAAGCAGAGAGAAATGAACACATGGGTGCTTACTTGCTTGTGTACAGCTTGATTTTTATTTTTATTTTATTTTATTTTATTTTTTGCCAGAGCTGAGGAACGAACCCAGGGCTACCACTGAGCTAAATCCCCAACCCTGATTTTGCCATTTTTAAGCGGAATATTACTGTGGGATGAGCTTCTGTACACTGTGAATATTTATTACTCTCATTGGTAATAAAGCGGTTTAGTCTCTGTCAAGGCAGGATAAGGTTAGGTGGAACAACCAAACTGAGGACTCAGAGGAAGAGAAGAGGAGCCAAGAGAGACTGGAGCCAGCGGCCCAAGAAGCAAGATGCCAGAGGACCAATAAAGACACAACCACGTGACGATACATAGATTAATAAAATGGGTTAATTTAAATGTAAGAGCTAGTTAGCAATAAGCCTGAACAATCAGCCAAGCATTTATAATTTATATAAATCTCTATGGGGTAATTTGGGAAGTGGCTGGCAGGTATTTGGGAACAGGGCTCAGGACAGAAAACTCCACCTCTGCTTACAGAATATTTATTTTTATGTATGTGTGTGAGAGTAAGTGCCAAGTGTCTACATGTGTGATTGCAAAGTCAGAAAACGGCATTGAGTCGCAACATAGATGCTAGGAACTGAACTCCAGTCCTTGTGCCCTGTGGTGGGTATTATGTGTACCCCAAAATAAACATATCTGGGGTCAAAGAACATACAGCCACTAGAACAAAGCCAAAAATGGTGGCTAGAAAATAGGAAGAGCAAGCCATAACAGAAGTTGGGCGGTGGTAGCACACGCCTTTAATCCCAGCACTTGGAAGGCAGAGCCAGGTGGATCTCTGAGTTCAAGGCCACTTTAGAAACAGCTAAGCATGGTGACCCACGCCTTTAATCCCAGAAACCCAACCTTTAATCCCAGGGAGTGCGGACAGAAAGAGAAAGGTATATAAGGTGTGAGGGCCAGGAACTGGAGAGAAAAGCATGTAGTTAGTTAAGCATTTGGTTGGTTAAGTGTTCAGGCTTTGGAGCAACACAGTTCAGCTGAGATTCATGTGGAGGAGGACTCAGAAGCTTCTAGCCTGAGGAAAAAGGATCACCTGAGGAACTAGCAAGGTGAGATAGCCATGGGCTTGTTCTGCTTCTCTGATCTTCCAGCATTCACCCCAATAACTGGCCTCAGGTTTGTTTTTAATTAATAAGACCTTTTAAGATTCCTGCCACAGTGCCCTGCTCACTCATCTCCTCAGCCCTTCCATTTCTCCACTCTTGAAACAGTTGGGGAGGGGGTGCTGCTTAGGGATTGGTGCTACTCACAGTGGTCTTCCTATATCAATTAACCTAATTAGGGTAGTCCCCAAACCCAATGACCTACCTACTGACCAACCCAATGTAAACAATCCAAGACTGAGACTTTTCCCAGATGATTCTAAGTTGCATTAAGTTGACAATGAAAGCTAACCATCACACCTTTTCTCTCATACAGGGAATCTACAAAAAAATGTATACTACAGAGGATTGGCAAGATAGCCTAGCAGGTAAGGGTGCCTGCCACTAAGCATGACAACTTGGGTTCAATCCCCAGAACCCATATAAATGTTTAAAGGAGAACTGACTCCATAAAGTTGTGGTGTGGTACATAGCATACATACTGTGGTACATAGCATGTGTTCTTGTCATTACACACACACACACACACACACACACACACACACACACACACACCTAAATTTAAAAACTTAAACTCTAAATGATTAGGAAAAACCTAGTAGTAGATAATGGCATTGGCTTCGAATTTCGAATCTGATGTGGTTTATAAATTGTTGAATTATTGGATCTAGGGAGATGAAGGCTCCATTGGTGGAGCGCTTGCTATTCAAACATGAGGACTTGAGTTCAAAATCTCAGAACCATGTACGAAGCAGATGTGCCTATAACTCCAGGGCTCAGGTGGGAGCACAAAGACAGGCTGATTCCTGAAGATCAGTAGCTAGCCAGCCTAGCCTAACTGTTCCTCTTTTTTTAAACAATGATTTTGTATTTATTTAGTTTATGTATATGAGTGTTTGCTCACATAGTCTGTGTACCACATCTGTGTACCCCTCAAATTGATCATCTTTAGGTTCAGTGAGAGACCATGTCTCAAAAAATAAAGGTGGTACAGTTGAGGAAAGACAGCCAGTATCAGTTTCTACCCTCTGTACACACATATACACCCACTCTAACAAGTACATACATCACATACACATACAGACAACTGTACACAGTACACCTAACACACAATAAAAAGTACTTAACTATTGAAAATGGACTGATTTCAGCCAGGCTGTGAAGGTGCACACCTCTAATCACAACACTTGGGAGGCAGAGGCAGGCAGATTTCTGTGAGTTCGAGGCCAGCCTGGTATACAGAGCTAGTTCCAGGACAGCCAAGGCAACACAGAGAAACCCTGTTTCAAAAAACACAAACAAGTTGGGTGATGATGGCGCACACCTTTAATCGCAGCACTCGGGAGGCAGAGCCAGGTGGATCTCTGTGAGTTCGAGGCCAGCCTGGTCTACAAAGCAAGTTCCAGGAAAAGCGCAAAGCTACACACAGAAACCCTGTCTCGAAAAAACAAAACAAAACAAAAAAAAAACAAAATACAAAAAACAAAACAAAACAAAAAAATCAACAAAAAAAGAAAGAATGTGATTTCAAAATGTGTATTTAATGGAATTATTCCTTGGACATACATTTTAATATCAGTTTGAATTAATATGTTAATTTTTAACTCAATAAATTCCAGTTCAATGCAGCTTTTATTATCTTTGGACAACTAAACTGAGGAGAAAGTTAAGGTAATGAGAAGGCTTGTGTGGAAAAAAAAGCCCCAGCCCACCCAAATATGCCCTGAGTTCTAATCCCTGGAACCTGTAATGTATTACTTTAACTGGTGTCTTAGTCAATGTTCTATCGTCATGGCAGGACACATGGTGGTGTGCAGGCAGATGTGGTGCTGGAGAAGGAGCTGAGAATTCTACATCAGATCTGCAGGCAGCAGGAAGAGAGACACACCTGGCCTGGCATAAGCATGTGAAACCTCAAAACCCACCCCCATGACATACTTCTTGCAACCAGGCCAAACTTCCTAATACCACTCCCTAAGCATTCAAATACCTGCGCCTATGGAGGTCATTCCTATTCAAATGGCCACACCTCGTAAAAGAGATTTTGCAGATTTTATCACATGTTAAACATCTCAAGTGGGGATTCTGACTTGGATTATTTCAGTAGTCTGATTGTAAAGGTCCTTAGAGGAAGAAGAGAGGAGAGGCAGATGAAAGGGCTTACAAGGTGCAAGGATCAGCCAGAGAGATGTGAAGATGCTAAGATGGCTTTGAAGATAGATAAAGACCAGGAACCAAGGAACAATTCAGCACGAGAAGGCATGAAAAACAGGTAAAAGTAAATTAAAATAAAATCTTCCCTGGAGTTTTCAAAACATACACATATTTTTGGACACATTTATTCCAGTTAAGTATGATAACTTCAAAATTATAAATAATCCATTTCTGTTGTTTGAAGCTAGTAAATATGTGGTGATTAGTCAATGTAGCAATGGAAAGCTAACACTATAAAACTGCCAAAAACCATCCTGAGATAAAGTAAAATATTAACTGTTTGGCAGTACCCTGTTCTGCCGGTGCTGACTGCGGGGCGCTCAAGAGCCTGGACAGCGCCCGCGGTGAGAAGCCAGGAAGGAGCCGAGAAGGAAGTGGTCAGCAGCGCCCGGGGTCCCAGAAAGCCCACGGTGATGTTGGCCAGGCGGGTGCTTGGGACCTCACGCAGGGTGGCGTTCGGATCGGCGGAGGCTGCGCTTGGCGGTGAGCTTGATCCCTAAGGAACAAAAACCACCTGATTTCGGGTGCCAGGGAGGGGATGACATTGAGCGTGCTCTCTTTAGACTTCCAGTTAATAATATAAGTGAAGCCTCCTACTCTTGGCACGTAGGTATATAGTGCCCACATGCGCTTTTTGCTCCTTTTGATCTTCCAGATTCCATGCTCTCCCAGCCTGGAGATGCGCTGTTGAACACAGCGATAGAGTAAACATGGCACCAAGGTTATTTATCATGAGAATGAATTGTGCAAGTTTGAGTGATGAAGGTCAATTCACCACACAAAGGAGCCAGCAAGAAGGCTCCGGAGAGGCTTAATTACAAACCCACCCTTTTAACTTACCATTGTGACCCACCAGGGGAACAGAGCTCATCTCTTCATGAACCAGACCGTCCCCCACCTTCCACCCTCACACACCCGGTTAAAACAGGTCCATCTCCCATTAATTTTGCAAATTTGGAAACAGAAGAAGTGAAAGTCGTTGCTATTGACCTAGCTGGGTCTAAAGCTCAATCCAGGGCTTCAGTACCTTCCTTGCACCCCTCTATTTTTTTTTTTTTCACTTTTTAAATTTTATTATTTTCTTATTTTAAACACTGCCTCTTCTTTAACGTCTATTTTCTTCCAAAGAAGGAGCTTCCCCGCCCCAGCAAGCTAGCCTCCCTTGCTCCTTTTTTAACGTCTTTTGTTACTGAAGATGGGCTTTTCTGTGTAAATTGTTTTCTTTCACCGTTGTGTAGCAATACTAGACAACCAAACCTGCCAGGCCTCTTGCAGAGGATACAGCTCCCTAAGGAGTTCACCATCTGCACGTGGACGGGCGAGCAGATACAAGTACATAGCCCAGTCCAGAGTGACTGAACTGCAAAGAGCCTCAGATCTAACTTGAGCACAGTGCCAGAGGAAGGTGCCTTTGTGGGTTTTTTGTTTGTTTGTTTTGATTTGGTTTTGGTTTTTTGAGACAGGGTTTTTCTGTGTAGCTTTGGAACCTATTCTGGAACTCTCTGTAGACCAGGCTGGCCTCAAACTCACAGAGATTCACCTGCTTCTGTCTCCTGCATGCTAGGATTAAAAGTGGGCACCACCACCACCTGACATCTTTGTGTATTTTAAAAGTTACACAAATAGTACATGGTTATATTCTCACTAAACCAAAGCAAACAAAACAAAACAAACAAACAAACAAAAAAAACCCCAAAAATAGCACAGCCACAGATCTCCCTTAAATACTCACATTCCACTCCTCAGATGTGTACGATAATGACTCTTTTAAGCTTTTATATGGTTTTCCATAGATAAAAGTTTGTATTATATGTGTGTATTGTATATATACTTCTATATTTTGACTCACATAGATATTTAGTTTTTAAAAACTGCATATATCCCATAGTGGGGATATACTACAGTTTACTAACCAGTCACTTATAAAAAATTTTAGTTCCAGGTTTTTATTATAAAATTATTTGATAACCATTGTGTACCCTACCCTGTGTACACAAACAAGTATTTTACTAGAATGGATACCTGGATAAAATTGTTATAGGAAAGTGACAAGAAATATTAAATAGATATGAAAGGAGAGTCAGTGTCCCTTGTAGAAATGAAGGGAGAGATGTTTCTTTCAGAAGGAGCAGTATGGTATAGTTCGTGAAAACAGCAATAATTATTGATTGCACTGTATATACATTATTTTATTTAAACCTAACAGCATATATTCATTAGTTTTCTCAGTGCTATAACACAATACCAGACAAAAGCAATTTCAGAAGGGGTTTATTTTGGCTCATGGCTTGAGAAGGGATATAGATAGATAGATGAATATAGATATATTCTCCAAAACTTAAGACACAGTCATTTTTTCCTTCAGTGTCAGCAATGATGAATGCGTCTTTGGTTGAACACCAGACCCAGTGGTCAATTTACAAGTAGAGGACATGGCATACAAAACCACCTATAGCTTGAAGCAAATAAATAGTGTGCAGTGTAGGCTCACACCATCGAGAGACTTGGGGAATGTGAGACGAAAGAAAAATATGCTGTTGCTTCAGGCTTTGATCACTGAACGGAAAGACAAGAAAACCTGTCTTTATTACCTACTACCTCACAAGTGAGTACAGTTGAATCATAGGAAGTTAAAAGTCGGTCTGATGATTACAGAAAAATAATTATCTTTGATCCAGTTTCCAGAGTTGTTTGTTGTGGGTACATTTTCCATGTTGGTAAGCAGTGCTAGAACCAAGCTTAACATAATTTATGAAATTACATAGTTTTCTAGTTTCTAACACATAGAAAAAATGCAAATTTAGCCTGCTGTCCTTAATTTGAGTAGGTTGATTCTGAACTTTTAAAAATCTAATTCTGAGGGCTGGAGAGATGTCTGAGTGGTTAAGAGTTCAGGCTGCTCCTGAAGAAGTCCTGAATTGAGTTCCCAGCATCCACTTGGGGCAGCTCCCAACCACAATTCCAGCTCTAAGGGACCTGACACTTCTTCTGACTTCTGAGGGTACCTGTTGAAACCTCCTCACATGTACACACAGATACATATAAAAATAAGTCTTGAACTGGAGAGATGGCTCAGTGGTTAAGAGTACTTACTGTTCTTCCAGAGAACCTGAGTTCAGTTCCCATTGCCACTGTCAGGCGGCTCACAAGTGCTTCTAACTCTAGCTCCAGGGGATATATACATGTGGTATTTGCACACATATGTTAGACACATACATGGGCGGGGGGAACACCTTACAGTAAAAAAAAAAAAAAAAAAGTTTTAAATCTCATCTTGGGGCTCATAAGATAGCTTAGTGGGTAAAGGTGTTTGCCACCTAAGCCTGGTGACCTAATGTGGATCCTGGAACCCATGAAAAGGTGGAAGAACAGACTCCAAAAGTTGTCCTGTCACCCCACACGTGCTCCTGTAGACCAGATGTCTAAAAGTAAAGCCATGAGGCAAAAAGGCTAAACATGCTTAAAATGGTATTACAGCTAATTCCCTTCAAAAGTTCTATTTAAAACTAATCCCAGCACTCAGGAGGCAGAGCCAGGCAGATCTCTGTGAGTTCAAGGCCAGCCTGGTCTACAGAGTGAGTTCCAGGACAGACCTTGTCTCAAAAAACAATAAACTATATATATTTTATTATTTTATGTGTACGGCTATTTTGTCCACATGTTTATCTCATTTACATGCCTGGTGCCTGAAGAAGGGAAAAAGATGGTCCTGGATCCCTCAGAACTGAAATTACAGGTGGCTGTGAGCCACCATCAAATGTTGGAATCAAACCCAGGTCCTCTGGAAGAGCAGTAAGTGCTCTTAACCACTGAACCATCTCTCTAGTCGCCCTTTAGGAGTTCTTAATGACAATGTGTGAGAGACTCCGTTTCCACAGACCTTGGCCAATATTCGGTATTATCAATACTTTTAAGCTTTACAGGCCTGACACAAAGTTTTTTTTGAGAGACAAAGTTTCTCTATGTAGGTCTGGCTGTCCTGCAACTTGCTTGTGGACCAGACTGGCCTTGAACTCAAGGAGATCCACCTGCCTCTGCTCCCCCAAATTCTGGGATTAAAGGTGTGTACCACCATGCCCGGCCGGGGCAGTTTCTTTACTGAAGATTTATGTGGGAGGGGCCTATCCACGGGGGCAGGTAATCTCGGGTGTATAAAGAGCAGGTTGAGCAAGCCATGGAGAACAGGACAACTTGCAGCGCTCCTCCATGGCCTCAGCTTCAGTTCCTGCCTCCGTGATGGACTTAGGAGCTGTAAGGTGAAACAAACCCTTTCTTCCCCAAGTTACTTTTGGTCCTGGAGTTTTGGTACAACAACAGAATACAAGTTACTATCTTTATTTGCAAAGGGAAATGAAGTTAAATTTTTCTTCATATTGTCATTTGACTGAGAGTGGGATTAACAAACTATACTCATAACAATGATTAAATGCTTGATATGTTCCAAAGCCCTTGCTAGCTAAAGGGTTTTTGAGGGACTATGGAGTGTCAGAAGGCCAGCAGTCAAGCATGCAGAGCAAGATGACAGGCTGCCTCCTGTTGCTCACTCAGAATGTGTGCATATTGGAAAATGTTTTTCTGTGCTCTGCTCATGACACCTTTCTCTTCTTAGGTATATTAGGGATGAGCCAGGAAGGAGCCTCACATATTATATAAGCAAGCACTCCACTACTGAGCTACCTACCCTACGTACCCACACAAATAGCTTCTGATGCCAAATGTATAGTTTTCTACCCATGCTAATTCTGTATTTGAGTCTTAAAATTTAATTCTGAACCAACAACCCAGAGTTACTGAAGACACCACAAGGGCTTTCCAACAAAACTGTCCCCATTTCAGACACCACTTCCAAGTCCAGGCCACCATTATTTCTGACCAACATAAATCAAAGATGCCCACGATGTCATTAATTCACTAACAGAACTCAGGCAAGCACTTCTACCAGTTTATTGTCAATGATTTATTAAAGAATGCAGATGGGTAAGCTGCTGAAGAAGTCATGGTGTGAGATCTAGAGGAATCCTAAGTGTAAGTGTTTCCTCCGTCTTCATGGAACTGGGGTGTGCCATGTTCGCAATGCATGGATATGTTAACTCAGGAGAGCTCCAGACTCCATCAATAAAAGGTTTTGACGGAAGTGCCATAATGTAAGCACTGTTGACTGCTAATTCAATCTAGCCTTGCTCCGCTCCACTACATGGAAGACCAGGCATGAAAGATCCAAGTTCTATTCATGGCTTGGGCTTTTGGGTGATTAGTGCCACCCCAAAGCTGTCTAGGCCACCGGAGTCTACCTCATGAAAAGAAAGATATCATCTCCCACTTTCAGAAGTTCTATGCACTTACAAGTCAGGAACCAGG
Source organism: Onychomys torridus (assembly GCF_903995425.1). NCBI lineage: Eukaryota > Metazoa > Chordata > Mammalia > Rodentia > Cricetidae > Onychomys > Onychomys torridus. Next base: position 44,283,759 of record NC_050444.1, on the reverse strand, counting down.
AACAGAATACGTATCCAGAGTTTATTAAAGTAGAAAGTGAACTCAGTTCTGTCATCTAACTATAACCTACTTACAGCTGTTAAGACCAATGTCACTTTAAAGCTGTCCAAACTTTTTTATAGGTTTGAAGTCAATATGGGGAAGCAGCCGACATCATTGCTCTGCTCTTTCTAAGGATGTCACTTATAGGGAACTAAAAACCCTATTGAACTCCAAAAACATTATGTTAATTGATGTTAGAGATGCATGGGAAATTATTGAGCATGGAAAAATACCTGGATCAATCAACATACCATGTAAGTGATGTGAGTTTTAAACTGATTCATTTGTAGGCATAATAACTGATTATATCCAAAACTTAATGGATGCCTTAACATTTTCTTCCAGTGGACGAGGTAGGTGAAGCCCTACAGATGAATCCAAGGGACTTCAAAGAGAAGTACCATGAAGTGAAGCCATCCAAATCTGACAGTCTTGTGTTTTCCTGTTTCGCTGGGATAAGAAGTAAGAAGGCTATGGACACAGCAGTATCACTGGGCTTCAGCAGGTATGTGAAGGAAGGGAAGGCCGGACTGAGCACTGTGGATTGCAACACTGTGTAGATGCTGGGGATGCTGGGACTATAGCTCAGTGGTAGCATAACTGTGAAGGATGTGAAAAGCCCTGGATTCAGTCCCCAGCATAACAAAAATAAAAATAAACGTCTCTTAGTCTATTCAAGAATCTCCTGGGGGAGCGGGGACATTGAGATTGCTCAATGGTTAAGAGCACTGTCTGCAATGCCAGAGGACACAGGTTTGATTCCCAGCACCCACATGGCACCTCATAGCTGTCTGTAATTCCAGTTCCAAGAGATCTGATGCCTTTTTCTGGCTTCTTTGGGCGCCAGGCATGCATGTAGGGTACAGACAAGCAGGCAAAACACCTATACACATATGTGACAAAAATTCAAAGCCTATCAGACCTAAATTGATAATTTGTCTCAAAAAACAAACAAACAAAAAACAGGTGTCTTGGAGCTGGTGATATAATTCAGCGGTAAACCATGTTCCTCACATGTACAAGGCCCTGGATTTAAGCCCTATTACCATAGGGGTTAAAAAAAATACTGTTAATAAAAGCAGTATAAAGACCAAGGGCATGATGTGTTTTTCCAACCTACTCAAAAACCAACATTTTAAAAAAGAGGTATAGAATCTAGATAGTATGGTGCGTAGCTATTGCAAAGTTTCTTTCAATCTTCTGTTCTGAAACCTAACATTATTTTGTACATTTTCAGTGCTCAACATTATGCTGGAGGATGGAAGGAATGGGCAACCTATGAAATGTCAGAGAAAAAACAAGAAAATTGAGTTTTGGAATAAGAGACTCTGTCCTTGTGTCCAATGATAATGGATTAAGCAAAAGAAAACTCCAGTCTTAGCACCAAAGGCTATACTTGGCAACTGTTTTCCTCATCTGTGAATGAAGACACTGCTCCCCTGAACATTTTCAGAGTCTATTGAGGACTGAGATCATATGAATTGCCATTGAAATATACAAATTCCACAGTTAACTTTTAAGTACTTTGGTATTCCGAAAGATCAGGTAGCTTGCATTATCTAATTATGTGCAATCATGTTATAAGCGAAAACAGTGTATTGACAAGCAGTCCTGATCTTAAACAATAACTAAGCATCAGTTTTAGACCCATACTTGTAGTTCTAATACTCAGGCGACTGAGACAGGCAGACTGCTGTTCAGGTTTGAGGCCAGCCTGGACTACAGAGACCCTGTTTCAAAAGAAAAGGATCTCAAAGTAAACTCTGGACAGGAAAACACTTAGAGCATCTGAAGACTCATGGCAAGGTGTGGCCAGAATAATTAACAATGTAGTTAATTTTAAAAATTAAAGTTAATGTGAGGATAAAAATTGCACGGGTTATGACTATGGAAGGCAAACTAACCTGGAAGAGGTCGGGAAATTTTGTAGGCTAGTAGAGATGTTCTGTGGCATGATGGAAATGTCAGGCATGTGTGTGTCAAAACTCATCAAAGCAAACGAAAAGATATGTGTGTTTACAAGTAATATACCTCAATTTAAAAATGAATAAAAACAAGTAATTACCCAGTTTGACTCCTTCTAGTGTGCGTATATTTCTTTAGAATGTTAAGTTATACACTTGTTAGTGTGCTGGCATAATAGCAGCAAAATAAAGGTGTGTTTTCTTACCTGCTTCTTCTGACTCATTTTCTTTTTTCCCTTTCATTCATATAGTCTTTTCAATGATGTAGGACCTACCTAGCAAAGCTCTCTAAAATAAGATGGAAAGCCATTGGAAGACTAGAAATGCAGCAACACATGTGCGTTGGAAGGGGTAGCCTACTTAAAGGCATTACTGAAGCAGTGAGGTGTTGCACAAATTCTAAACTGTCTTATAATAAAAAACCTGGAGCCAGATATTGGGGTAAATGCTGAAAGATCAGAGAGACAAAGGAACAAGCCACTAGAGAAACTTCTCACCACTACCCAATCCTCAGGCCGAATGAGAGGTAAGATCCTATCTCCATGAGTCCTCTGACTGCAAGCCTCTGGGTCCTCAGCCAAAAGGCTCTGGGTTTTCAGCAAAAAGGCCTTAGTTCCTGTCTCCTCACACCACCACTGCCTGGCCTCTATGTTTAAGCTAGTGGCTGGCTCTGTCCTCTGATCCTCAGGCAAGCTTTGTTTGATACACAATATATAACCACAGCAAGGCTTTCAAAGAACTATGTTCTTAAGGAGAAAGTGAGCTGTAGAGGATGACCCTGAAAGGTAGTACTGGGCCCATGAACTAACAGGAACTTGGATAAAGTGCCAGGCTTTTAGTTACAAACTAATAGGTGCAAATAAGCCACAAATTGAGCACTCCCCTCAAGAACTGAGTCAACTAAATACAGGTGTCTTCCAGATCATATGATAGATGAATATATAGAAATGTGACTGTATTCCAGTAAAATTTCTTATGGACACCAAAGTTTTATATGTTCATGTGTCATCAAATAGTCTATCAACTATTTAAAAATATAGCAAGCACTCTTACCTCAAGGCCAGGCCAAAACAGCAGGTGACAAACCAAATTTAGCTTATAAGACACAGTGTGTGGTTAGCCAAAGGCTATCTAAAGTTTTCACATAGAATGTTTAGACTTTACACAGTAAGCAGGGTCTTTTTCATTTCTGTTTTGAGAGAGGGTCTTACTATGTAGCTCTGGCTGGCCTAGAACTCAATATGTAGACCAGGCTGGCCTCAAACTCACAGAGATTACCTGCCTCTGCTTCCCAAATGTTGGGATTCAAGGTATGTACCACCAGCAGTAAATATGATCTTCTTCTTTTTTTCTTTCTTTCTTTTTTTTTTTTTTTTTTTTTTTTGGTTTTTTGAGACAGAGTTTCTCTGTGTAGTTTTGGTGCCTGTCCTGAATCTTGCTCTGTAGCCCAGGCTGGCCTCAAAATCACAGAGATCTGCCTGGCTCTGCCTCCTGAGTGCTGGGATTAAAGGTGTGTGCCACCACCGCCACCACCACCACCACCACCCAGCTATATAAATATGATCTTATGATTGAAAAATAATAGGAAAAAAAGAGTTGACTGTTGTTGGTATATGTCTGTAATCTCATCACTTGGGAGGTGAAGGCAGGAAGATTAAAAATTAAAGGTCCTTAGCTACACAGTGAGTTCAAGGGAAGTTTGAGCTATCCGAAACTGCCTCAGAGAAAAAAAAGAGAGTAGAAACAGAACCATAGAGGATTTACATATTGGACTTTCAGACACAAGGATTAACGTAACTATAACAACAAAAAAGGAAAGTAGCTAAAATATATTCAGTAATTTGATGACAAAAGTAAGGGGAACTACATCAAAACACAAGAAGTATCAAATAGGAATTCTAGAACTTAAAACACAATAACTAAGCCAGGCTCATTGAAGCATGTCTACAATCTTAGTCATGCAGGAGGCTGGGGCAGAAGGATTATGAGTTCAAAGCCAACCTAAGCAAATTAATAAGAACCTATCTAAAAATGTAAAGAGGGTTAGGGGTGTAGCTTAGGGATAGCAAATTTAGCCAGGGCACACAAGGCTCTGGTCTGATTTCTGGTAACCAAACATAACAACAAAAGACAACACCCAACAGATGTTAAACAGGCTTAACAACAGATTAGACACACATAATAAGATTAATGTTGGGGTTGGGGATTTAGCTCAGTGGTAGAGTGCTTGCCTAGCAAGCACAAGGCCCTGGGTTTGATCCTCAGCTCTGGCAAAAAAAAAAAAAAAAAAAAAAAGATTAATGTCAATGAAAAATTAGAGGTTCTAATTCTGCCTTTATTCCCAGCATGTGGGAGGCAGAGGCAGGTGGATCTCTGGGTTCAAGGCCAGCTTGGTCTACAGAGTGAGTTCCAGGACAGCCAGGGCCACACAGAAAAACCCTGTCTCAAAAAAACAAAAAAGAAAAACTAGAGGTTTTTATATTAAGAGCAAATTATAGAAACATACCATATAGCTATCATTTATTAGGCATTTTGGTATAGCTATGGAAATAACAGATGCCAATTTCAGAATGGTTTCCATTGAGGGAAGAGAAACATAGGTATTAAGAACATTGTTAACATTCTATTTAATGTCTGTTACTTATTACCACCACCTTTTCTAGGGGATAGAGTCTATTATTGAGGGAAGAGTCCAAGGTACATACAGAGAGGAAAAGTGAGAACGGACTCCTTAAGAGTGTTTTTTGTTCTCAGCAAACACTGTGAGGACCGATGGCCAAGAAGGCATGGGGGTGGGTATCTAAACAGGACCAACAGGGAAAGGGGAGGATCTAGGGGGCCTATAAAATACCCAATCCAGAGTTCATTTAGTCAACTCCCAGCACTCAGGTGCCTCCCATACCAAAGCGAGCTGCTTGCTTGCTTGATTAGAGCTCTGGCGGTTGCTTTCTGTCTTCCCTGTCCCACCGAACATGCTCAGCCATTCCCTAGACCAAGAGCACACCCTTATAGTTCTTGAGGGCTCATCTGGGTTTTGAGAAGACCCATATTCAAGGCATGCAGCAGACATGGTGCTGGAGAAGGAGCTGAGAGTTCTACATCTGGATCAGCAGGCAGCAGGAACAGGGAGAGACATTGGACCTGGCTTGGGCTTCTGTAACCTCAAAGCCCACCCCAGTGACACACTTCCTCCCAAAAGGCCATATCTCCCAAGGCTTTCCAAATAGCGGCACTCTCAGATAACTAAGCATTCAAATATATGCGCCTATGGGGGCCATTTGCTTTCAATCACTGTAGTCTGGGAAAGGACCATGGGGAAGATCATGCTTCTGCTCTATTGTTTTCTCACCCCACTCCCAGACATTCTGACCCCTTCTGTAGTTACATGGGATTGGTTTCTCAACTGAAGCCTCCCAAGACTAGCTTCTTGTGCCATGTTTGCAGATGCAGAAGCCAGATCAATGGTTAACAACTGTGTGAGGGGTAGAGTATTGGTTTTTGCCAAACTGACAAAAACTGACATATCTGGGAAGAGGAAATCTCAATGGAAGAACTGCCTCCATCAGATTGTCCTGTGGGGTATTTTCTTGATTGACATGGGAGGGCCCAGCTCACTGCGGGCAGTGCCAGACCTGGGCAGGTAGTCCTGCGTAGTGTAAGAAAACAGGCTCAGCAAGCCACAGGGAACAATTCAGTAAATGGGGTTCCTCCAGATTGCTCCAGTTCTTGCCTCCAGATTCCTACACTGAGTTCCTGCCCCGATGCCCCTTAATGATGCACTGTGACATGGAAGTGTGAGCCAAATAAACTCTTCCTTTCCTCTAGTGCAACAGAGAAGCACACTAGATCAGGTAGCTTTTAAAATGAAAAAGGATAGCAATGAAGTCCCCCATGGTCCTTCAGCATACTTTTCCTACTACCCTCTTGGTTGGCCTGTGCCTGGCATCATACGAAGGAAGCCTGGGAGTGAAGGAACTCTTGGAGCAGAAAGGGATGAAGTCCAATCTTTTTGTTTTTGCCAGAGCTGAGAATCAAACCCAGGGCCTTGCGCTTGCTAGGCACGCGCTCTACCACTGAGCTAAATCCCCAACCCCAAATTAAAGTCCAATCTTTTTATAAATCCAGCAGTAACAAGTTTATAATGTTCTGTCTCTAAAATCATTTTTAGCTGCAATATAGAGGGTGGTGCGACCATTTGTCAACACTTTCCAATGCTTAATTTTCTATAGTCTGCCCTTGACTTGATTGCTACTGCCAAAGTATATCCAGAGGTCAGAGGATGCTGTAATCTAAGTGCCCAATAGTATCCTTGCAAGACTTCTCTAATAGTATCTACTGATTGCACCATGGGCCCTTCTAATCTTTTGATTGCTTATTTTTTGAGACAGGGTCTCTCTGCGTAGTCCTGGCTGTCCTGGAACTGGTTTGATAGACCAGATGATCACACCTGGCTCACCAAGGACCCTTCTATCCTGATCGTCCTTTAGACTGTGGCCTCTCTATTTCCTACCAATTAGATACTCACTACACCAGGCATGGCCTCTCTCCATTGAGGATCTCTGTGACTGATACGTTTTTGTAAACTCTTTCTTGCAAGAAATCAGATGGCAAATCAAATGTGTTGGGAAAGCATAGCACCAGAAGTATCTTAAATACAGAGCTATAGGGTGTCTGGGCCTGAGCCCCTGTAGGCAGACACATGATGACATGTCTCTACAAGCAAGATGAATCACAGAGGAACCTTGGAGAAGGTATCTCACTACTTGTTTTGCCCTCTCCCTGGGACAGATGAGAACATACTGTCCTATAGGCACGTTGGAGATGGCCCCTATCCCCAGTGGCCTAGGGAATATGGGTAGGGAAGTGGTGACCCCAGTCCAAGACTTCTCTGTTGTTTCTCCTTATTGAAGATTGGACAGATGCCAAGATTTCTCTCAAGTCTTCACTTGGCTGCCTTCACGGCGCAGAATTAGACACTCAGACAAACACAAACTCCAATTTTCTTGAGCAGCATTTCTCCCATATCCCCTGGGTAATGGGTGGTGGTGGTGGGACACAAAAGCTGCCTGGGGCCCTCAAGTATACCATCCTTCAACTGGACCAGTTCTGCAAAAACAGAGGAAATGGTGCAAGGTTCCTATGTTCAACTTTGATCTTTGACAGTGCCTGGAATTGGCCCGCTATTGTCAGACAGAGTCCACCATTTTGACAATCATCTGTAGTTCAGCTCTCCCACCTCTGAAACCAGGGACCCCTACATAACTCAGTAATCCCACCACCTCAGTCCCCTTTTCTCATCCCAGCTCCTTCAAACCCATACACCCCAACTGGCAGCCCTGGCTCCACCTGGACCCCCACCATAGCCTGAAGAACCTAGAGAAGTTCAGTCTGAGTGAGGCTTCTGGGCTATTCCCCTAGCAAGGAGTTGGTGAGAGAATTAAGACCCATCTACATCCACTGACTCTTCTGTTAGCAGCAGAGCTTAAAGATATCAAAATGGAATTAGGTAGTTCATAGAGAATCCCAACCAATAGGAATAAGCCTTCCAGAATCTAAATGTCTTTATGACATGGCCTGGAGGGATGTCATGCTCATCTTAGTTTTTGTTTTGGGATAGGGCTTCACAGTGTGGTTGCCTCTGCCTCCTAAGCTGTGTGCCACCACACCCAGCTCTTGTTCATTTCAGATAAGACTTTGACCCCAGTGGAAAAACAGAGGGTAACCGAGAGGGTGGTAGCTGATGATAATGACTACCACCATGGCCCACATCTAAGTTCCCACAGGAGTCTAGGCAGTTCCTTTGAACGGTGACTCCCAGGTAAACCATAGAGAAAGCACTTTATTGTGTTTCAGAGAGCTTAAGGAGAGCAAAGACCAAGCCTCTCAATTACTCTCAGCTGATGGCCAATTTCCAGGCATGTAGAAAGTGACAGTTTTGGGCAATAATTTAGCAGATGCAGGTGCAAGGGCAGAGGCACTCAGGACAGAGGAAAAGGTTCCCCCTTATGAGACTACTTCCTGCTTCTATTGAGGACACATCACATTCCATCCAAGATAGAGGAAGCCCAGGAAAACAGCTACAGCCTGGACCACCACAGATGGTGGCCTGCCCCCAATTGTCATTTATGGTTGTCTAAATCAATACAATGGGAAATTCTAAAGTTCCCTTCACCAAATATATCACCAGGAAAGGGAAAACTCCATTCAGTTAGTGTGGAAGTTTGTTTGTAATTGGCCCCCATAAGCTCATAGGGAGCGGCACTCTTGGGAGGAGTGGCCTTGTTGAAGTAGGAGGTGTGACATTGTTGGAGGAAGTGTGTCACTGTGGGGGCAGGCTTTGAGGTCTCTTTTGCTCAAGTTTTCTTCAGTGTGACACAAAGTCCACTTCCTGTTGCCTTCTGATCAAGATATAGCTAGCACCATGTCTACTTGTGTACTGTCATGCTCCCCATCATGATGATAATGGACCAAACCTCTGAACTGTACGTGAGCCACCCCAATTAAATGTTTTCTTTCTAAGAGTTGTCATGGTCAGGGTGTCTCTTCACAGCAATAGAAACCCCAAATAAATAAGACTGTTAGCCAGAAAGATATTCTTGGGGACTGAGCTGCTGGAAGTCTTGGCTCACATAGGCCAAAGGTGGGGACCTGCCAAAAGACTAATTCCCAGATGAATCACTTACCTCTCCCTGGTATGCAAAGGCAAAGAAAATACCCAAAAGAATTAACTACCTACCAGGGGACAAAGTACCATCTCCTACAGCATGAGTGGACACTTTGACTGGATGGATTGAACCATTCCTTGTCAGATGGAAAGGACACAGAAAGTAGTAACTCTTCTAAATGAAAAAAAATTCCTAAGTTTGGAGTGCCTAAAAGTATACAGAGTTGAAATAGGCCAGATTTCAAGGCCAAAGTTACTCCAGGAGGTTTCCCAGGAACTGTGGATACAACTTAACCTCCACTGTGCCCAGCATCACCAGTCTTCCAGAAAAGTAGAAAGAATAAATAGGCTACTAAAAATATTGCCTTACTAAGCTAATGCAAGAAACTCCTATTTCTTGGATTTAAGTTATTATCCTTAGCCCTTTGGGATTGCCCTTAGCAGTTTTGTACACCAGGCCTGTCCATTGAAGTAACTTGCTACATGATCCTCAAACTAACCAGCATGTATCACCCACCTATCCAAGTTCCAACAAGTACTTTTGGAACTTTGCTGTGGAATAATGCTTTTGTACACAGCTTTAATGAAACACTGATTGGCCAGTAGCCAGGCAGAAAGTATAGGTGGGATAATCAGACAAGAATTCTGGGAAGAGGAAGGCTGAGTCAGGATGCTAGCCCACTGACTGAGCAGCATGTAATGGCACACAGGTAAAGCCACCAAACATGTGGAGACATAGAGATTAACAGAAATGGACTGAGTTTAAGTGTAAGAGGTAGTCAGTAGTTAGTGGCCGAGCAGTTTTAATTAATATAAGCCTCTGTGTGTTTACTTGAATAACTGCAGACTGGGTGGGACACAGGAAAACTTCTGGCTACAAAACTTAAACCAGGGAGGCCTAGATATGAGACACAGGACAGTCCCGGTACTATCCTGGGAACCAAGTTCTGGTAAAGACAGTCAAAGAGATGCCTTCTTTAAGTCTCAATTGAGAAGATCCTTACCCTGTGATCTTCATCTGTTCCATGGAATGAGTCAGCAATACCCTAGATGATTACCATACTGTTGGGGAAAAGTATTTTAAGGTGTGTTACTAACTCTATGAAGCTGTTACTGTGCCTGTGTAAAACACTTGGTCTAATAAAGAACTGGCCAATAGCAAGGCGGAGAAAGTATAGGTGGAGCTGGCAGGCAGAGAGAATATATAGAGGGAGAAATCTGGGCAAGGTCTAGAAGCCAGAGGAGAAGGACATCAGGGGCCAGCCACCCAGCTACACAGCAAGCCATGGAGTAAGATTTACAGAAGTAAGAGAATAGGAAGAGCCTAGAAGCAAAAGGTAGATGAGATAATTTAAGTTGAGGAAAGCTGGCAAGAAATAAGCCAAGCTAAGGCCAGGCATTTACAAGTAAGAATTCATCTGTGTGATTTATTTGGGATCTGGATGGCAGGTCCTGCAAAAAAGAGCAAAAACAACCACCACCACATTCCTTTACATGACTGTCTGCACTTGGCCACAATTAAAACAAGAGGAGTCTGATGTTTTCATTTTCTAAGACAGGGTCTCCCTACATGGTTTAGGGTGCCCTCAAACTCAAGATCCTTTTTCCCCAGCCTACCAAGTGCCAAAAGACCTGTAGTAGCACTTCTAGACTGATATTAAAACCGTTACTATCATGGTGTCAGAGGCTTCAAAATGTAAAACTACAGCATATGATTTAATGCTTTATTTATAAGAGTAGCTGCTTTATCTCAATCATGGGAGCTCACCTTTTGAGTAGATCTACAAGGGAGCAGAGGTAACCATGGAAAACGTGGCAACAATAGACCAAATTCTGAATTAACCAAATGCCTCAGCTTCCCTTCATCATCATCTTCCTCAACTAACTTTCATAATTTCCATGGGGCCTCTTCAATTCTGTGAGAATGTATTCTTTTGCTATTTACTATGTATGTGTCAGAACACTTAGTGGATACAGGTTCAGCATCTAATGCAGTTTTGTATCCTTTTTTAAAAAAAGATTTAAGTTTTTATGTGTAGTTTTATGATTGTTTTTCCTGCACTTGGTAGTTCACTGAATGCATGCAGTGCCCAAAGATGTCAGAAAAGGGAGTCAAATCTCCTGGAACTGTTGTTACAGATGGTTGTAAGCTGCCACAAGGGTGCTGGAAATTGAACCTGGGTTCTCTGCAAGAGCATCAAATGTTCTTAGACCTCTAAGCCATCTCTCCTACACTAAATACTGTATTATTTTAAAAAAATACCCTTAAGTTATTATTTTTATGTATATGGGTATTTTGCCTGCATGTAGGTCTGTGCATCACTTGCATAATTGGCCCCTGTAGAAGCCAGGAGAGGGTATCAGATGCCCTGGAACTGGAGTCACAGATGGGCCATGTGAGTGTTGAGAATTCAACCTAGCAGCTAGTGCTCTTAACTGCTGAACCATCTCTCCAGCCCAAATGATGTATTCTTTTTTTCTTTTTTGGTTTTTCAAGACAGGGTTTCTTTGTATAGATCTGGCTGTCCTGGAACTAGCTCTGTAGGTCAGGCTGGCCTTGAATTCAGAGATCCACCTGCCTATGCCTCCCAAGTGCTGCAATTTAAGGTGTATACCACCACTGCCAGGCACAAATGCTATATTCTTAAAGCCAACCTTGGCGGCTCATAACTTTAATCCCAGGATTATAGAGGCTGAGGCAAGAACAGTGTTTGAGGCCAGCCTGGGCTGTGTAAGGAGACCCTAAGTCAATCAGTCAATACAAATGAAAAAGTGAACAATTTATATACCTTCCAGCAAAGTAAGTTGTTCCCTGTGTTTGAAAAAAACATACTTTTAAATTACCAAGACCTTTTCAACACTGTAAGTTGCTTCAGCACTGTAACAGGGCCCTAGACCTTAGCACAGCCACGATGGAAGTTCCATTTGGGCTGTAAAATTCAGCATGCAGACAGAACCACAAGCCAAAACAAAAACAAAGGCCTAATCCACCAAAGTCCATATATAGTTGTGGGAAAGTCTTTAAATGTACTAAGCTTGCTTTTTAGCTATTGTAATTCTGCTTCTGGCTAACTGTTCGTGTTAACTGAAGTATGTCAACCCAGAACGTGTTTTTTTGTACTGAAAAGCTCCCCCAAGAAAGGCTCAGGGCTACACTGGGATACCGAATACCCAGCGCAGTCACCAGCCAGCTAATACAGATTTTATTGGCTTACACCCATGTCTGGTGAAAATCCCACAGCAAGCACCAAGGCAAAGGAGAAAATGAGAGAGATTTAAGTAAGGAGGGAGAAGTGGAAGAAGAGAAACTTCCAGAAGATGATATCCTAGTAGAATCTCACTGAGTGCATTCATAAGTTCCTATTTTCTTTGAAGATCAAATCTGAGGACAGTTGTTTATCCTTGATTCTCTGCTGCTCTTATTTTAACACACAGACTTTCCAAATACCTTTGTCTTCTCAAGTATGTAGGATCCTTTAAATTATGGCAACATTCTAACTTGCAACAGTGTGACTAAACCAAACAGAAGGGCTGTAAAGGAAAACTGTTAAAACAGGGAATAAAGAGCAGGGTGGTGGCGCAGGCCTTAATCCCTGCACTGAGGAGGCAGATCTCTGTGAGTTCCAGGACAGCCTGGTCTACACGGAGAAACTGTCTTGGATAAAAACAAAACAAAATGGCACAAAGAACTCTTTAAAACAGCCAACAAGTCTAATGCCCTTAGACAGGGAATGAACTGCACTCTCAATCAAGAGCAAGGCGCTACTTAAAGGCTTGACATGCCCCTATCTTTGGTAACAACCTAAGAGAATAAAGGGGTGTGTGTGGAGAGATCACAATCTAGTCAGTTCTACACAGCAGTGACACTCGGCCTTGAGGGCAGTCATTCTCTCCTGGAAGATGACACATTCAGCCAAATCGCCCTACGTGTGAATGGTAAAGAACAAACAATAAAGAATTCTGGGATAACCTAACAAGAAACACTAAACAAATTATAACCAAGGTAACTGCCAATTATAAAAGGCAAAATAGTCTAAAGAAATTAGATTATAGAAGACTATTATCTATATATCTGTACATAACTGAGCATTGTACAATTTATTGTCATTTGGGGATACTGTCTCAGGTAGTTCAGGCTGGCCTCAAACTCTTCATATGTAGCCCAGGTTAGACTTGAACTTCTGACTCTCCTGACTCCATACCCTAAGTGCTAGTACTAAAGCTGTGGGTCAGCTCAAACTGTACAATTAAATGATAGAAATTCCATCACAGGAGGGAGGGGGAAATGTGTGGGAAAACAAGACCGTCCATCTTCCATATTTAGGTAATCTTCAATATTGAAAATAAATGAGAAATAAATACAATGGGGGGAGTAAGTGGAGGGTAGCATGGTAACGTGTCTGGAGCTCCAATGAGCAGGTTTTATGGATTAGAATCTGTATCTAAGCTGTCACTTACTTCATATGATATGAGTTCTCATCTCTGAAGTAAATTACTCTGAGAACTAGCTCAAACTAAGCACACGATGTGCATCTGACATACAGTAAATGCTCAAATTAACGATAATATATATTAGGAGCTTGCTAACTGGAAATGTTGAAGTAAATAGCAGAGAAATGACTACAAGTTAAAAAGAAAAGCAGGAAATGGGAATGAGAGGTAGGTGGAATGAGACAGGAGTCTTAACATTCTCATTATTATCTGACAGCAGCACTGTCCAATGCAAGCCACTCTGTGATTTTAAATGTTCCTACATTTAAAAAATTAAAAAGAAACAAGAAAAATTAATTTGAATAATGTTTTATTTAATTCTATGTATCCAAAATATTATCATTTAAAACACATAATGGTTATAAACAAATTGAGATTTTTAACATTCTTTTGTTTTGTAATAAGTACCTAAAATCCAACATGTTTGTACATTTACAGCATATCTGCATTCAGACAAGCCACACGGTAACCATTCAACCCTAAGTGGCTGGTGGCTATGATACTGGACAGTGTGCCTAAGACAGTAATTGATTCTGAAAAACAATACTTGTCATGTGGGTGACAATACAGCGACAGCCACTATGTGCTTACTGATGGAAGAGACTGCCACCTTATACAGTAGTCTACCAAAACAAATAGGATCTCCATGCGATCAACCTTCATATTGCCAATTTATAAAAAACAAAGGAGAAAGAAAACACACTAAATGGCATGCCAAGGATGCCCACAGCAAAATTTAGGCTATGGGAGACTTAATAGATTAACAAATGAAAACCAGGAATTTTTTTTTAAATAACATGGAGGAAGAATCCATGAATCTAAAAGTAAAAGGATTTATAAATGAATACATAGACTGTTCTGTAACTCCCAGGGAACTGAAACTTTTTTTTTTCTTTTTGAAACAGGGTTTCTCTGTGTAGTTTTGGTGCCTCTCTTGGATCTCTAGACCAGGCTGGCCTCGAACTCACAGAGATCCACCTGGCTCTGCCTCCCAAGTGCTGGGTTTAAAGGCGTGCGCCACTACCACTCAGCTCGGAACTGAAACTTTTAATGTAATATTTGATAATTATTTTCATTACTTTTAAGTAAAGTACAAAAAATATTTTTAAAAAAACTTTAAAAGTACTTTTATAGTGTTTTAAGGAGCCATTTCCTTTCAGGAGCACATACTGAAATATTTACAGATGAAATAATGTCTGGAATTTTCTTCAAAATAATATGCAAACTGGAGACAGGTGTGAAAGTTGAAAAAAGGAGAAACTGACTATGAATCAGTAATTGCTGAGGCTAGATCATACACACACGGAGGTTTATTACACTGCTCTGTCTGCTCTTGTAAACTTTTAATTTTCGACAATAAGAGATTGCGAAGAAAACCATGAAACAGGAAGGTTAGACTGGAAAATACACTGGAGAAAAAAGGCCTGAAGATAAAACTACAGTCAATGACTGTGATGAGCAATCACCAAGCATCCAAGCTAAGCTCAGATCCACTCCTGAAGGCCTGCAGAGAGCTTGTTTTCTTGTTCTTATCTTATACAGCCTTAGGAGGTTCCATACTGGTGCCAATGTGTCGTCTCCTTTCCAGCTCATCTGATGTTCTCCATAAGGAATCAAGACTTTCCTTACAATCTATTCATAAACCACATGAAATCACCCCTTTATACAAAGTATGATGGGCGTTAATTTAACATGCAGAAAGATTCTGAGAAAACCTAAGTAAAATTTAACAAGATGAGTTCAAGACACTAGTAAATACAGCTGAAGAACTTAACTTTTATTCTGCTAATTTTAACTAGGAAGTCAATGCTTAATTTTTTTCATGATTTACTTTTTAAAAGTGCAAAACTACACATTAATATTCCATTACTCCAAGTTTTATTTGCCATTCTTCCTTCAAGTCTGAAGAAAATGAGTAATTTATGAAGTTTCAGTGACACCAGTCCCACAGATGTAACATTTATTCTGAAGTCTACACTTATAAAAATTAAGAACGGCCAGTATCACACTAGCCTGAAACCTGACTAGGTTTTTGTTTTGTTTTATTTTTTTGAGACAGGGTTTCTCTGTGTAGCTTTGGTGCCTGTCCTAGATCTCGCTCTGTAGACCAGGCTGGCCTCGAACTCACAGAGATCCACCTGGCTCTGCCTCCCAAGTGCTGGGATTAAAGGTGCCCCACCACCGCCACGCTCTGACTAGATTTTTGATTTAGAATACTTACTGTACATCTGTCAGCTCACACTAAAACACAAAATTAAGAATGGGGTGTATGTACCTCATAAAAATTTCCAGTACAGACTAAAGATGAACATTTTCACCAAAATTTCAACTTCGTTGTTTAACCAAATTGAACTTTTAAAATGCTTATTAACTGAATTAATTGCAAATAACTTTTTCTTTCAGGTTTCACAGCATTTCAAAGCAGCTAATAAGTCAATATAACCTTTAAAATGTCAAAGCATACTATACATATTGCACTTTTTTAACAGGTTGGGCTAGTATCTTCTGTGATGATACAAAAAATATTGAATAAAATACATATTAAGAATTAGTAAGTTCTTGATTAATCTCCCTCAAATTATAAATATCATCCCAACACATCACAATTTTCCCTAAGATTTAATTTATTTAAGAATAAAGTTTTAAAATTTAACTGGGAAGGGTGAAGGGCTCTTACTGACTTTTTATGTCCATTTTCTTGGTCCCTTAATGTCCAAAGAGAATTTTAAACAAATGACATTTCATGTCTCTTGCCTTAATTAAAAAAATAAGCTATTAGTAAAAAACTTCAATTATCCTAATCAAAAACCAGTATTATTGTGTGTGTATACATTTGTGTGTGAGAGAAGTTAACTCTGAAATGTCTATGTATGTCTAAAATGTCCCCTTAGAGCTTTACTAAATTTTATAATTACGATTTAATAAATTACACACTAGAATCAAATTAAGTAAGGAAAACTTATTTTGTGAAAATTAAGTCAATTCCCAATAGGCTTGATAGAAACAAGCTATTCGTTTGCATCTGATTTCCAATGAAGACATTACTCAAACTGTCCAATGCTTTACTTCCAAGTGGTCCACTACAGGATTCTTCAGGGTGTTTTAAGATTGGCTGTAGCTAGAGTTCTGACTTCCATTTGGACCCTGCTCTCCTTCACTGTTCAAATGGGGAAGAAAGAAATTTTATGCCAATTAAAAGATTCATTTTCAACACCTGATAATACTACTAGTTTCTGAAGTTTATTATTCTGTGGCACAATTCTACAAAACAAAGACATTCCTGACTACAAGACACAGGTGTAGAAAATTAAAATCCAGAAAACTAACATTTGGTTTTATGTTTTTATTCTTCTGTAACTTTGGGCCCTCATACACAACAAGCATTCTGGAAGTTAGTGTCCATACACATTCAGAGATGTAAGTTAGCACTTGGGATTTCACTATTATTACAGGTATCACTCAACATAGAGATTACAAGTTCTGGACAAATTTCCTACAAAATCAAATCAGACATGTAAAACTCTACTTCTATTCTTTAGGAAAATCCAAAGTGTCTTTCAAAAAAAACAAAAACAAAAACAAAAAAACCTGCTGTCCAATGACATCATAAAATCATATGATAATAACAAACCTTTATACATTAAAAAATATGGTAATTGCCTAGAAAAAATGCTGAATATTAAAATAAAAATAACTAAAGCTGAAAATACCAGTAACTGTGACAATAGGAGATTGCCTTATCTTGTCCATCATCATCTTGCAGCTTCAGGCCCTGCCATTAGTGGAGAATCACTCAGGGAGCTTCTGTAAAAAACGCATCCAAAGGTAGCTGTTTGAATGACTGCTTTAAGCAGCTCCTAGTAACAGTAAGCATCATTTTCTTCTCAACTGTAATATCACTGTAACCAGAGCAGTCTATAAGTGCATCTTAGTGTTCATGACCTTTTAAAGTAACAACTAAGCCAACAGCATTCATTTCCCTTCTCACCTTTCTCTTCCTTGAATGATTTGCACAGTGAGGGCAGAGGGCCACTCAACTAAGTGAGAAGATTCAATTAAAACAACAAAAACTTCTTAGCAGAGGAGGTTCACTTTTACAAAATTATATGTAACTGTGTGCTATGGATCATAGGATCACTCAGAAGTCAAAATTTATTATCTTTCATATATCAGATCATCAAAATTTTTGAAAATGGTTACTGAGATGTATAAAATAATCATTAATGAAAGAAGAGGAAAGAATTATTTTTGAGCCTTTTACCTCTGAATTTCAAATAAGTTTGCCTAACCCAGTTCCATTTATGTACAGAATGTGACTATATGTTGAGGGATACCTGTAATAGACCTCCATTGCATTAGGAAGTTGCTAGACAGAGAATTGATCTTAAAACTGAGACATCTTCAACTTATCAAGACAGAAATTACACAGGCAGAAATCAAGAAATTTTAGTATAAGTTTTTAGAAAAAAATGAAACATAGCACAATCTAAGAAAAATATAATTGAGTACACTACACAATGAAATCAAATCAGTAATTAGGTCTAAAATATACCTGTTTGGAGGTGGTTTTGGTTTTGGCATCTTACTAAGAATAGTTGCCATCTCTTTTCTCTCATCAAAATTCTTCCACTGCTCATATAGTTTTAAAATAACCCTGATTATTTCCAAAATCTAGAAGAAAATATTTGAAAAACTTTCAGTAGTAAAAACTAGCAAGGTATTAGCATATAAAGAACATACATCATGCAGAGCATGGTGGCACATGCCTCAATCCCAACATTTGGGAGAGGTAGATGGATTTCCATGCATCGGAGCCAGCCTGATCTCCATAGCAAGTTCCAGGAAAGGTGGGGCTGCACAGCGAGACTATGTTTTAAAAAGAAGACAAGAGTACCTTCTCCATGTCCACAGAAAGTTCCGCAAACCACTGCCTAGCATCTTTCTGTTGTACAACACAGGCTACATGTAGGCAAGCTAGAAAAAAAAAAAAATAGAAACAATTGTTCAAATTTAACAGCAAACAGTCTTAGAACTAAAGATTTTCATAAAGATTTTATCATACTTTCCAATACTCTTTCTAAAGTAAGTTACAATGTTGAGATTACAAACACTTTATACTGTGTATCAATATTTAATGGACCATTTATTAATTTAATGATATACAGAAAAACTTCTGGCTGCAGGATAGTTCTTTACACCCTGTCTTCACTGTATACTGGTCAGGTGTGGGGCCTTGAAGGCAGACTTGTACAAGAGAAACAACTCCAACCAAGAAAAATAAATAGGAAAATTCACTTATGAACAGTAGTGCTAAGTATTCAAATCACACCCCGAGCCAGTAACAGAAAACACAGCCCACCTCACCAACGTACTGCAAGTCTTAAAAATGTGTGTTGGGGGCACAAAAGTCCTTGCACCCACAGATTGCTGGGGGAACCAGGAATGTTAATTAAAGGAGCAAATAAAATGCTTCTATCCAGAAAGCTGGGAGTGGATATTACTAATGACCTGGTGGCCTTTGGCTGTCTATAGAAGCAGACCTCACCCAAATGTAATACCCCAGAATGTCTATCCCAGACTCTCCATCCCTAGACCTTAATCTTTAGCTTTCAATTAATGGAACCCATCCTTAGGGGATATAATCTAAATTTTAAAAAGCTAAATTTCACTTAAGCATTTATTGACCTATGCATGATGGTCATGTTTGGTTAGACAAGCTTTTAAGACTGTCTTGGGGTTTGGAGAGATGGCTCAGCGATTAAGAGCAGTGGCTGCTCTTCCTGGGGTCTTGAGTTCAATTCCCAGCAACCACATGGTGGCTCACAACCATCTATACTGGGATCTGATGTCTCTCTTCTGATATAAAGTTGTACATGCAGATAGAACACTCATATCTATAAAATAAATAAATAAATCTTAAAAAAAAAAACAAAACTGTCTTGTGTGGTAAAGAATGCTGAACAGCAGCGGGCTGGTGGTGGCGGCGCAGGACTTTAATCCCAGCACTTGGGAAACAGAGGCAGGCGGATCTCTGTGAGTTTGAGGCCAGCCTGTTCTATAGAGTGAGAACAAAGACAGGCAACAAAACTACACAGAGAAACTCTGTCTCGAAAAACAAAAACAAACAAAACAAAACAAAATATGCTGAACAGCATCCCTGGCTTCTATACCCATGAGATGCCAATAGCATATCATTTCACTATAAAATCCAAGTCCATCTGTTTGGATGCCAAATAGTCCCTGTGAGAGTGTGAGGGATGTTAGCTTGTATTTAGAATCACAAGCCCAATAATATGTAGGATATGATATAACTCTAATAAGCATAAGGATGCTGGAGACTCATCACCAAACTGGATGAAAAAGATGGCTAGATTACAGAAGGGACAGAAAAACGAAAAAGAAAAAAAAAGTTGACTCCTGAAGAATTATGCTCACACATAAACACATTTATTTTAATGTTTCAACACCTAAAAGATTATAAAAACCCACACTATAGCTAAGATCAAAGAACCCTTACTTGGAAACTAGTTAGTTTCCAACTAAAGTTACTAACTAGCACTAATCACCACACCAGCAACAACATTTAAAAAGGTAATAGATTCTGGGCAAGGCTAATGAGCTTATTGGTGATTAGAGTCTGAGGTGTCAGTAAAGTGTCAAATGGAGCTATGTAAGGACACGAAAAGTTGATCAGGCACAAGATCTGAGCTGAACAGGTTTAGGCTGTAGAGACAGTGTACTTGGTGAAGCGCTTGCAGTGCAGACATAAAAACCTGGTTCGATTTCCAACACCCACATTAAATAAAGGTGTTGGCATGAGACTAGGGCTGGAGAGATGGCTCAACAAGCTAAGAGCACTAGCTGCTCTTCTAGAGTATCTGGTTCAATTCCCAGTAGCCATATGATGACTCAACCAACTATTACTCAATCATGAGGAGCCAATACACTCTTCTGGCTTCTGCAAAGCATGCACACAATGCATAGGCATACATGTAAGCAAAACACCCATACACATACAAGAAAATGAGAGAAGAAAAGGTTGGACATGATGGCAAACACTTGTAGTTTCTGGGGCTCACTGGCCAGTCAGACTAGTCTAATAAATGAGCCCTAGGTCCCAGTAAGATACCCTGTTTCAAGGGTAGTGGTGGTGCACACCTTTAATCCCAGCACTTAGGAGGCAGAGGCAGGTGAATCTCTGAGTTTGGGGCCAGCCTGGTCTACAGAGTGAGTTCTAGGGCAGCAAGGACTAAACACAGAAACCAAAAAAAAAAAAAAAAAAAAGAAAAGAAGAAAAAAAAGACTCCTGAAGAATGACAAGGGTTGACCTCTAACCTCTACTATGTGTACCTGACCTTTACACGAACTTGCCAATGCTCACACATAAACACATTTACTTTACTGTTTCAACACATAAAAGATTACAAAAGCCACACATTTCAGTAAGACTACCTAAGGGGAACATAGACTACACACAGATGGCAAAATCATACCATGTGCCCTGCTATTTCTTCCTTCCTATCTATACAAAGCCAGCATCTTTTCTCACTGGTGTTACTTCAGAATCCCACCAAGTCCAGTGTTTTAAAAGAGCCACCAGTTCTGCAGAAGTGCTAAGTATAGCTCATGTGTGCCTCTACTATAAAGGTGAAAACCAGCAATGTTTATGAAATAACGGAAAAGCGGGGCTGGAGAGATGCTCTTGCAGAGGACTTCTGTTCAATTCCTAGCATCTACAAGGGGCTCACAACTATCTCTAACTTCAGTTCCAGGGGATCTGGTGCCCTCTTCTGGCCTCCAAGGGCTTACGGCATTAGTGTGTTACATATATATATGTGCTGCCAAAATACTCATACATATAAAATAAAATAAATCTAAAAGAACAATTAAAAAAGACGTAACTGAAAAGAAAGAGGGGAAATCCATCCAGTGAAATTAAGTATGAGGAAAAATTAAAAGAAAAAGAAGTCTGGATTAATTTAAAGAAAGGGGGAGGGATGTAAGAAAGGAGCCATGAAAATCAACAGGAGAGAAAAAGGGAGCAGAAACTATTAAGTGCCTAGGATATAACAGACATTTGGTGTTCTATTATTATTTAGAGATTTCACTTAACTACTGAAACAATTCTTTATAAAGTTATTATCCCTCCCACAACTTTACAAACTCAGAAAAATTAGCTAACTGTTTCTACAAGTGTAAAGAAAGCAATGTCTAAATCTAGTCCCCTCTAGCCCATCACTGCATCCCTTCTCCACGATGTGGGATGCCAGCTAACTTCTCCTAGCAACACAAGCACAGATGCTTCTTTCCTTAAGCTCTTGGATCCAGAAATGGAAATCAAAACCAGATACTTAAAGACAACTAATAACAGCAGATTTAAACCTGACTTTTCCCCTTTAAGCACACAAAAAAACATTGTTTAGGTACTGATTAAAATTCTTTAAATAACTAAAGGGGGAAAAATTACCAAAGAAGTGGGCTGAGGGGACAATAATGCTAATCTGTTGTAGTGCGCATTACTGAAAGCTCACATTCAAGGATTAGTCTACTGCATAAAAACAGAATTTACACTCAGGTGAGATGTATTTTAGCATAACGTAAATAGGCAGAAACAGCTTAACCAATGAAGGCACTCCAAATTTACATACCCAAAGCTATCATGAAAGGCGGATACAGCAGACAAAGATCCGTGCGGTAGGTATCATTCACTATCCTCCTGCAGAAATGTAAATCTTAATATTACTAACAGCATGTTTACGTCACTGACTATGGAACTTCTCCCATCTTTGTACACTCACAACCCTGTTCTATTACTGAGAACAGCCACAAACATGAAAACAGAGCAAAACAATGGATGCGTGAATGTGACAACAAAGTGATACCCACTACTGAATAGGAAACTAACTTATTTTCGATTTTGGGACCCCACAACTAATTATGTAAAATAAATTTTTCACATTTTTGGAAAATAAAAAGTAAAATAAAAAAACCATTTGAAATGGGTTTACATTGAATCCAATCAAAAAGTATTATTTGAAAAAAATTACTCTTAATTTTCATGTAAAGTCATGTTTTCATATAAAACATGAAAAGAAACACTTATCAAATAGGTATATCTTTATGACTTATACCACTGTAGCCATTCAAACTTCACAAGCAGATAGCTGCTGACTATAAAATGTCTTGGGGCACTTTATAATACCACACCACACATTCAGTTATCAACCCTCCGTCTAGTACCATGTTACAGGGGAGTAACTTCTGCTCTAGTTACCATGCAAGGGGAAGCAGCACGTCCTCTTGGCCCATGTCCTGCACGTACTGGAGCAAAGGTCTATAAGGATGATACACTATCAAGCAACAATCCTAGAAACGTTTAAAAATATATGTATAAAAGCAGGTTTATTACAACACAAAACCATATCATTTTCCAACTAATTGTTCTGTGTATTTCAGATTAATTTCTCTATCTCATACTTGCTTCCTTTTTATTCTCTTACTCAAATATGACCCTGAACTACTGTGGTAGTGAAGGCAGTGCTTTCTCTGGAATACACCTTGGTAAATCAGTTGGCAGACAGTCAGCATCCATTTTTTCCTTAGAGACTCAAAGTGTCACATCTGCAACACACTGACACCTCTTACTAGCCTAGAGATCCATAATTCTCATAGAGGAGCAGAATTCTGCCCCAAGACACAATCTACCTTTAACTCTGCACTCATACACAAACTGTGCACACAGTTTACAGTGGTTTAACTTCCTGGCTTCTTTGCTTGTAGTCTTTATTATAGTTGTAATAAAATAAAAGGAATTTTTTTCAAGCACAAGTAAGATATACAAATTATTTTATAGGTCTCAGAAAGGAATAAGTGATGATGCTATTATATTTCTATGATTTTGCCATCATGTATCATTTGGATAAATTTAAAATTTACCTCCCTTCAGAAAAACTCATTAAATTGTTTTACTGTATTATGAAAAATATACATACCATTAATTCTAAAAGGTAAAATTCACATTCTAGAATCTGTTAAAAAAAATCCAGTGAAAATAAGCATAATTACATGAATATTCTTTGTTGTTTAACAACTTACAGATACAAGCAAATTAAGTCATTTACCAGTCTTACATAAAATTTCTAAATCAAGAAAAAAAACACAGTAACTTATATTAGCATTAACAATCACAAAAATTATGAGTTTTGTCTGTTTTTTGAGTCAGGGCCTAACTACGTAGACTACGCTGGCCTCAAAGCCACAGAGATTTGCCTGCCTCTGCCTCCCCAGTGCTTAGAGTAAACAGCAAATAGGGAGTGTTGCCAAAATAAATAAATAAATAAATAAATAAATAGCATTTTACTGTTACATGTTTTAAATCCTTATAAGGTGAAGGCAGTATCATGGTGGTAGTAACTTGGAATTGAACCCAAAGTCCCATATATGCTAAACATTTACTCTACTACTGAGCTACCACCCCAGAATTCTTGCTACTTTAAAACAAAACAAAACAACAACAAAAAACCTGTTAGAACTGTTAGAAACTTCAAATTTAAGCTGGGCATGGTGACATGCACCTTTAATCTCAATACTCAGGAGACAGATGGCAGCCTGGTCTATAGAGGGAGTTAGAGAGTTCCAAGACAGCCAGGACTACACAGAGAAACCCTATCTCAAAAAACCAACCCCTCCCCCATCCCTACCAACAAAAACCAAAAACTTCCTAAGGGGATTTAACTGGCATCTAAGATTAAAAATCACTACTGTTAACTATTACCAGAAAAAAACATACAGAGAGAAGTTATTGAGATTTGTTTGTTTGTTTGTTTTTTTAGATTCCTAGCTGTCCTAGATCTCACTTTGTAGATCAGGCTGGCCTTGAACTTACTGAGATCCATCCACCTGCCTCTGCCTCTCTCCCAAGTGCTAAGATTAAAAAAAGCATGCATTACCACCGCCTAACTTTTATTTATTTATTTTTTAAGTTACTGAGATTTAATGTACAATAATGTCTATATTTTATATTACTTGAAACTCCCATTCTTAAGAGACTATGAAGTTTATTCTAATATAAAATGAAGTTAGTTAATGTAAAATTTTATTTAATATACTTACATGATTCATCCTGTATGGAAATTCCTTTGGAAAAGCATATGAAAATCTAGTTTTTACTATAAGAAACAAAACAAAACAATTAAAATCAAGAAAATGCCAAAATGAATTTATCCAAAATTCCTTTAACATAGCACAAAATATTAGAAGGTAGGCTGTATTTATTACCTCCAGTAGGAGCTCTCAGAAATACTTAAAAGATTTAGAGCTTTGTTTCCAGGAAGGACAAAGATTGAGTGATGAGCTTGCCTATACAATTGGAGAGCTTCAAATTTATTTCAAATAAAGGTTCATGCTGGAATGGTGCCAGGTGCCTTCACTCCCAGCACTTGGAGTTATAGGCAAGAAGACTGCAGAGGTAAAGGAAAAGGGAAGAGGGGAGGCAGGGAGGGAAGGCTATGGAAAGAGAGAGAGGAAGAAAAGGAAAAAGCTTCTGCTGTTTTTTAAAAGATTAAAAGACTGAAAAAAAATCACTAGATTTTAACATCTCTAAAATCTTTTCAACTCTAGAGTGGTATTTTTCTGTTTGCCTGTATTTATCTTAGAATGAATACAGGACACCTATATAGCAACCTATAAAAAAATGGGAGGGAAGTTAGGATAATATACCAAAATTATCTGTGATTATCTGAGACTAAAGAATTTGTTTTTAAACTAATTGATATTTTCTGAGCATACAAGTGCTTCTTTACCAAGACATAAATATGTAAATGTATTTATTCATAAACAAATACATAATGTATTTATTTATTGTTAGTTTTTTGTTTGAGACAAGGTATCATTATATAGTCTTGGCTAGCCTGGAACCTACTATGTAAGCAAGGCAGGCCTCAAGGTAATAGAGATCTGCTACACCATGATCCATGCAGTCATTTTGTTATACAACATTGTTACCATTTGTACTCACTAATGAAGTACATACGAAAAACCACTGTTATCTCCTCAAGAGGTCAAGAGTTACACATACTTAAGTACTATTGAGAAAACTGTATTCAAGTCATTAGGTTACAATACTTTTAAGCCAATTAGGGTAGCAACTAGCAGCTCCAGCAGCTCTGGTTTATAGATCCTTCCGTTGGTACAAGTGACTTCCTTCACTCAAAATAAGGGAAATTCTGTGCATTTTCTGTATTACATTTTCAAAAAGGGTATTTTATAAATTAAGAACTGTACACCTAATTTAGGTAACATCTGCCAAGATCTGAAACCTAGAACTATTTCAACATGAGGAAATTCATATTCTTTCTTTTCCTTATTTTGAAAATGTTTCCATTTAAGTTTCTGGGTTTTAGAATTCCTTTATATGTAAGTAGGGTATAAAATATACAAATAAAACAGATTCCTATTAATGGCAGAGAATCAACAAGGTAAAATAATGTCTGTACAGGATCAGCACAGTGGTTTATGCTTTTAATCGCAGCAATAGGGAGGGCAGGTAGACCTTTCTGAGTCTGAGGCAAGTCTGGTCTAGATAGTGAGATCCTGTTTCAAAAAAAGTTTGTAATCGATACACATCACTAAACCCTGGATTTGGACACTTAACACCACTGAAGTTAGATTTACCTTATGCCGTCAGCTTCTATACCACCAATATGGTGATATTTTATTTGTACTGAAATGTGATTTTATTTGTATGTTAATAAAGTTGCCTGGGAGTCAGAGCTAATAGCAAGCCATAGCAGAAGCTGGGCGATGGTGGCACACACCTTTAATCGCAGCACTTGGGAGGCAGAGTTAGGCGGATCTTTGTGCATTCAAGGATACAGCCAGCATGGCAGACACACGCCTTTAATCTCAATACCAACCACAGAAGACCTGGAGGTCTGTACAGACAGGCAGTGATGAGGAGGTCATGTGGCTGGGTTTACAACCAATGAGAAGGCAGAACAGAAAGTCAATAAAAGGACAGACACAGGAAGTAGGCCTCTTTGCTGAGGGAAGGACAGCAGCGGCAGTGAAGGGTAAGAAAGTGTTTTTAGCTCTTAGCTATTGCTGTGATCTCTTGGGCTTTCAACTCTGCAATTGGCTCTGTGTTTCCTATTTAATAAGACTGTTCATCTACATTTGGCATCCAACGTGGGGCTCCAACCCACGGCCCTGAGATTAAGAGTCTCATGCTCTACTGACTGAGCTAGCCGGGCCTAACTAACACCTCCACTGAGGTTAGATTTACCTTATGCCATCAGCTTCTATTCCACCTATGCTAAAATAATATGATCCACTTTTTTTTTTTTTTTTTTTTTTTTAGCTCTGGCTATCCTGGAACTCACTGTGTAGACCAGGCTGGCCTTGAACTCAGAGATCCACCTGCCTCTACCTCTACAGTGCTGGGATTAAAGACATACACAACTACCACTGGATCCACATTTTTAAACATTTATTATTTATTCTGTGTTTGTGCATGCACATACGTACACCATGATGTGGGTGGAATTTAGAGGACAACTTATGGGTTCTAGGGATCAAACTCAGGTCATCGGGTTGAGTCATCTCTCCAAGGCTATGTAGTAAAACTGTCTCAAAAACTAAAACAAACAAAATCAATAATTTACATGCTTAAGTCCTACCCCTATCATCTCAGAAGGGGATTATAGCTGGAGAAGACCTTTACAGCAATAAAGAGGCTCAACGGTTAAGAACACTCACTGCTCTTGCAGAGCATCAGAGTTCAGTTCTCAACCCATGTGAGGGGGCTTACATCTCCCTGTAACTACAGCTCCAAGGAATGCAACACCCTTTTTCTGGCTTCTTCGGGTGCCCACATGCACATGCAAACACCAAACACATACACATAATAAATCATTTTTAAAAAGAGGTAAAGGTTAAATTAGGTCAAAGGATGGCTTGATGTGGTTTGGACATAAAGTATCCCCCGTGACTCATATGTTGAAGGCTAAGTCATCAGCTGGAGGATGCTATCGCTGAAAGATGAAGTTTCTAAACACTGATAGAGTCCTAACTGAACGTCTCAATGGGAGGTGGTAGAGCTGTTGGTGGTAGGCCTAATTAGAGGATGAGGATCCCTGGCGGAGTGTCCCTAAAGAGATACTTCTTGTCCTCAGTCTCCTCCACTCTCTGCTTCTTGGCCATCATGAAGTAAATAGCTCTCCCCTGTCACACCCTTTCCTTGTGATGTTTCTGCCTCACTAGAGGCTTAAAAGTGATGGAAGCAGCAAACCACAGACAGAAACTTCTGAAGCTATGAGTCAAAATAAATCCTTCCTTTAAAACTGCTCAACAAACAAGACAAAATAGCCAACAACAAAAGAACTGCTTCACTCAATATTCTTCACAGCAACAGAATGTCTACCTGCTGGTCCCTCCCCCAACCCATCCAGGGTCTCACTAAGTAGCTCTGGCTGTCCTGGAACTCACTAGGTAGACCAGGCTGGCCTCAAACTTAGAGATCTGCCTGCTCTTGTCTCCCAAGTGCTGGGACTAAAGGCACACCCCCGACTACTGCTGTTTTAATATGATGTGGAAGACACATGGGGGATGGGTAGAGAGATGGCTCAGTGGTTAAGAACACTTGCTGCTCTTGCTGAGGACCCAGGTTTGGTTCTTAGCATCTACATAGCCATCACTGCGTCTATCATTCCAGTTTCAGGGGATACAATATTCTCTCTCTCATCTCCACAGCACCAGCATGATGTACATGCAGGCAAGATACTCATACGCATCAAATAAACAAATCTTAAAAAAAAAAAGAAAAAAGAAAGAAAGAAAGAAAGAAAGAAAGAAAGAAAGAAAGAAAATAAAGGTGCAGGTACACAAAGGGCAATGAAAGAATAACCATAAAAGCCAAACAAGGGAGCCACATGAGAAACCAAACTTGTCGGTGCCTTGGTTTTTGGACCTTCAGACTCTAGAACTTTGAGAAAATACCTTTCTGTTTAAAAATCCAATCTGGTATTTTATTATAATAATCCTAGAAAAGAAATAGCAAGGCATTGCTCAATATGCTGCTCATACTGACTGGTTTTATCCTCATCGTAACTCTCCATCTTGCAGATTAGACAATAGATTAAATATGTTTCCAGAAAACAATTCAAAGCATCATTAAGGTGACATATGTATGGTGTAATTAAAGTTTTACAGCAAATTTCTACCCTTAAGCCTAAGATGTCGTCTAGGAAGATGTTTCAGCAGTTGAAGTGCTACAGACACATAAATCTCATGTGTGGCAGTCCATCAGTGATTCCAGCAGAAAGCAGACAGGGCTCCCCCACAGTAAGCTGTAGTGGCAAGACTAGCCATATTGGCAAGTTCTGGGTTAATGGAGAGACCCTGCCTCAACAAATTAAGGGGGAAGAAAAACAAAGGAGGAGTCTATACATCAACCTCAGGTCTTGGCGTGTATGCACACACAAGTACATATGCCTACCACATACAAATATGCATACATACATGGCAAACCACACACACATGAAAATTTAAAAAAGGCTTGATATGAATTGGGAAAGATGGTGCGTTATGCCTGTAATCTCAGCATTTAGGAGTTCAGGGAAGAGAACTATCATGAGTCAAGCCAGCGAGTGCTACAACAGTGAGTATCTGTCTCAAAAGTCTAAAAGCAAACAAACCAAACTAAGGCCAACAGGTGGAGCAACTTATTTAAAAAGGTTATGTAACTGGATAGAGACAGACACAAGTACAAAGAGACAGAAATGGGGTAAAAGTTAACCTAACTGGGGCTAGAGATGAAATCAGCAGTTAAGATCACTTTTTCAGAGGACCTGAGTTTGGTTCTCAGTACCCACACCAGGCAGTTCACAACTCTATATAATTCCAGCTACGAGGACTGATGATGCCTCTGGCCTCCTTGGCACCTACACTCAAATGCATATACCCACATGCAAACACACACCTACACATAATTAAAAAAAATCTTTAAAAACACAAGTGTTGCTAGATGTGATGATAAAAGTCTTTAATCCCAGAGGCAAATCTCTGTGAGTTCCAGGACAGCCAGGGCTATATATGTATGTATAATGACATCCTGGCTCAAAAAGCCAACAAACAAACAAAAATTAACTCAGATGACTGTCTATCTACACAGTCACATTCTTTTCTGTACCATACAACTTGAAGGTTTGAAATACATTATTCCCATCATTACAACTAATTTTTTTTTTACCACTTAAAAGTATTGTCTTAAACTAGGCATGATGGCCCACCTGTAATCTCACCAGGAGATTAGCAATCCTTCTTGGTAAGTAAAAGCTAGAGGAGTCCAAGTTTCAGAGGAGACTTGGTCTCAAAAAAAAAAAAAGCAATATCGTGATGAACATAAAAACTTGTTTTTTTAGGCTGGAGAGTTGGCTCAGTAGTTAAGAGTACTTCTTGTTGCCCAGGACCCAGGTTCAATTCCTAGCACCCACAAGGAAGCTCATCACTTCCTTGGGCACCAAGTACAAATGTAGTGCATAGATATATACGCAGACAAAACACTCATACACATAAAATAGTAAATATAAATCGAAAAGAAATGTCAGGGCTGGAGAGATGGCTCAGCAGTTAAAAGCACTGGAGGAGCTGAATTCAATTCCCAGCACCCACATGGCAGCTAACACCTGTCTATAACTCCAGTTCCAGGGCTTCTGACATCCTCATATAGACACACATTCAGGCAAAACACCAATGAACATAAAATGAAAATAAATTAAAATAACAAAAACAAAAACTTCCCTCCCCCTTTTTAGAGTTAATCTCATATAACCCAGGTTGGCCCAAAAATCACTATGTAGGTAAAGCTAGCCCTAAACTCCTAATCCTTTACCTCCACCTCCCAAGCAATGAAATTAAAGGTCTACATCACTACATCAGTAAAAACAGCTTTTCAAACATTTTTTTTTCCTGTCTATGATGCTAAAGATAGTCTTTGGAGCCGTAATAAATTCACGTGCATGTGGCTCATAAAAACAACACAAAACAAAATCTGTATGTTACAGCTTTCTTTACATTTCATCCTTAAAACAGAATATTCTTTTTGCACTTACATACAGAAGTAGTAGCAGCGATCAATCTTGTGTTTGAGACTACACCAAATTCCTAGAGAAAAGTGAATGAGATCAAGTACTTACTAACCCAATAAACATGAACGATATAAGATCTATTCAAAACAGCTTTCCAAGTTCTTCTTGTGTTTACTGCCTCTTTAGTTTCTACCTACTTAATCTATGGAGTATTTAAATTTCTAAATGTACTACCTTTTCTTAAAATTCCAATAACTTAGAAAAAGAAATTTATAATTTGGGTTGGAGTATAGCTCAGAAGTATATTGCTTGCCTGCCAAGAATGTGCAAGGCCCTGTGTTCAATCCTTAGCACGATTAATCAACTAACCAGTCAATCAATAAACGAACAAATGCTGATATTACTCAGAAGACTATACAGACACCAACCTTTCTGAAAGGATGAAGCAGTTATAATGGAAGGCTTCTTAGGTAAGTTATTTCCTTTTCAATCTAATATACTACCACTATAAGACAATTAAAATTTATCATGTAATGTACTTTAAATATACTCTCATTTAATTGCAGATAAACCACTTAAGATTTCTAAATAATTTACATCCTTTTAAAGTAGAAAAAGCAAGAATTGGGCCTTTACTTAACAAATTTAAAACTATTCAAATACTTTCAATTCAATCTGTAATTCAGCCCAGGTGTGGGGGCACACACCTTTAATCCCAGCACTTGGGAGGCAGAGGCAGGCAGACATGAGTTCCAGGTCGGCCTGGTTTACAAAGGGAGTTCCAGGACAGCCAGGACTGTTACACAGAGAAACCCTCTCTCAAAGAACCGGGGGAAAAAGAAATCTGTACTCTATAACCTAATCTAGTGTGTGTGTGTGTGTGTGTGTGTGTGTGTGTGTGTGTGTATTTAAATTTAAACTTCAAACCCTAATAAGTAAAACTAAAAACTAAGGAGTATATATTAAATATGATTTGTACACAATTTCTGTTCTATTAGACAAAACAGAAATTTGGTCATAGTTGGAGATAAAATGTAATGCAGCAGACTGAGTGGAGGGGTGCAGATGCTATCTGTGACTGACACCTGCTGGGAGAGGGAAACCAGTTTCCCCTGTGGAGGACACTGGGCATGTCAACCGCACTCTAGAGCAGGCCCTGTGCCCAGCAGTAGCCGGCCAACACAAATGAACCCCAGGGTTTTTGTCACTGTTTTCTGTTTTGCAGGCTTTCTATCTCTTTCTGGCTTTTAGGTTTGTTTTGATTTTGTTTTATGTTTTTGGTTTTATGATATTTTGTTTGAGAGAGAGAAAAAAACCACTAAGATAGGAAGGGAAGAGGATCTGGGAGAAGTTGAGGGAGGGAAAACGTGGTCAAAACATATTGTATGGAAAAAGACTTTTAAGGGAAAAAAAAGTAATTCAACAACCAAACCTGAAAATATACCTCCTCTACAAGGCCTCTTTATCCAAAGAGATCTTTCACAAACCCAGTCTTAACCAGGCCTCATGGAGGCAAGGCAAGCACTCTACAACTGACTGCCATAATTAGATTTATTCAAACTTTACCTCAAGAAACCATGGACAGAGTTAACAAAAGTTCCTATAAAAGGTTTTCGTGTTTCTTGGGAGATAATTTAAAAAGCAGTCATGGATACTTCTAAATCAAAATGAACACAAAAGGAATATAAACTTATTAGGTTGAAATCACATTCAATTCACATGGATACAATTAATGTTCTAAAGACATTACCAAGAATAGAAACAATAGACTAGAGATTATGTGGATTAGTTAAGAAAAACAGCCAGTTCTCAAAATCTGCTATTTAGGTTATAGCTGAAAGCTGAGCTTTCCCAACAATACTGAAAAAATAAGTTGCGCAGAAATCCAGCTGCTGGTCCATATCCTTATCCATCTTCACTCTTACCTACTTTTTCTGCTCCCACTCCCCACACTTTTCCTTGGGAGAAGAGTCTACAGAGCTATAGCCTTTCCTAATCCTAGCCTACCCTTCACTTTCCCTCTATTGCTTGTTACCAGAGAAGACAGGAATAAAGGGAAAGAATATGGGAGAGAAGCAGAGACATTCTTAGGCTACAGTAGATAAGCCATGATACTTAACACAACAGCACCGAATGATGTCTTCTTATTTCAAGACAAGGTCTCACTATATAGCTCTGGCTGTCTTGGAACTCGGAACTCACTATGTAGGTCAGGCTGGCCTTGAATTCATGCCTCTGCCTCCCTTGTGCTGGGATTAAAGACATACACACCACACTCAGCATAACAATGTCTTTTAAAGATAGTAAAGCAATTAAGTCATAAGATAAAGGGCTAGACTATTAGGACTCAGGTACTGGCTCT